>NC_039247.1:28767557-29093391 GCF_003368295.1 Carassius auratus
GGTGCTCTTAAGACTTATGTACGGGGTAAAATACAGACATTTACAGACAGACAGACAGACAGACAGAAGCAATAAGACCAACAAGAGAGCAACAGAAGACAAGTGATGTGACAAGTCTCATTCAGTCTAGCAGAGTACACATAGCACGCTTTATGAATTATAAGAATTAGAAAAAGAAAGAAATAAAAATGAATAAAATAGGTAAGTGCTATTAATTGGTCAGGTGCTGATGAAAATGGCTGCTTGAATTGTTCAACTGAGGCAAGTTATTCCCACCAGCTGGAAACATGATGATAATTAACAGCTTTGTAATAATTAAGTTGTAATTCAAACCATTTAAAATATATTAGCTTTAAATATAATAATCCCATAACACACTACAGTTAAAATTATAATGTTATAATAGTGTTATTTAACACATCAAAACAAGTTTTCTCTTTTTAAAACACACACACAAGTTTATTAAAGGGGTCATATGATATTGCTAAAAAGAACATTATTTTGTGTATTTTGTGTAAGGCAATGTGTTCATGCGGTTTAAGGTTCAATAAACACATTATTTTCCATGTACTGTACATTATTGTTTCTTCTTTATGCCCTGGCTTTCTGAAACGCGTTAATTTTTACAAAGCTCATCGTTCTGAAAAGTGAAGTGTGCTCTGATTGGTCAACTAACCAGTGCCTTGTGATTAGCTGAATACCTCAAGCGTGTGACGGAAATGTTACATCCATTAGGATATTGTGATGCCGTCTCCCAGCGCGACGAGACAAAATCAATAAAACCCATTACAAACGAGGCATTTGTTGCATCCAGTGGGGACATAATTACTGATTATAATGACTTATACTGTCTTTTTATGCATTGCTTTGCGTACATAAAACAATGTCTGCATTTGTGATCAGAGAAATGACACACTGTCACTCTACACTGCTTAAAACTCACATTTGAAACAACAATACTACAATGAGAATAAAAGTTACACCTTCTTTCTTTGGGTGAACATTTGGGCACTGCTATGCAAATCTTCCCACACAGTGATGTCAACATGTGGGGGCGTGTTTAAATTAAGCTTATTAGGGGACGTGGACGGGTCCTAACTATAAAGAACATCTCTTTGGATTTGAGACTTTAGTCTTTGCCACTTTACAGATCTTCGTTAAAAATTTGTTAAGATCTTCGGAAAAAAATTAATTGCATCATATTTAAAACAAAATGATTTAAAATATACTTTAAAATAAAATATCTAATTTGATATCATTTGATATTATGTTCTAAGAAACATAAAGGTGTTTAAGTGCACTAACATGACATTTTATTTCATTAATATTATCTGCATATACATTTTTTTTAAATGTACTTTTAAGATTTTAAATGCACTACCAGTGCACTTTCAATACAATTAATTGCACTTATTTTCCACAAGGGAAACGACAGGGACAGAGTTCACTTTTTAGGAGTGTTAAGTCTGATTCTGTCTTATGCTAACACGTGTCATTTCTGAGTGTTGCAGTTATATATTCATAAGAGAAATGTAGTTGTAAATGGCATGTTTTGTGAGTTTGTTTCCTGTAAACGTTTCCCATGTGTTTATATACACTGAAATTCAATTACTGTCTGTGGTAATAAGAAGTATGCAGCAGATGATGTCCATGTTGTTCAAATCCACAGTACTCCTTTCACTGTTTGGCCTCAGTCATTATAAATGTCTTCAAATGTAGTTCTGCTGAATCATATAGGTCTGCATTTATTTTTAGACACAGTGAATAATAGAGCTCCTCCATGAAAGCTCCAAACTCGAAGCCACTGTTGTGTGACCTGACATTTAGATGCATTATCTACCTCTTCTTATTCTCTTTTAACTGGCCTTGAAGGAAGAGAAAAAAAGAATGGTTCTATAGAAGTATGAACCTGTTTTGGATTATATCCTTTTTGCTTTTAGCACAAAACGTCGCATGAGATCACTAATGCACAGTCAATGGTGCTGCAGAAAGCCACATCAATAAACACTGCAGATTAGATTCAGAAATATGAAGGTGAATCTGGAAACCAAGAGGAACGGCAGTCTGAAAAAGTGCAGCATAAGCTAAGTGACGGTGTGTGTTAGAAGAGGAAAAGAGCATTTGAAAGGCAGAAAGAAAAGATGGATAATGTTATTACCAAGGTGAAATACAATTAAACTGTTATCGAAAAACACAGGACAAACTTTATTGGTATTTACTGAGTCACACTTTAGTTTGGGGACCAGTTCTGTGTGTGTGTGTGTGTGTGTGTGTGTGTGTGTGCGCGTGCATCCATCTTATTTAATTAAATGTATTTATTCAAATGTATTTCCTGTTATTTTTCCTCGTTTTATTTATTCATTTGTCTGCACTGTACTTTTCATTCTTAGTTTCACTTATTGAAAGAAAATGTGTTTTTAATATCTGTAAAATAAATAAATTAGCCATTTTGTATAAAGGACCTGTGCATAAATGAGTGCACCCTTGATTCAATTCAACAAAGCTGTAATATTCTAGTAATTAATATATTAATGTATAATATATTAATGTGGTGAGGTTCTTGCATTATATCACACAAAGCAATTTACCATAAGCACAGAATTAGAATATGGCATAAAACATTTGCGAATAAAGCACTGTTTCCATCCCATGTGTTCAAGAAAAGAAGAAAAAAAAAAAAAAAGTTGTCTCTTCCTGGGAAACTGGTGCAAAATATCAATAATAAAAATGAGAGTTGCTGTAAGCAGGGAAGCCTGTGGCTCTTTTTTCCTACATAATAAATGAGTCGTGCCTCAGAGCGACAGTAATCTTTCATTGGGTTGCCTGATGTCTGGGAAGTGATCGCGTGCGACAGTTCTGGGAGGTGATTATACAAAATCATTTTGATGATGGACTTCTGTTGAGAACTTTGCCATCTGTTGAGGCAAAGTCACAAGTTTTTTTTTTTTTTCTTTTTTTTTTCTTTTTTTGATGCACATTGAGATATTTATTTATTTTGTAAGTGTCTTTCCATCATATTTTGTTTGCATGTCATATTATTGGATAAAAAAACAAAACAAAAGATCTGACTCAGTTGAGTGCGTTAAGTCTTTAATGTGCGTTTTTAAAATATGTGTGCATCTTGTCGTTTCCATTCAGCATTGTTTTATGCAATATTCTAAAAGTCACATATGTAGAAACTAGGTGGATGGAAACATAACTACTGACCTTCAGCACTCATACATCCCTATATGAGAGTTTCACTGCGGGAACCAGGCACTTCTCACTGTACTCCTCCTCTAACAACACCATAGCATCTAACATCATTAAGTGTGGATTCCCAGGATTGTAAATATGGACTTTGGTAAAGACTAAATGAGTGGATTGTGTTTTGGCTACAGTAGGTGTTTAGCTGTGGACCACATCCATGCATTTCACTTCTCTGTATTGTATCTTACTCTATGTCAGTCACTTTTCATAGCTTCTGCTGACTCTGAGACACTTATTTGGCACTCCCCCCCCCCCCCTAGAAAAAATAAAAAATAAAAAATCACAAAATGAAAGTTTAAAGTGAAGGCCTGATTATTTAAAGTGTTGTTTTTTAATTTCTGTGTTTTGTTTTATTTTCACACTTAAAACAATGTTGTTGTTTTCTTTTTCTTTTTTTCTCTCTCTCGGACCACTGTCCCCATTGTGAGGACAATAAATCTATGTTTAGATCAGTCCCTGCCAAATGTCCTGATCGTTGTAAGGATTAAGTCTGAGAATGATTCAGTGGGCTATAACACTTTTAATGGCCAAGAAATGACTCCACTTTAACTCGTTTGGTTCAACATGCTGGTCTATTGATTTCAGTTACCTCAAATTTAGATTAATAATAACTTTCAAGAGGGTGTACACATTTTCATTTTAGCACTTTTGAAAATCTTATCTTAAAGGGGGGGTGAAATGCTATTTCATGCATACTGAGTTTTTTACACTGTTAAAGAGTTGGATTCCCATGCTAAACATGGACAAAGTTTCAAAAATTAAGTTGTATGTTTGAAGGAGTATTTTTGTTCCAAAAAAACCTCTTCCGGTTTGTCACAAGTTTCGGAAAGTTTTTTTCGAGTATGGGTCTGTGTGACGTTAGATGGAGCGAAATTTCCTTATATGGGTCCTGAGGCACTTCTGCCGGAAGAGTGCGCTCCCGTATAGCAGAGCAGAGACGAGACATTCACTGACCAGAGCGAGAGCATCACGAAAAGTCACAAAAGGAGTGTGTTTTTGGTTGCCAGGGCAAGACAACCCTGCACAGATTACCAAAAGAGAAACAGCATTAACGGACCAGTGGATGGAGTTTATTTTTACAGAGCATCAACGGAGTTGTGCAAGTGTTTGTGTTTGTTCCCTGCATTTCGAAGATGCTTGTTTTACAAACAAGGCCCAGTTTGACGATGGATTTGAACATCGTTTATTTCTTAAGGATAATGCAGTCCCAACGGAAAAGGGTCACGATCGTGTGTTGGAACCGCAGGCGGTGAGTAAAACTGCTTCAAATATCTCTGCCTCCTCATCTCTGATGGTTTTTTCCTCACGGTAATGTCACAGCTTCCAAACGCTCTCAACGCAAAAGCCTACTCGCGCTCGTGATTTTTTAGCTCCGCCCACACGTCACGCCTCCAGTCGGTCGTGTTTTTCCGGGAAAAATCGGTACAGACTATCTTTCTCTTATGAATATAATGAAACTAAAGACTTTTTGGAGTTATGAAGGATGCAGTACTACTCTATAGGTACTCAAGATTAACAGGATATTGAGTGAAAACGAGCATTTCACCCCGCCTTTAATCTGAACAATTTTGATATGCTTCAATGGTAATTGATAAACCAGACTTGATGGCACATGATATTGCTAAAGAACCATAATATGTGTTCTAAGTAAAGAGTAATTGCTCATTCATGCTGATAAATAGAAAGTTAAAAAATGTTTTGTAACAATATAAGTGCCATTTTCTTGATGCATTAAAGTATTTATATATTTATTTATTTATTTATTTACTTTTAAGCCCAAACCTTAGAATGGTTGAGTTCACATTTGGATCTAAATAAATCATTTATAATAATCAGAAATGTTTCTTCAGCAGCAAACCAGCGTAATGGAATGATTTATGAATGGTTATGTGACACTGAAAACTGGAGTAATGACACTGAAAATTCAGCATTGCGTCATATAAATAAATAATATTTTTTAGTTTTTATAGAAAACAGTTATTTTAAATTGTAACAATATTTCACACTGTTCCTGTTTTTACTGTGATTTTGATCAAATAAATGCAGCATTGGTGAGCAGAAGAGACTTCTTTTGAAAACATTATTCCAAACTTATTTTCCAAATATTTTCAAACCTTTGACCAGTTAGATTTTTTGTCACCAGTCTTTGTAAATTTGTTTCTCATATGAATGGCAAAGTGCTCATCCTCTCTAGAGAGGTTACAGGGAGACATGGTCTGCTGTCAAATTTCAGATAGATCCTAGCAAGACTAGAGAGTCTATCAGAGGTGTGACTGGCTGAATATTTCTCAGTGTTCTGGATGAGCTGCATACTCTGGGAGGATGGCCAGCAGTCAGTTTCAGTAGTCCAGATGAGAGCGGGACAGAGACCGTACCAGAATCTGAGGCTCTGTCCCATTGCCACCTGCAGCCCTCTTTGTTCCATAGAGCTTAAAAGGTCTAAAAATCATTGGTTTGATTTCCAGGAAAAATAGACCGTAGTAACATTGTCTTCATCCAGTGTCTGCACTGTTTCTCTCCAAGAGTTATAAAAAATACAAAACCAGAGTAGCAGGTCTCTTGTAGCCCCAGGTATTTTATGTTTATTGTTGTATCAGTTTCTGGTAGTTAGTTTTTTCGTTGTTCTTATTGCAAATAATACCAAGCGATATATATTAATATTTATTTAAATACGGATTTAATATATAAGGAGGTGGAAGAGGCTCCTCATAAAGGCCGCTAGAGTGGATGGTTTGGAGAGCAATCAAAAGTCTATTCAGCGTTTGTCGAGTGATGGTGTGGAATCAGTGATTTGCCTGATGCCAGATGCTTTCTCCCATATTTAAGCATTGAGGATGGCTCTGGAGCTCTAGAGTTATTGTTATGTTAATGAGAGAGAGTTCTAATCTCTCCGGCTCTGTACAGAGAGTGATTCTGAGCTTTTCATCAGCTGAGCGTTCGGTCAAGAGCTGAAGCATTTTGCGTTACTCTCTTCATCTAGTTGAGTCCTCTTTGAATCTCTATGTCGTCTGCTCACTCAGCCATTTACATTAGACTTCAGGCTTGCAAAAATCATATCTAATCCGAACAGGAGCAGAATAAAGAGACACGAGAGGTGTATTGACAGATGTAGCTGTCTGAGGTTCATTGCTTCAAACTTTATTGTAGTTTCTCGATATACCATGTATAAATGTATTTTTTTTTTACCATATGTAGATGTACTGTACAATGGGATTCTTTGTTGCTTTTCACTTTAACTATGCATGCATGAAGACAGCAGACACACTGCAGTACAAGAACAGACAATAGAAAAAGAGCATGATGCAGAATTCTTAGGGATAAATACACAGTAAAAAATAACTCAGATTTTATAAAATTAGATAGCAATCTCTTACAGTTACAAGGTGTGTTGTACTGTTTCCTGATTACTGTGTTAATATTGTTATTATTATTATTCAACTTAAAACATGCTGTGTTGCTGAATATTTCATATGAAGTTACTATTGAGCATACTGTATTTAATCTTCTCTCAGAACATAGCTATTTTAAAAAAGCAGTTCACTGTAAATATGCATATAGTGCTTAAGTGATGTCTATATTCTTTTAATATCCATTAAGAGAGCTGGGGTTGTAATATTATTGCAGTAGTTAAATACAACAGTTTCTCTGTGCTGTCCAGAAACACTGATACACTGGTTAAATGCAAATTAACTCTAGACTAATCAGCTCAGGTTTTCAGCCAAACGGAACAATTATCACAATAATGGTGATCAATGGTGATTTTTTTTTTTTTTTTTTTAATCCCACGATGCATATAGAGGCCCAGAATATCACAGCATACTGAAAATCTAATCAAAATAAATAGAAGGCTTATAAGATATATATATATATATATATATATATATATATATATATATATATATATCAATGTTAACACAAAAGGACAGATCAGTATGTGTGTTTATATATATATATATATATATATATATATATATATATATATATATATTATAAAATAAAACAATTTACATTTCCACTATTTATAAATTACAATATCTAGTGTAATGAAATAAATAAATAAAAAAAAAAAAAAAATATATATATATATATATATATATATATATATATATATATATATATATATATATATATATATATTATAAAATAAAACAATTTACATTTCCACTATTTATAAATTACAATATCTAGTGTAATGAAATAAATAAATAAAAAGTGTTGTTTTGTGGTATATACCTTGTCTGTTTACAATCAGCTTTTAATTTGCAAAAGTAGATTCACATACCTAAATTCCTGTCGTGCATTAATAGTTGAAAATACTTGCAGAGCAATTTGTGTAATAACAGTATGTTTCTGATCTAACCACTGTCTATATTCTTCACCACGATATAAATATTATATTAACATTGTGAGAGATAATTTAATTGCTTTGAGGAAATGAATGTACTTGGATTCTCTGAACATATTCAACTTGTTTACAGCATGCACTTGTGTGTGCAGTATATAATACTTCTTAAAGAGGAAATGTAAATGTGTGGTATTCATGTTATAACATAAGCATTGAAATGGCATCCTTTGTTTCCGAGCATATTGGGTGAACACTTAGCCGTGAAATCTGGAGGATCCTTAAGACATTGCTTTTATGCATTAATAGTATTAATCTGGTGCTTCTCGAACATTTCAGTTAGACACTTATGTCATGATTGCATTGCATTATAAAATACCTAATGAATGTCTTTATGTTCACCAGAGACTTCTAACATCATACATGTGTGAGCACTATGAGAATGAGTAATTCATCACTGAATTTGAAATAAATGAATAAATGTCTCCAAGTGCTCTGAGTGCCACTGTGCTGGTGTATCTCACAGGTCCTGCCATGACGCAGCCTGGCCAAGTATTATCAGATGCTTCTCTCTGTGTCGAGCGAGATGGAGAATTGGCTGATAGAAGCCTCTTGTCTTTCCACACACACTGAATCTGTGAAAGAGTGTTCAGCCGGCCGGGACCGATGCCAGCACAGTCTCGGCCCACAATCAGCTTTTGATTAAACCACAAGGTTATCAGCTCCGATTCTCTGCCCCGCTCTCCTCTCTCATGGGCTGCTTCAGAAATATACGTTTGCTAGCCAAGGCTCTCTTGTATTCATCTATAAATATTCCTTGTTTTCTCTGTCTCTCCTACACAACTAAAAGAGGACAAAATGGCTCTGTCATTCCATAGTGTTCAGAGTTTATCAGCCCTATTCTCTCTCTCCTACTCCTGTCCATATGCCTCTGTGGGAGTGTAACATGATAAATCTACTCAAGGCCCATCGGCGGAATTGCTTCCCTCGGGATTGTGTAACACCAGGAAATATTCATCTGCACAACAATATCTCTTTCTCTGTGCCCACGCGTTGAACCTTGAAATCAGAAAATTGCTCATGCAGCCTTTCATGAGAAACTTTCTAATGAAAGCATCTATTAATCACTAGAGTTCAGATATTACATTGAAAAAAGAACCTTGATAATCAGAATTATGCTAGTTGAATATTTTTCATTATCATTTAAAGGGTTCATAAAATGGCTAATTAAAATGTTCTTGATATTTACACATATGAGAGTCTACTCTAGTTTCAGAACGCAAAACTAACTCCCCGGTTTAAAATATGATTTATCATTTTCTACCCTTCTGAAATACCTGTATTTGAAATTGGGAGAACTGTGACATCACTATTTCCATTTGGCATGCCCTTAACATGCATCATCATCATCATATGTAATTATCAATAACAGGGGTGAAACTGCTGCATTTGATGAGCATCCTGAGCTGTGATTGGTGTAGTATGTAGGGAACGTGATGTACTGCTGTTTCTTCATTAGTGAGGGAAGCCAGTCACTAAACCATCAACTTTACACCGGTCCTATTAGCAGCCTGAAAACCAATGTTAAGAACACAGAATATAGTTAGCTGTAAAATGGGTTAAATTCATGAAAGTAAACTCATAAAACAACAAATTAATAAATATTAAACGCCAAATAAATGAAATGCAGAGTGAAAGACACCTTTCTTTTGTGCACTTAAAATGTAAGATCAAAATATCCAACTTCACAGTGTAGCAGAATAATAGTCAACATTTTTCATGCTGGTAACCTGAAAACACTAGAGTGAGTCAAGCCATTCAGAAACTTTGAGGAAAACACATATTGTATATATTGTAAAGAGCCCTTGAATGTTACATGTTTTCTTTAAGTGTGAACACAAGTCCTTCAAAGAAAGTCTCTAAAAAACATTCTGCAACTTTGTTGAAAAAGAATTCAATGTCTTCTCTAAGTTTCACTCACATACACAGACTCTCTTCAGATAGCCTAACCTTACATGTCTTCGAAGGACGAGCATTTATAGGCAGTCCACCTGCACAGTAGCTCAAATCATCATTGAGAGGCGTTTGATTGAAAACCTCTAAATCAGAATAATTGGCACATCATCTGCAGAACCAGCACTTTATGCTGTAGGAGCGTTTTAGTGCATTTGAACCTTCATTTTAAAAGATTGAAAGGCTCATTTTCTGCCATTTCTAACAGAGGGGCTGCTCCCACGCAGATTTGATGGTGCAGGTATCTGGCATATGCATATGCGCACACAGCAAATGAATTATTAAGCTCATTGCTATTAAACTAATTGCTTCTGTTGCATCTGAGTGTGCAGTTCCACTTAAACTGCCAGACATTTTTATTTCTTTTTAATTTCTTTTTGTTAAGTGCCACTATTAGGCAGGTCATATATATATGGAGTCCATTTAGGGACATAGTAGTTGAAAAAAAACATGGAGTGGGAGGAAAAAATATTTTCCAAATCGTATGTGTTCTTTTGCAAAGATATCATCATTCTTTTTCAAAACCAGCTGAGTTCAGACAAACACTTTACATCTTGCCGTGGTTCATGCAGCTCTGTATATTCTCAGTGGAGCAGTTCATAGAGTTTCATTTTGAATTCGGAGCTTAGATTAAGACATGGTTTTGGGACATTCTAAAACACTTAATGTGGCATAAATAGGGGTGGGACAAAACACTTATCCCACGCGATGACACACAAGACTGGGTTCACGAGAACGAGACGAGACAAGATTTTTCATTACACTTAAAATCCTTTTTATAGTTAAATTACATTTTATTTATTAAAAAGCTTCAGAAATTCTGTGTTGAATATTTACATTTTTCTGGTTATCAAATGAAGACACAAAACATTAAATTATTTTAGCATTTATCGTTTAGTTATTGAAAATTAAGCAAACTTTATTTTATGGCAAACAAAGGGGATTTACTATTAAAATTAAAACATGGAAGACATTTTGTGTGATTAATCCTTTAAAAAACAGTAGTCATAGGCTATGTACAGTCTACAAAAAAAAAAAAAAAAGTACCAGACTTTTATTTTTGACGGGTTGCCACTAATCCTTTTACAATTCTGTGTAAGTGATATGACACTAGTTTTCCTCAAATCAAATGGTAAATTGGTCATGAAGTGACTCTCAGAGCAGTTTTGGAGAGGTTGTTCATGTCCTCCGTCCTCATGTAGTGAGACGACAGACGCTGAATTCACCACGAGCATCAGGGGTACTTCTTTGTAGAAAATGATACCATGCGTATGTGCCATTCGTTAACAGTGTGACGACCCTGAGTCTTCAGATCCTATTGGATGGAGTGTGGCAGCCAACCAATCTAACATGTTGAAACCCAGAGCCACTCCAGAGAAACAGTCCCACAGAGTGTGTGTCTTAGTTAACAGGTAACACACTTATGTAATGGTACTAATTAGCAATTAACATAAGACCAATCAGTGACGTTATTATTGCAATGTGTGTTGGTAGGTAGAGCACAGGAGGTGTATTGCGGCAGACTACTGTGCAAAATGCCGATTATGAGATCGTAATGTCAAATGAATTGGTATCTGAAGCATATCGCTAGGAATTTAGGAGGTTGAGAAGTGCTCTTATCTTGTGTTTGC
Source organism: Carassius auratus (assembly GCF_003368295.1). NCBI lineage: Eukaryota > Metazoa > Chordata > Actinopteri > Cypriniformes > Cyprinidae > Carassius > Carassius auratus. Next base: position 28,778,793 of record NC_039247.1, read on the forward strand.
CAGAAAAAAAAGAAAATCTGTTTGATCGTTGGTGTTCCTCTGTAAAAATTATCACTTAGGGACAGTTTAGAGAGCTCATTCTTTTGGAAGAGTTTAAAAGTTGTGTTCCAAGTTGCTATGTATCTTTATGAACACAAAGTTACTAAATTGTCTGATGCTGTGCTTATGGCAGATGAATTTGTTCTCTCAAAGTTCTACTCATTTAAAGGAGTTAAGCAGGTCAAAGTTGAGTGTTTCCGTAAAGAATAAAACTTGCAGGTCAGCCTTATTTTTATAGCCTCTGCACCTACAGATTAAACACATTCACGGCTGTAACAGAGCTCCGTAGTGTCGGGTATATCTTTCTCTTCTCTCTCTTGTTGGGCTTTTTTTTTTTTCTCTATCACTAGTTTTCTCTGTGTCCTAGGACCCAGGAGTCTTAGTGAAATTAAGTGGGACTTATGGAGATGAGTATTAAAATTTGTTGTAAACAACATTATTTTTAAATGGTGTTTTTTGTGTATTTTTGGTTTTTCTTTTGTCGGTTCTTTAGACAACCTCCTTTTGGAGTGGGAGGTGTGACGACCCTGAATCTTCAGATCCTATTGGAGGGAGTGTGGCAGTTCCTGATTGGTCTTCTGTTAATTCCTAATTAGTACCATTATATGTGTTACCTGTTGACTAAGACAGGCACTCGTGGGATTGTTTCTCTGGAGTAGTTCTGGTTTTCAACATGTACGATTTTGTTGATTATGTTACCCTTTGTCCCCCTTTGCACTTCTTATATCACGTAGTTGAAGTTGTTGTTAGATTTATTTTCCTTGTTTTCCGTTATTACCCTAGACTTTTATTGTTTTAAACTAATACAACAGCAATCAGTGATAATAAACGTAAGTATTTGCATCGATATCCTCTGTTTGATCCCTCTTATGTTGCGGCTTTAAAACGAGCAGGTCGTAACAACGGAGACATGCAGAACATGCAGGATTCATTTCAAATCAACTTTGCGGCTTTATATTTATATATAAGGTACATATTGTGGTCTTATTTAAGTGTAATGACCTTCTTTTGATTGATCAATTCAAAATTTGACAAATTCTGTGACATTCCGCGTTAAACTGTGAATTCTGTTTTAATGACTGGATTAAGACTACACTGCGTAATTTTCCCACTTACCATATGTCCGCTTGCCTGATGTGAACACAAAATATCACATTATTACATACCACCACTGGTGAAAGGGCAAATGAGGTGTAAATATATTTGAAAGGTCTGGGCGAGGGTATCGTGATGTTCTCGCGAGACCAGTCAGATCTCGTCATAAAAACAAGAACTGTGACAATGGAGGACCTAATTCAGTATTAATTATTTTACTTAAGCAGAATATCTCTGAATATGATTGCAGCGTAGTAATGCAAATTATGAAATGATTAAGGTATGCTAATGGACAAAGACGCTAATAAAAAGACAAATGGTATACAGTTTAATAAAATTAAATGGATTAGCATGGTGCTTGCCTGTACAGAGTATGTATTTTTAATGAATTCTGTATAAAATTTAGGCTTCTTATATTAAGCCACATGGGCAATTTAGAGCTGTCTGTTCATATTATGGGATAATCTGATTGCATGTACAAAGTATACATTTTTAATAATTTCTATAATATTAGATTTTTTTTATCACCATCTTTATTAAGCCATGTTAAGCGTTTTCTTTATATTGGCTTTTGTGCAGTGTAGCACTGTTCATATTGCGCGCTCATCTGTAGTATATTTTATTAATAAACTGTGTACTGAATTCAGCCTTTTTATACTAGTGCCTTTCTAGTTTAATTTCTTTAACATTTCATATATTTTAGATATTAGTAACAGAGTATAGATATAGACCGTGGTCATTATTCAGAATTTTTTTGACTGCTGAATAAGGATTTCCAGAGAGCTGTTTAATAAAATGCAATAGATTACTTCTATTGGTTGTCACTATATGTTCATTATGGTTGGCTGCCACTGGCCTTTCCATCCTCTACTTTACTTTCTCTATTTGTTCCAGTGCAATATGTGTCTAAATGTGCTTGTTTTCAGAAGAATAAGCCATGAAATGGGAGCTTAAATGGGATGAATATCATTAGCATAGTAGGTGTACAGATGGGTGCATATTATTTCTAATATTTGCCACTACGGCTCATAAAATATGAATATCTGCCTGTGCGGTTTGTAAAATGACTTCTCACATTGTTTCTTTTCCCCTCCAACCAGAGCTGGTTTTGAAATAATCTTTCATATTCAAGTGACATACTTCTATATTTTATCTGATTTCTCTTGCTTTTCAGGCTTGGCCTTTATTGTAATTTGAAGAGAATGATAGAGTATGCTTTAAATTTCCCAAGCCAATTTTTAGTTTGGTTTGTATTATGAATCATAAGCTTAAAAACTTTAGGCAACTCCAGAAAGTATCTTGATTTGCATATGCACGAACAAAGCAGAATAAGAGGCAATGGAAATTATACTGTGTGGCTTGTTTCACTGATGACAGAAATAGACAGGACCATAGACTAATATTAAATCTGAATATATTAAACTATATCTAATGCATGCTGATTGTTACTGTTATTTATGTTCTTCTTTGTTATTGACGTTTATAGAACTCCTGTCTAGAAGAGATTAATGCATACAAATATACAAAATAGTTTTACAGTCTTTCAAAAAGTGAAATCTCTCCTGAAAAAAAATTCAGTCAATAAACAAAAAAAATAAGTGACAATTCCTTCATCATTTATTCACTCTCATATAGAAGCTTGTTTGAAGTAAGGGACATAAATAAATAAATGGTTAAAAAGAAATAGCAAGGTATAAATTAACAGTTTTGAGATATAAACTCAATGTTGAGAGAAAACAAAGTCATTTTATCATGAATACATGACAATATTTTCCCTTATATTTAAATTAATTTATATTTTAATATGTTTAAAGTATTTGCGTTATCATACAACATAGTTAATGCTTTAGTGATTTTCACGCCACACATACAATACAACAATATCTTCATTGGAGTCAAGCCTTTGATTAAAAACATGCCATTGACATATTTTCTTGAGATTCACCAACCCGATCTCACAGCAATTCGTACATTTTTCACAAGGTGGCTTATTCGTACGAATTCGTACGACCACACTCGTACAAATTCATATGATTGTTGCCAAATTGTACGTATTTTACGAGTTGCACAATTCGTATGAATTTGTACGAATGACCCACACCTAACCCCGCCCCTAAACCTAACCGTCACTGGGGTCGTATAAAATCGTACGAGTGAGGTCGTACAAATTCGTACGAATAAGCCACCGCGTAAAATACGTACGAATTGGTCGTGAGATAGCGTTGGATTCACCCCACAATCCCTCTTTCCTAGAGGAGCTGGATCATTCTCGTATCCTAGCATCAGTAGCTCTGTGATGTCTTTCAAGATCGGAGCCGTCTGATAGTGAAGGTGTCAGAGGCAGAAGCAGCTCTCGCTCTACACACTTGACTTGACTGTATATAGGACAGACTTCAATTTGAAAGCCTTTTGTCTGTGTGTGCGACAGCAATGGGTGTCACGTGGACATGCGGTTGATTTGCCAGAGGGATAAATGAACATAATCTGTCACTGTGTTGTGCTCTCTGCAGGGGAATGCAGCTGTCTGGAAGGTTATGCCCCTGACCCCGAGCATAAACATCTCTGCGTCCGCACAGATTGGGGCCGCAATGAAGGGTGAGTGCTGCAAACCACTCTGTCAACGCCTCACAAATAGGCCGGACTAAAAGCCAGGGCAAGAGAAAGACTGTAACGCAGAGAGATGCGATTCATCACCTCACCTCATGCCAAGTGTAGTAACTCCTCTTCCTGTCTCCTAATGAACTCACCCGAGCAAACCGCTGTCTAATAAAACAGCAGCAGAACTTTCAGCCCAGACATCAACTCCAGACTGAGACTTAAAAAACATGGGACAGTGCTGCATTTATGATTTAGAAACTGTAGTCCATTTCTGATTCCAAAGTGCATGACAAAAATTGCTGCTAATGGCGTAATCTGTTACATTAGACATTTGAGGTAATATAATTGCACTACTTTAGATTACTTTTTGATGTATTTTATTACATTGATTTGAACAGGATAATCTTCTACCATATGGATATAAAAATACAAGATAAGAAAATATGTTCTGTTTATTGTCATTACATGATGTCAAGGTTTCCCAAACGGGCTTTTATGAAGAAACTGCAGGGGGTTTGTGAGTACAGTCCGAGTGCCGTCACGTCCGGTTTCGATTAGTAGTGTAAAATAATTTCCGCCTGCATTATGTCAATGGGCTGCAGCCGATAAGAGAATTAAACTAGATTGGTTGAACTTGACGATAAACATCAGTGTTTCAGATGGTCTGTTTAGTCTTAGACGATGCCGTACCAGATGTGTAATCTTCCAATTGAACATGAAACATTATGTATTAAGCGAAGTGATTGTCAGCGTTGCCGGTGTCGCCACAGTCATGAGATAAATGAGAATCTGCCCGCGGCTGCTTTTATTTATAATCTTATTGTTTTTATTAGTGTGCCATTTTTTATTATGATTAATCTCCAATGCTATTGACAATATAATGCTATCCATTCACTGCGCTCAAACAAGAATGATATGACACATTTAAGCGCGTTAAGCTGGGTTGAATAATATTAAAACATTTGAACGAGCCCAATTTGATCTAATATGTAATAATTGTATTGGGAAGTTAAGTGACTGAAAGCAATGCTAATCATCATCACATCAATTTTATTTCAATTCCCTCAGTGGCTTATGTAACCATGTATTACTGTGTCTTCGGAAGTCTTTCAAACACTGCAGCATCCTAGCATCATAATGGACGTTTTTGCCACTTCAGATAAGCGTCTCGGACATGTTCGTCAGATTATGTGAAACCCCAGTTCAAGGTTGTGCAGTTCTGATCTGGAGGGCCACCATCACCTGAAGTTCTGAGTAACCCTGATGACCCTGATTAGCTGGTTCAGGTGTATTCATTTATGGTTGGAGCTAAACTCAGCAGGACATTGGTCCTCCAGGAGCAGGACTGGACATCCTGATTTAGTTAATTCCTGTTACTATTATTGTTTTTAAGGGTGTTATTTTATGGCTAAGACCCTTAGTGTTTATACTCACAAAGCCTTTTTGTGTGTTTGTCCCACAGTCCATGGCCTTACTCAAACCTGGAAAGAGGTTACGACCTTGTCACAGGAGAGCAGGCTCCAGAGAAGATTTTCAGGTAAGAACCAGACCTCTCCACCTGCCTGTCTTCCAAAACAAGGTCCCAGTCCAGGCAGGGCCCCCCCGCCTGCTGTCAGTCACCCTCACATTGAACACAGGCCTTCACAGATCGCCTGCGGGGCAGCACTGTGGGTTTCCTGATAGGATTTGCCCTAGGCATGTTCCACCCGAAAGACGAGGGAGTTTCACCGGAGCCCTGGGCTTCTTTCTGTTTTAAAGCAGGGTCTAGGGCCACTGAGAGTGTTTAGTGGCTGCGTATATTTATTTTTCATGTCTTTGAGAAAATGGTGGCGATAGAAAGGGAACAAGGACAGGTCACAAACCGCTGCATGTCACTTTGGATTTCTGGATGTTTCTGTCCTGCAGGCGTGACGGTCTGAAAAGCTTCTGCCCTTAAAATATCTGATGTAACTCGTCACATGGATTGCAGAATGCTTGACTGCAGTCTGAATGATGCATGTTGATATTTCTAACCAAGCACATTGGAAATATGACTTTTCCTACATTTCTGCAAAACTTGAAATACAAGTAGACATTTTGTGCCACTTTTCAAATGACACGTCCACTAGAGGCACTATAAGCAAGTACATTTACATAAACTAGTACATTTAGCAAAGTGTCTTCAGTTTTTTCTCTGAAACACTTTATTATGATGAATAGTGCACTGCAATTCAGAAATAAAATGTCCAGTGAGTAGTGCTGCAAGGTTAATGCATTTCGTGTTTGAAAATAGTGAATCTCCAACACTAAACACTTAACAAAGTACAAAAAAAAAGAAGCCTTTGTTGAAAAAAAACAAAAAAAAAAACATGCTATTTTAGTTTTCGAACAGCCAAGCGCTTCACGTTGCAAGTGCAATGCTGCACCAGGTGTGCTTCCAAGAAAATTCACTCTGTCTTAATATCATACATATGGAGCTGGTTATGTGATGCAAACATCAAACTGTATTCATTTAAAACTAATCCATTATCATAAGTGTTTTGAATACAGCATAACACAGAATCAAAAGTTGTTGGCGTTTTACTGGACACTGCAGTGAAAAGTTCGTATGAAAGGTAGGCAGAGTCGAATATTCAGAGTTTTATACACATAAAAGTGAAACATATCAGTATGAGAAAGAGCTTGTGTGTTAATGCAAAACGTACCATTATTTACTTTTTTGTGCATGTTTTGATATATACCGTTACTGTGATGTACAATAACTCATAACATGATCTGGGATTTTGTCATGCAGTCCACCCATATAGTTTGATTATAGCCATTTGAACTAAAACTAATAATGCATCTTACACTGGACAATTAGCTGATGTGATGACAGTATCTCACATTGATTTGCCCTATTAAATTCTGTCTCTCGTAATTAAATGTATATTATTTTCCAGATTTTCAGACTACAAGCCTTAAGTTTTATTTATTTTTATCTTTGGTTCTAAACGCGAAGGTGAAAATAAATGTCATTTATATCATCCATTCAGTCTGTCCTTACTCACCCGAGCTGTCATCAGTCTTAACCACCTGACGACTCAAGCCATTTAGTTGAGCTGGCAGCAGTTGACTGATAGTGGACTGAGGAATCAATCGATGCCCTCTGAAGTGTCGATTGATGGGCCGGAGCAAGGTCTGGGCTAGCGCTGGCTTATTTATGAGTGGAAGTATGCATTGATCCAGAAGTAATTCAGATGTGCTTGTCTATATCCAAGGTCAGCGACCGGCCAGACTCAGTTCCCACAAGTGTGCCGGAGACACATGTAATCATACAAATTTAATTCACAGAATATCAATTCACTGGCTAAATTAATATTTTATTTCTTTTAATCAAGATACATAATGATTCATAAATCATAATGCTTTTCAAAATCTTCAGTAAAAGACAAAACATCATGGTAGTCTGCAGTGTCTTCTGGTTTGTTTGATTATGAACTTTATTGGGATGAGTAAAAAAAGAAAAAAAAAATATGAATCTATTAATCTGCATTACAATTAAAGAGTTGTTATTATTATTGTTTAGTCTCAAATAATATTTTCAGTTTTATTCATTTAGTTTCTATTAGCTAGTTACAATAATAATAATAATAATAATAATAATAATAATAATAATGTTTTGTTTAATTTGCCAAATGAGTCGCTGTGCTCTTTTACAGGTTGTGATTTGCCGCCAGGTTCTGAAAGTCTTTCATTGTGAAGAATATGACAAATCCTATTTTCCATTTTCTTTATTTGCTATATATTTTCATTGTCTTTTTTCTTTCATTAAAGACCTTTGGATACATCATTAGCACACAACTACTGTCTAGTGTGATGGTCTTAATTTGTGCATGCTGTGGAGAACAGATCTTCCCCTCTCTCGTTCAGTGTGTCTTTGTTGTAATAAGCAGCTGTCTTTATTCAGGCATGTTCCACAGGGTCATTGAAATTCAGCTGACCCGTTACACTCTCGTGTCCCTCCTGCTGCAGGTCATCCTACAGTCTGGGTCAAGGCCTTTGGCTGCCAGTCAGCAAGAGCTTTGTGGTACCTCCGGTGGAGCTGTCAATCAACCCTATAGCCAGCTGTAAGACAGACGTGTTGGTGACAGAGGACCCTGGAGAAGTGCGGTGAGTTAATCACAGCTCAGCTCAACAAGACTGAGAACGGCTATAATAACACACACATGTGCCACTGCAGTAATTGATAAAGCCTGATCTCCATCTTTACATATACTGTGTATATAGTGTGTCTATATATGTATATATGTATATATATATATATATATATATATATATATATATATATATATATATATATATATATATATATATATATATATATATATATATATATATATATATCTCATCAGGTATATTAGCATTGCTTCATTATGTATTTTTGACCTAATGTTATTGCACAAATTTTATTTTATAAATCTCGTATCTCACTGTAAGTGGCAGAACTTGTGTAGAGTATGTACCTTATTCACTGAATTCTTCTTCTTCTTCTTCTATATATATATATATATATATATATATATATATATATATATATATATATATATATATATATATATATATTTGTAATGCAAATATTATGAGAACTTTCCATTTTATCATCCTGCAAACTTTATAGAAATGTTACTTATTTCTAGATGTTCTGAAACTGGAAACATTTAAAACCATGTAGTTGCAAAGATACTTATATTGGGTAGAATGATGGACTACTGAGGCAAAGTGTAACCAATAACTCTGAACAAATGTTCTATTAATATTCCTGGAAGAACGTTTGTTCAAAACTTTGAATTACGTGTCAAATTTGAGACTATTCCATATTGGCTGGATACTTGCTGTTTTTTTTTTTTTTTTTTAGTTTTTTTTTTTTGTATTTATTTGTGAAATGTCCTAGCAATTTCTGAGTTAAAGTTGTTCCTACACATTGATGACCTTAATAACTGCTTCACAACTGCCTAGCAACATCCTTGCAGCCAATCAGAAGAACTTAACCTAGCATAGCACTGACTGTAAGTCCTCCTACAGCTTTCAACATGTGCATCATTTTCATTGGTGAGCTTGTATTTATTTGACATTTATTTAATCATTTTAATTAACTATTTATTTGACTTTGGTTCGGGTTTATTTTTTTCTCAAATAAATAAAGTTTCCTCCAGTAAATCTGTGTGCTACAGTAAGTGAGATGTCCCGTTATGAATAGAGTTCCCTTCATCTGACACTGCTCTTGCCTCTTTCTTTCTGAAAGCCCCAGAGCTGCTGTTGGCTGAAATGTCCTCAGGGAAACAAGCTATTTACAGTATTACTTTTTCACAACCAAGCTGTTTTCATCATTATTGCATTCTCAACATATGGCAAGCTGTTTCCGTGGTGTCAGCGTGTACTCTAATATGAATCAGGTATAGACTAAGAGCAGGGGCTTCATACACCTGTTTATTTGTGTATTTAAGCACAAGTAACAGCCTGGGTATAGTCTGGTGTTATACTGGTACTTTCTGATTCTGTTTACCTAACACCCTGGCACACACACACACACACGCACGCACACACACACACACACACACACACACACACACACACACACACACACACACACACACGTATGGTTTGCTGTCCCTGTGGGAACTCTCCAGAGATATAATGGTTTATATGAATCACAGTGAGTCGGTGTGTATTAAGGTTTCATTCCCAACTGGCATAAAAAAAATATAAAAAAACAGCACACACACAATTTCATCCATTTTCACTATTTAAGTTTTATAATTTTGATTAATTAAAAACATATACATTATCTGGCCACTTTATTAGGTACACCTTGCTAGTATCAGGTTGGACTCCCTTTTGCCTTCAGAACTGCTTTAATTCTTCGTGGCATAGATTCAACACGGTGTTGGAAACGTTCCTCAGAGATTTTGCTCCATATTGACATGATGGCATCACACAGTTGCTGCAGATTTGTCGTCTGCACATCCATGATGTGAATCTCCTGTTCCTCCACATCCCAAAGATGCTCTACTGGATTGAGATCTGGTGACTGTGGAGGCCATGTGAGTAAAGTGAACTTGTCATGTTCAAGAAACCAGTCTGAGATGATCTGAGCTTTGTGACGTGGTGCATTATCCTGCTGGAAGTAGTCATCAGAGGATGGTACACTGTAGTCATAAAGGGATGGACCTGGTCAGCAGCAATACTCAGGTAGGCCGTGGTGTTTAAACAATGTTATTTAAATAATAGTAATCAGTCAAGCAAATCTGCAGCTGAAAGTGACAGCCAGTGGTTCACCATGCATCTTCTACCAGGGAGTCCTGGCCAAAATGGCAGCACACAAAGTTTCACACAAAAATATTTCAAGACAAACAAAACAAAAAAAGTCCTGTCCAGCACTCAGAACTAACAAAATATATAAATGTTAATTAAAACAAGAATATGATACTTTCAAGTAAGACGCACCAAAAGGTTTCTAAAAATATTTAAAGATGGGAGCACGTCTAGCATCAAAATACTCTGCCTTTCATTCAATAATATAGGCACATAACAACGGAAAAGAAACCCCAATTTGGGTCTGAGCTTTTTTTGCTAGATTTTCAAAATATGAATATTAAAACCCAACCTTTCATCAAGGATTTCTGTTTAAAGCTAATTTTCTAAAATTTACAGATGTGAATTAATGTTGTACTGAAGCATTTTAGACAAAGAACTATCCTAACCATGCAGCTTAATTAAAAAAAATAATAAAATACAATTGCAAGTTGCATAAAAAAATTATGAGGGAGCATTGAATGGTCATGATGCTTTGGACTAAGAGTGTTAAAGGACAGGGAATTTATATCCTGACAAGTTACAATTAAATGATTTTTCTTCTTTCTTGATTCAACAGTAAATTTGTAGTTAAAAGCCTGCCAGTGAAAGAATTATGTTCTCGGTTGCAAGTACATTCCAGAAAATGTAAGCATTTCTGGCACACTTGAGTATTATCTTTGCCAAGAAGTAAAGCGGTGTGAATGTTGTTTAATCTTGCACAATAGTTTTACTTTCCATTTGGTGTCCGGAAATAGGATTATATTCATTTCACATAAAACATCTTCTCTCTTTTATCCTCTCGTACACTTGGATTATTTCTGAGCTCTGATGATGAATAGCATTCATCAGCAGTTCAGTTTCAGCCCAGAATGAGGTGGCCGTGACTCTGGCCTTTGGGAAGCGGGGACAGTGACCTGTGATTGCTTGTATCTGAGTTCCTCCAGAATGGAATTGAAGCTGGCTTTGCTCCAGAAGTATTAGTATGTGTAGCTCCGTGTCTCCTGATACTCCAGAGGTTATCTCCATCCTGAATGGAGTGACGCGTCACAGCACTCGGGAAAGTAAACACTTCTAATCTCCTTTATGCCACTGGCTTAATACAGCTGTCAGCTGCAAGAGAGGTCATGTGAGCCTGTGCAAATAAACCCAGCCTTCAAGGTTTAGGAGACACGGTTGTGTCCCCTTCGACTCTAGTTTGAAAAGATGCAAGCTACTTATAATTTAAAGTAGTTAAGATAAACTTCAAACACATACCGAGCTGTTTGTATACAGGCCATCAACAGAAGAGGATATTTGTTTTTTTTGTACTTCCTTGTATTCCTGTGTTTTTCTTCCTGGCCATTTGTTACCATGGACACAAATTATGTTGCACACCTGTTTGTTGTTTCCCCCCCTCATAAATGTGTTCATTACCCTCAGTTTGATCAGATCTGTTTTGTGATTTGACTGATTTTATTCATGTTTGATTTTGTTGTGAGCTGCATTTCGATCCCTTCTCTTCCATTTTTTTTTCTGACCCGCTGTGACAAGATATTATTACACGAATAAAATTAAACATTTCAAATATCATTTCAAATTCATTTTGTTAGAATAAAATGTTAAGATATGGGTTATTTCATATTCTATCATTATTCAGCATAACTGACAGATTTGTGTAAAAATTAAACATAATTATTTTTACCTGTACTTATTAAAATATATCAAAGAATAAGTGATCATTGCTGAAAAAAAAAGGTAAAAACTCTGTGGTTCGAATGATTGTGATTTGTTTTCTAAATATGCCTGACAAATTTGATATATATATATATATATATATTCTTTTTGTATTTAACACATTTATATTTACACCTAATATAAAAAGAGGAAACCCTGTTTATTATTACTATTGTTGTTGTTTTTTATTATAAAATAACAGGCACCCTTTTTATTGTTATTATTATTATTATTATTATTATTATTATTATTATTATTATTATTATTATTATTTATTTTTTTGTATCAGAAAATGGTTTCAATTAAGGTGAAATTAACTGGACAAGATACATTCACACTAAATGCAAAACAAAAACACAGGAGACCATATTTGTTATGACAAAACAGCAACATTGCAATCAATATTTCACTGTTAAAGTCCTAAAATGTCATGCAGGGGCAACAAACTGTGAATTGTTGAAGCAATAACAAGCAGCGCATTATGTTTCAAAAGTCAGTTAACTAGTTTTGTCCCATTCAAACATATCATTTTAGAAGGAGGTAAATCAAGCGTGAGGCCTTTTAAACCTGGAGCTAAATAATGAACTCGAGCCGCATGATTTCAAAGATTTTCTACAATTAATCCTTACGAAAAAATGATTGTTATTATTATTATTATTATTATTATTATTATTATTATTATTATTATTATTATTATTTCATATTTGCCATGTAATACATAACACTTGTTTCCCTCTTTCTCATGCATAATGTACTGTATTTCACACAGTGTTGTTTTTCCTCTACATTTCTCTGAAACAAACAAGTATCTTAAGTGTTTAAGTGTGGAAAACATAGCCCTAGTTCAATCAAACTCTAACTTTACAGCTTGCATACATTCTGGCCATGCATTCATTAAAGATCACTGATAAACCCACACCATTAGAACACTTACAATAGACCTGTCTATTACTTTAATAGCCTACATTTTGCATTGATCAGCAGACCTTTAACACATAAACCCCAACGACAGTGACGACCAAGACAAAAAGTAAGACATGAGCTCTCAGTAACACCAAATAACTAAAAGTTACAACAACAGTATAAATAAAAACAGCAAAGTGTTAGAGGATAATCAGTAGTCTGCACAATTTACGCAGATCAGACAGAAAATAATGGCAACATTTAAAGGTTAAAACCAGATATATTACAATCACAGTTAAAGGATATGGAATGAAAGTTGAGATTCTGATTTTCAGCAAAGTGTTTGCCAAATTAAAGTGAATTATGACTGTATTATAGGCTTAAAAAGCAATGGATCTGTCCAGAAAAAACTTTGTGTGTAATTACCAGCCAAGCATATTAGATTGTGTGAGAATCTTGGCATTTAAAACCCAGACTTGTGATCGATCGTGTGCAGCTTGTGTGCTGTCCAGAGAGAATCATTTGAAGGAATACATCACAGGATGAAGGGATTTTTTCTTAAAATGCTGGTGTAATTTCATCATTTTAATAAATTCAGTTTCTTTTATTGGTTACTGATTAGATGTTAAGCCAATCATCACTATGGCTTGTATTTAGGGTTCGTGAACAACCCCCTTAACTTAACTAACTTTGGAATGTAACTCATCATGCATCGGTCACACTTTAGTTTAAGGGTCACTATTAACCCGTTAGCCAGCACCCCCTATTATGGGATTCACAGTTGAAAGTGCTCTACCTAACTTAAAATTGTAAGAGTTCCTTACTTATGCTTGTTACACACTTGTTACACACAGAATTTTGGTGTCTTTGGAAAGAAGACCCCTTGGGCTTTACTTTTTATCAACCAGATTTGATAATCCTCAAAAATATTAAAAGTTATAGACACTGAACTGCTTACCACACTTAAATATTTTTTATTTGATATGAAAATACATGAAATGATACCTGGAGCAATCTAGAAAAGTAATGGGTTGAAAGCCACATGTCTCATGAGTTTCTATTTCAAATCTGAAGAAGATGTCATGAAAAATTATGAATATTTTTATGAGACTATGTCTGCACCCCCCCCCCCAAATATATATATATATATATATATATATATATATATATATATATATATATATATATATATATATATATATATATATATATATATATATATATAAATACCTATTAACTATTTTTGTCATTAAACATACCACTTCATATATATATATATATATATATATATATAGTTTTTTTCGGCCCCACTTTATATTAGGTGGCCTTAACTACTATGAACTTACATAAAAAAATAAGTACAATGTACTTATTGTGTTCATATTGTATTGTAAAATACTTTTGCTGCTATTGAGGTGGGATAGGGGTAAGGTTAGGGAGAGGGTTGGAGGTATGGGTAAGTTTAAGGGTGGGTTAAGGTGTAAAGTATGGGTCAACAGTGTAATTATAAATGTAATTACAGAAATTAAATACAGATGTAATTACATGTAGTTTTTTTATAAATATAAGTACAATGTAAAAACATGTATGTACACAATACGTACATTGTACTAAATAATTAATGAAAATGTAAGTACATAGTAGTTAAGGCCACTTAATATAAAGTGGGTCCGTTTTTTCAATTATAAAAGATTACACAGAAACTAAGAAATCATATAAGTGATTTATTTGAGCACAAGAAAAAAAAGTAATAATTTCAGTAAGAAAAAAAAAAAAAAAAACAACAATCAAAAAAATAGATTTAACTTTGTATGCCAATTACAGAACATCATGAGATTGCTAGAAATGCAGCATTTACAATGAATTAAGATGAAAATATGTGCTGATGTGCTGATGCCCAGTTATAGAGATGGTAATAATATAAATGCACCATAAAGTCAATAATCCACTTCTCTATTCATATAGATGGCGTTCATCTATAATCGTGAGAGCTGTAAATACACAGTAATAGCGAGCTGATTTGCTAACTAAGACTTTTGCCTGAAATAACTTCTAATTTGCTGCTCATTAATAGTAAGGTAGTTGTTAAGTTTAAGTATGGAGTAGGATTAAGTGATCTAAAATATATATTTGTGCACAATAAGGTATTAATATGTTATTAATATGTGCTTTATAACTACTAATAAACAATCAAAATGCTAGTATTTTACCTAATAGTGAGAATTGTTCTTTAAAGTGTTACCGAAATCTACATTTACTCATCTACCACAAACATTTATGAGTTTGAGCAATATTCTGTTTTCTTTTTTCTTTTTTTTGATGAATGTTGGTAACTAAACAATTTTAGTTGGTAACTAAAAGTTGATTATAGCTATTTTACTTTGTATAGTATGATAGCCATATCTCTTTTTTTATATATATATTCAGTTGTCATTGGCTACTGTCATTTTTTTTTTTGGAAAACAAAATATCTTTTGTATTCAGCAGTAGAAAGAAAATCATACTGCACATGTCGTCAACCCTGCTCCTGGGGACCCGCTGTCCTGTAGAGTTCAGCTCCAACCCGAATCGAATACACCTGCACCAGCTAATCAAGGTGTTCAGGGTCAGGTGTGCTGGAGCAGGCTGGATTAAACTCTGCAGGACGCTGGGTCCATGGGAGCAGGGCTGAACAAGTGAAGGGGGAGTAAATGAAAACAAAACAATCCATTTCGAGTGAACTGTCCCTTCATGCTTTATTATACTTCATACTTTTTTCCCCGACATGATAAAATGGCCATTAAAATCGCAAAGAGCCAAGCCGTATACCATTAATATGAACAGATTTTCGGTTTAAATTGGTTTTGCTGACCTACATCAGAGCTTTGTTGAGATCTTTGCAATACAAAAAAAAAAAAAAAAAGAAAGTAGGATTCGCTCATTTCACCCCTTTGTGATACACAAAAAGGCTTTAGGATCAATACTCATCTGCAACGGGCCCATGACAAAGCACTGAATTCCTGCATTACCACAAGCCTATCTATTAGAATCTCTAGTCACTGTGATTCATATACCAAGAACCTGAACTTCAATCGCTGGAAATCTGCTGCAGGTTTTATGTGACTCATAGATTTTTACTGCACTGTTTATAGAAGCTGATCCCGCCTGATTTAGACGGAGCTTTTGAGGGACTCAAACTGTCTAAGGTCATGTTTTCCCAGACATCTACAAGCAGCCGTGCCATTAGAGTCCGGCACATCTGTGGACTCCACAGGTCAGCTTTAGTCCACCCTGAAGAGCTGCACTATCCGAGACACACCATAAAGTCAATAAAGTCCCCCAGTCAATTCCACTCCAGGCGTCTCCAGCTGTGCTCAAAGCACATTGTACTGTCAATATGAACGTGTCAATAAGCTGAGAGGGCATGCAGCAGCCACAGTGCATTGATGAATAGTGCATTCAATGCAAGCACGCAAACTGAACATTACCACAAGCTAATGTCCTCCAGAGTGCACATCACTCATCCTGTCATACTCCGGTGCCAAACACACAGCCACTTTCAGGATTGTTGACTATTTTAATGAATATCTGTAGGTCATTTCCACAGCGTGGTCTGTTTTAGTTTGTCTTAAGGCAGGCCTTGTGAAAAAGAAGTGTGCTTAATTGTACTGAATGTGCACTTGTTATGTACTCCAAAGGATGTTTTCTCTTCTCTTCTCTTCTCTTCTCTTCTCTTCTCTTCTCTTCTCTTCTCTTCTCTTCTCTTCTCTTCTCTTCTCTTCTGGGCAGCCATATTGTTTAATTAGTGCTAAGTGAAATTAATTACATATTCTTTCTGACTGTCTTTGTGGTTAATGAAGCATTGTAAGAAAAATATGTTAAAACATGCATATATCTATATATAATGAGAACAAATCTTTTGTTTATCATCTTAAATCATAATTATGCTGGTCTCAGCAATAACCCCCTAAATTTGCGCCCTGATTTTATGTCTCATGTTGTACGTGTGTGATGAGTCGCACCTTCCGTTGGGGAGAAAGTAAGTGTGATGAACCTGCCTCGTGTCGAGTTGCCTCATTTGTCTTGCATGTTAAGTATCTCAATTAAGAGCGCAGGGCTGTGCTAGAGCTCCCTCACAGACTGCAAACATGTTTATGAATTACAGGCAGAGCCACATTCATCAACTTCAGAGCAAACCCTGGGGAATTATATTTGTCGGATAATCGTGGCCAAGCACAATGCTGCCACCCAACAGAGGTGATTCACTTCTCTGCAGGAAAGACAAGAGAGATCGATGATGACAACAATAATAATGTCACTTTGTGCAACTTAATGCTGTTATTTGTATCTAGCTGAATTCGGTATCTGCATTGGCACAAAGACACGATAAGCCAGAATGGTAAAAAGACTGACTACTTTTCATGTACTTACCAACAATATACTTGCTTGGATTATACTGACTTGTATAATAAATAAAAATAACAGTATATTTCACATGACATTATAGCAGTTGGCAGTCTATGGGACAGTCACAAGCCTCCAGGTATTCATCCAAAATATCTTAAATTGTGTTCTGAAGACGAACAGAACTTTTACAGGTTAGGAACGACATGGAGTTAAGTGATTAATCAAAAAAATTTCATTTTGGGGTGGAATAACCCTTTAAGTATGAATAAAGTATTAAACTAAATTGTAAATTAAATTATAAACTATCCCTTTAAGTTCACTTTAAGTATAAATTAAGTATTAAATTAAATTATAGTATAAAAACTCTGCACTATTATTAAACTATTAACTATTAATATAAACATTTCCCCCTTTTCTGGAATTCCTCACATTTGAAATAAAGCGAAACACCATTCATAAACAAATGCTTTATGAGTTCAGAAAGCCTGTTACAAGCAAACTGTTTGTCAGAGTGTTCACAGTCAAGCCAATGCGAGCCACTAAATGCTAACTAACCATCTGTGGATCTGAGGCTGACAGAAACTGTGAAAGACTGAAATTAGTTTTTGTAACGCTCATGGCACCACAAGCAGCATGAATCTGGCACTGGAGGTAGTGAGTTTTGATTTCTCCCTCGCATTACATCAGCTCGCTGGGACATACTGTCCAGTTAGCGTCACACACTGCACTGAGGTCACTCATTTACATTATTTTTTTCTGGACAACAAGCTGATATATATATATATATATATATATATATATATATATATATATATATATATATATATATATATATATATATATATATATTGATTTTGTATCATAGAAAACAGAATTTAATAAAAAATAAAATAAAAATAAATGCAGTTTTTGTCCATAAAAGTAATTAAATTTTGCAATATTTCCTTAACCTTTATGTAGTCATTTCTGAAAGACAAAAAATGTGTTTCAAGAAAATACAATAGAGATGAATGTGAAATGCATTTTCAATTTATTATTGTATAATATCATGCTCTTTGAACAGCTGAGTATTGTTTTATACAGTTTTTACTTGCTTCCAACACTTTTTTTTTTCTTTTTTCTAAACCAAGCCATCTGCAAAGCGGTAGCATGCGCTAACCTGTTATTTTCCCCCTCCACCCACCTGCACATCTCCCTGCGTGTTTGTCCTCCCCGTCTGGGACTCGTTTTCCTGTGTTGTCGCATTTGGCAAACAGGGCTGATGTTCAGCGCTCTCTGTGTGTGACTCGAGCAGATGCAGGGGGAGCTGAGAGCTGCCAAAGTTGAGCAGCAAGTTTTCATTCTCTTGGAAAGGTGATTATTTGCACAAATGCACTGCAGCGTTATCATAGTGTAGACAGAGTTTCTGCAGCTCTTCACAGATTTCCACAAATTAAGGCCTTAGAAAGGTCTTAAATCAAAGCAGAAATCTTTAATTGGTAAAGTCATGGCATTAAATGGCTTATTTTCCAATACACATATCTAAACATCCCTTAATGATGGTAAACATGTTAACACTTTATTTTAGTTTAAGGATCAATTCTCTCTAACTAGTTATATATTAGTAGTATGCATACTACTGCCACTACTGTTTATTAGTACCTATAAAGCACACATTAATAACATATTCCGCATTACCATATGTTAGATCCCTTAACTCTACTATATATTAATAAGCAAAAAAATTTGGAGTTTTTTTTAGGCACAAAAAAAAAAAAAAAAAAAAGTCTTAAATTTGCCCCCATACAACTTGCAGAAACCCTGGTAGGGGAAAATTAGAGAATCTGAGCTTGAGAATCTCAGGTTAAAGGTTATCCATTAGAGATGTGTATCTATTCATGTACATAGATTAAGAAGTCAAGCAGTATTGGGCTTTAATTTGCATTGCTAAAGATGGTGGATTTGTTTCAAAACTGCTTCTCTGATGAGGCTTTGAGAGGATGAACTTCTGAGAGAGGGTTTTAAAATGCAGACAGAACACTAAAACCTTTAAGTGTCTCCCTTAAAGCAAGTCCTGTTTATGAGATACTATAGAAAGGCTGTAGAAAGATTTAAAATTGCTGCTGTAATTGTATAATGGTTTCTGTCAAGTCTGTAATAAAAATTTTAACAGACACAAGATAAAACATTACAGAGCATGAAGAAAGAAAGAAAGAAAGAAAGAAAGAAAGAAAGAAAGAAAGAAAGAAAGAAAGAAAGAAAGAAAGAAAGAAAGAAAGATACTTTAGGTAAAAGTTTTTACCATATGCATAAATATAAATAAAATAAAATTCATTTCTGAATGAATGAATGAATACCTTTGGATAAAAGTTTCTGGAAAATCAAATCAAATAATGTGCATTGGATCTATAGTACCTAAAAAAAAATAATAATAATATATATATATATATATATATATATATATATATATATATATATATATATATATATATATATATATTTTTTTTTTTTTTTTTTTTTTTTGTATGTATGTAATTTTATGACTAAAGCTGACATGAATATATAAATATTTTCTGCTAAAAGCCACCGTATGAGGGTGAACATTAATAACATTATTATGTAACATTATTAACATAAGACATTTATGTATTAATTAATTAAGTCATACATTCATTTGCAGTGTAAATAACATTAAAATAATCGGAAGAACCATTTGTCCCCCCATTTTAAAGAACATTTTGAGGGATAGAAAGGTCCATGGATCCATCGGTGGATCAATGGATGGGAACCGTCAATGCCAATAGGGAACCTTTATTTGTTGTTTTCTGTCTATGTGCTGCCCATGTCTTAGCTCAACACAGTTTCCACTTAGTTTCCTTATGCCCATTTTTCAGACCTGCCAACATGTACGCATTTTTCGTACTCTGCAAGCATTTTGACCCATAAGTACGCTTGTACGATTCGCTGCTCTCTAGGTACACATTTTGTTGTGTCTCGCATTTCGCTGATTTCAGTTTCCATGCAATCTATGACGCTGATTCTGCCGCTGATCCACAGCGTGTGAATGGAGTGAAAAGCTTTCGGCCAATCAGAGCGCTGCATGTTAACCCACCGCCCACCTGCTCCTCCTATCCACAAGCTTAGTTTGCAGTTAGAATTAGAAAAGTGGTGGAATGGCTTGAAATCTAGAAGGTTTTAGACAGGCCAGGTGCTGATTAACGTAAGATAAAGGTAACAGTTAGGCTATGTTTAGCATAATTGAATTTATGAACATTAAAAGTGACCTTGACATCATAACAAGCAGTCCAGCTGTGACGAGCTCAGTTCAGTTCACACGTTCATGTAGGCTACATGTAAAGGTGGCCATGCCAATAACGCACCTAAAAGCTGTCACAAAGAACCGGCAAAAGAAATGATTATGGATATTTAATGAATATAATTATTAATAAAGTGTTTTCGGTATCAATGTCGTGTCGACTGCAAAGATAAAGTTGACAATGCTGTCTCGCGATCTTCGCAGTAGTGAACGTGCCAGAGAAATGCACATTTCATACGGATTAACGTGACATAAGCAGAGAGCAGTCTGTTTTCTTTCGTTTTGAATTGTTCTGTTCAACCCTCTGGAGTCTATTGACACGTATACGCGTTATGAGCCATTTTCTCCTGATAACTCCTAAAATAACTTAAATTATACTTTCAGTTTTGATCGTACAGATAAGAGCAAAATTGAATCTGTAAAGGGTCTACTTTTATTTGTATACAGACATAATAACAAAACACCTTTGTGCACTTATAAAATAAAGATAACAAACAAGGTGCGCTGTCTGCAGTCTTTGACTGCGCTGATCTTCATTTACAAACACGTCATTAAAATGAAGTGTAACTCCGTGAATACTCAACGAAGAGACATGAGAGATATATCTATAGAAAGCTTGACATGTCTACTTTTAAACCAAACAAGCTGCCGAAAACAAATACTCTGTGATAAAGTAATCCATATGAAAACAACGCCATTTTTCACATCTCCCTTCATTATATTCGACCACGCCCCTGCGCTGAACGCTCTTTTCAGATTATAATGTTAAATCAAGTTTTTATTTTTTTATTTTACTGTTTGCTTCGCGATGAGAAGAATAAGATGTAATTCACCCCCAAATGATATTTGAGTATTTGAGATTTGGATTTCCTCAGAAAAAAGAATGAAGCACTTTATTCAGCAGAGATCATAAACATGAGTAGCCTAAATCTCTTTTAATTTAAACTTTTTTTTTTTTTTTAGACTTTTTCCAAACTATAATTCCTGACTAAATGTATAATCAAGTGAAACATTATGAAGTTTCAATAACAATATGCAATACTATACCATTCAAAAGCTTGATGTAAATAATATAAATGTAACAAATAAATGTAACTGTAACAAATGTAACAAACAATGCTGTTCTTTCAATTTATTCCCCTGAAAAAAACGGAAAAAGAAAAATTATCCGCTCTTTTCAATATTATTAAAAATCTATTAATATGAGCACAGACATGTTTAGTTCTCTGGTGACAAGAAAAGTCATGATTGCCTCCAAAGGCAGCATTTGTTACACAGGGGCTCTGTTCCTGTTCCACAGGGCTCCTGTTCCTGAGTTTAGCCCAGAGTGGGCTTCTGTCTCCACGTCAAGCTTAGAGAGGGCTGTTGTGCCCTCTACTACAGAACACTCTCAAGACCCCGTTCCTCCCAAGATGCCTGTAAACCTCTCCAAGCATTTTTTTTGGGTAGTAGGGCTTCTATAAGTGAAGTGACATACAGCCAAGTATGGTGACCCATACTCTGAATTCGTGCTCTGCATTTAACCCATACAAAGTGCACAAACACAGGAGTGAACCCCCACACACCGTGAACACACACCCGGAGCAGTGGGCAGCCATTTTTACTGCGGCGCCCGGGGAGCAGTTGGGGGTTCAGTGCCTTGCTCAAGGGCACCTAAGTTGTGGTATTGCTGGCTCGAGACTCGAACCCACTACCCTGGGGTTAGGAGTCAAACTCTCTAACCACTGAGCCATGACTTTTGCCATAGAGGTGCAGGATGGGGCCACAGCCTCGGAGGCTGTTCCGTCAAGGCCCGCCATCCCATGTCTGTCCTGAAGGACATCCAGAGCACTCCCCCCCGAATGTCAGTGTTGTGTCTCCTATGTGTCTCTGCCTGCCTTTAGTTACCCCGTGTTGGACTGTTTACTTTGAGTTCAGCCCACGTCTTGTTCTTCATGTCGCCATAGAAGGCAGCTGTGACACACTCATTATAATTGACTGAACGTTCAGACACAAACCACCTGAGTCTGCCCTTATTATGGTTAAAAAAATAGCACAATGTGTTTCCCTTTTCCAAGGAGCAACATTTGTTCAACAAAGCCACATATTTGAACGTTACGGTAAGACTGATAAGTTTCAAGTGGTTGCTTAAACTTTACAGACACTTCCAGTGAATTGATTATCCAGCATTCAGATCCCTAAAGAAACACTGGCCGTATTCTATGATCATGCACCTATTAAAGCAAAGCGAGGCTCATTACAGACACACATCAAATACAGTCTCATGCTGCTGAGCTGTCGGCGTCCTTCTGCTTTAGTCCATCTTTTACAGAAACTCCAGTGGATTCGTAAATTGGTTTTGTCCTAGACTCATAAAATGCCAACCGGTTTTGGACAGTGGTGGTCAGAGGTCAAGCTCTTATATTGATTTAGTTGAAGTAGAGGTATAAATTTAATGAAATATGCTCCTACGACCCACGACTGCAGGACTGGAGATGAAAATTTGCCTGAATGACTAAATCTGGCACATTTACATGGTGGACTTGTTTGCTCATGTTGATTAATGTGCATTGTCCCTTTTTAAAAAACAAACAAACAAACAAACAAATGACGCTCTGAGTCATTGTGTTTTTTCAATCAGTTTTCTGTAAAATTGTAAAAAGTCTCTATATATAAGTCTCTCTATATATATTTCAGACATAAGAAGGTAACATTGAGAGGTATTCATTAACACAGTAGCCTGTATAAATGCAGTAGTAGTAGTGGGTGTATTGTGTGCAACAAAGTGTATGTTTTAGTTAGCAGTAGCAACAATAGTTAATTAAATGTTTGGGCCTGGTCATTTGGTTGATCAGGTGATTTGCTTGTTGGATAGTTACGTAGGTTGGTTGCTTGGTTACTTGGTGATTTATGTATAATTGCAGTTAAAGTGCCAGAGGATAAAAATCTCTGGATATTGGCTGAAGCAATTTCTCACTTTCATTATATTTGTAATTTATCAAAAGAAAGTCGTGGAGCAGAAGATCAGAAGAGCCAAAGGAGGGCTGTATGTATGATTAGACTGGGAGAGCCACTCACCACGACGCCTGCAGTTTAATGGAGGAACATCATTTATTCATCATTAAGTCTGAAATGCAGATTACATCTGAACAGTGATTAAACAAAATGAGCCAGAAAGGAGGAGGAACTGATAGAGTGAAACAGAAGAGGAGAGAATGTGAGGTGTAGAATAGACAGTAACAGACATGCTGCTTGATTTACACGTGATTTTCATTCTACTGAATGGTCAGTTAATGCTATCATCATGTATTCACCCAAGCTGTTTGTTCACCAATTAAAGGCAGGGTAAGTGATTTGGTTCAAATACATTATTTTATTTTAATTTTAATTTTATTTTATTAATGATATACGCCTCAGGCCGATATAAAAAACCCTTTTAATAAAAACCCTTTAAAAAATTAGATAAGTTCTGTAATTATTATGTAAAATTAGATAAAAGACCCACATACTAGAATTACTCGAATACAATAAAATATGTTTTCTATTAGAGTAGGAGAGATTCATTTCTTTTTTTCGCATTGTGATATTTTAAAGCATACAGTATGCATAAGGCAACCTTTCAGATTTGAATTAAATATAAAGTGACTTGATATAAGAATCAAACGGGTTAATTATTTATTTATTTGTTCCCTTTATTCTCAGAATCAAAATCAATGTGAGATACTAGAGTTTTCTTATTTTGAACTTCTCCTGTAGAGCATAATGAGGTTTTAATTATACTTTCAAGACCTCTCCATGTTCACTTTGACAGACAGAAAACTATGTTCAAAGACAGAGAACACTTGACCATTTTTAGAATCTCTTGTTTATAACCCACAAATTAAAATCCTTTTTTCACATTTCATTCTCCTTGACCACCTAGACATTTTCTTTTTTTTCATGTGTGACTTTACATTGCTCAGAAATTACTGCATGTTGTTGAAAATTATTTATAAAACTACTTAAATTTTTCAAAAGAAAATTGTAATGAGAATTTAGAAAATCCTGCAATATTTTAATTAGTGGTGGGCCGTTATCGGCGTTAATGTGCTGCGTTAAAGGGAGACTCTTATCGGCGATAAAAAATATTGCCATTAATCTATTCTCAAAATTGGGTTGGGAGACATATTATGTGTGAAACAGGCATAAGGTTGTTTGCACCTTGTGCAATGTGGAATTTGTTTACAGCTTTCTCAAGCAGTTTGTGATGCATTTTAGAAACAGGAGATGAGCCCCTGGTCTAATGCACCACCTGTCTTGAGAAACCCGTTCTCAAAGACTTAACGTTACTTTTAGTCATTATTTTATTTGGGTAGTACTGAATGCCTTCGGCAGAATTCAAATGATCCAATTTAATCTAGTTTAATCTAGATAAATTCCAAGATTACAGTGAGATTAATCTAGATTAAAAAAATTAATCTATGCCCACCACTAATTTTAATTGGTTGAAAATGCTAACCCTTGGCTACATAACGTGCTAAACATATAGCATTTTCACCTCTCTCTTCTTGGTATTTTCATAAACATGTAATGTGAGTGAGAGAGTGTGTAAAGCCATGCAAGTTCAAAGCTGATGAAGAGCGATAAATAAACCATTTGAGTGTTTTACTTGGTTGTTGATTGTAATCTCGGAAGCATGCGCTAATGAAAACTACACGAATGCTTTCAGGGGAAACTAGTAGCAATGTATTGATTTTACCCTATTAAGTACTTTTAGTGTGTAGGAAGTCTGTAGTGAGGAATACATTTTCAGTTCTGGAACTCACAAACACATTACAAGTAAGGCTAGTTATGTCATCTGATTACTTGTTTGAAGTTAAAGTAACGCATTATTTACTTTTTCAAATATGTAACATACGTTCCCTTTCATCCATCATCTTCTACGTTACATCAGAAAGAGACTGACGAATGGGATCTCACCCGAGAGCCCAATCACCTTCAAGTGGTTACAAAACGAGCCAATGGTATGCCGAGTACCTTGGTCTTTGGAATTTGCATTGCGAGCTACGCCCAGCAGAGCGGGTAAATAAGGAGCAGCGCGAGCAACTCGCATTCAAGCTTTCGCTTCGGAGCCGAGCACATCGCTTACTGCTTTAACACCACACCTACTGGTGTTGGTGTGACGGCGCAATTCAGTGGTTCATTTGGGTTTCCCGCGTCAGCTCCCCTGAGCACTTCAGCACCTCTAAAAGAGCTTTTTCTTTTAAGATAAGAGATTAACGGGATCGCCGCATCACAAGGCGGGCTTGAGTCCTCTGGAGATGAGAATTCAGCTGCGTTGCCTCCCTTTGGAGTTCCAACGTTCCCCAAGTCCGATCCCGAGCTGACGGCCGTGCTTTCCCAGGCAGCTGAGAGCATCAGGCTTGAGTGGAACCGTCCACACTGTCCCGAGAACTCGAGGCTGGATTATTGGTTCCTGGGGGCTCCTCATGCTGATTGCCAGCACCCCCGTCAGGTTCCTTACTTTCCGGAAGTACACCAGGAAGTGACCAGTTCATGGAAGGCATTTTTAACTGCCCGAAACCATTCTGGTACTTCCTCCATCTTCACTGCCCTCAATGGTGGAGCGGCCAAGGGGTATGCTGGGATTCGACCTGGTGGAGTGTTCTGTTGCGATGCAACTGTGTCCGCAGAGCACCTCCGCATGGCGTGGTGGTCCCAAGCTGCCCTTCGAGGCCTGTAAGTTTTCATCCACGCTTGTGGCCAAGGCTTATAGAGCTGCGGGCCAGACCGCTTCTGCCCTGCATGCCATGTTCTCCCTTCAGGTCTGCCAGGCCAAGCTGCTCAAGCAGCTGCACAGGAGCAGTTCTGACCCAGGGGTTTTGCAGGAGGCATGCACTGGTACTGACCTCGCTTTCTGGGAGACGAAGGTCACTGGACGCTCCTTGGGTCAGGTGATGTCCACTTTGGTGGTCCAGGAGCGCCACCTATGGCTAAACCTGGCAGACATGAGGGAGTCTGGTCCGGGTCCCTAGAGGCCACGAACGACAGTGGCCGATGTGCTTCCTCGCCACTCTCATTCCTCTCTCCCTTTGGCAGTTTCCACGCAAATCCGGCTCGAGAACGCTTTGCCTTCTCATGCCCACTTTGCTACTTGGAGTCAGACAAGTGCCCGCGCTCTCCCCCCGCTAAGGGACGCTATGTCTCCCATGCCGGGGCTGTCTGCTCCACCTCACTGCCCCACTGTGGGTATGCCTGTACTCCCTTTGACCCCACTGAATCAGTTTCTGGGAGCCTGGCTAGAGCTTCCAAGGCCTTCCCGTTGGCTCATCCGGATGATAAGGCTCGGCTCCGCGATTCAGTTTTTGGGGCGTTCGTGCGACGATGGTGGGCAAAGATGCTCCTGTCACACACGTGAAGGTCGGGACCCTGCTGGCAAAGAGCACGATAGTCGCCCTCCAGCCGACATGAACTCAGGCTTTTACAGCCCTTACTTCATAGTACCTAAGAACACAGGTGGGTTAAGGCCAATCCTGGACTTGTGTGCCTTGAACTGAGCTCTGCACAGGCTCCCATTCAAAATGCTAATGCCCAAGTGCATTTTCGAATGCATTCGTCCGATTGATTGGTTTGTAGTGATCGACCTGAAGGACACGTACTTTCATGTCTCCATTCTTCTTTCGAAGGGCAGGCGTTTCAGTACAAGGTTCTCCCATTCGGGTTGGCCCTGTCTTCCCGCGTCTTTACGAAAGTAGCAGAGGGAGCCCTGGCTCCTCTCAGGGAACAAGGTGTCCGTATCCTCAACTACCTCGACGACTGGCTGATTCTAGCTCACTCTCAAGTACGGTTGTGCGTGCACAGGGATCTGGTGCTCAGACATCTCACCTGACTGGGTCTTCAGGTCAACTGGGAAAAGACCAAACTCCCCCCTGTGCAGAGGATCTCTTTTCTCGGTACGGAAATAGACTCGGTCGCCATACTCATGTGGCTTACAAACAAGCATGCGCTGTTACTGCTGAATTGCCTGAGACAATTCGAGGGAAAGAGGGTGGTTCCACTGAAACTGTTTCAGAGGCGCCTGAGGCATATGGCATGGGTGGTGGCAGTCATACCGCTCGGGTTACTCCATATGCTTCAGCACTGGCTTCACGACCGAGTCCCGAGATGGCAACTGGCAACTGGGCACGCTCTGAGTGACCGCCTGCCTCCGAACCTTCACCCCTTGTTTGTTCCCCTCATTTCTATGGGCTGGCGTGCCCTTAAAACCTGTGTCCAGGCATGTTGTTGTGTCAACAGATGCCTCTGCCATGGGCTGGTGTGACGTGTTCAATGGGCATGCTGCGTCAGATGGGACCCCGATTTCAGTGGCATGTCAACTGCCACGAGTTGCTAGAAGTACGACTTGCTCTGCACCGCTTCAGGGCCCTGCTGAAGGACAAGCACGTTCTGGTCCTTACGGACAAAACTGCGACCATAGCTTACATCAACCATCAGGGTGGTCTACGGCCCCGCCGCATGTCGCAACTCACTCGCCATCTCCTCTTGTGGAGTTGGAAGCATCTGAGGTCGCTTCCTGCCATTTACATTCCAGGCAGGCTGGATCGTCCAGCCAATGAGCTCTCATGGCAAAAGTCTCGCCCCAGGGAATGGAGACTCACCCCAGTCGGTTCAGCTGATTTGGGAACGCTTCGGAAACACTCCGGTAGACCTGTTTGCCTCTCCAGGAAATTCCCACTGCCAGTTGTTTTACTCCCTGACCGAGGGCACCCTTGGCACGGACGCTCTGGCACACAGCTGGTCGCTGGGCCTGTGCAAGTATGCATTTCCCCCGGTTAGCCTGCTTGCACAGACGTTGTGCAAGATCAGGGAGGACGAGGAGCAGGTCCTCATGGTTGCGCCTTTTTGGCCCAGCCGGACCTGGTTCCCTGAACTTGTACTCCCCGCGACAGCCCATCCATGGCCAATTCTTCTGAGGAAGGACCTTCTTTCTCAGAGACGAGGCACCCTCTGGCACCCACGTCCCGATCTTTGGAACCCACACGTGTGGGTTCTGGACAGGTCACGGAAGGTTTAGGTTGCTTCCATCACTTCAGCTAGAGCCCTGTCCACCAGACACGCCTATGCTTTGAAGTGGAACCTCTTCATCACTTGGTGTTCTTCACGGCTTGAGGGCCCCCGGAAATGCCCGATCGGTTCAGTGCTTTACTTTCTTCAGGAGGGGTTGGAATGAATGCTGTCTCCTGCCACCCTCAAGGTCTATGTGGCCGCCATTTCGGCTCACCATGACCCTGTTGAAGGTAAGTCTCTTGGGAAGCATGATCTAATCATCAGGTTCCTGAGAGGAGCAAGGAGGCTCAAACCGCCTCGCCCTCAGCATGTCCCCTCTTGGGACCTCGCAGTGGTTCTATCTACACTGAAGTGGGCTCCCTTTGTACCAATTCTCTCAGTAGTGCTAAAGTCTTTATCTTTGAAAACTGCGCTCCTGATGGCTTTGGCTTCGGTGAAGAGGGTCAGGGACCTGCAAGCATTTTCAGTTGAGGAAGCATGCCTGGATTTCGGGCCAGCCAACTCTCAAGTTGTCTTGAGACCCCGGCCTGGGTACGTGCCCAAAGTTCCCACCACTCCTTTTAGGGATCAGGTGGTGAGCTACGTTACATCCCCTTACCACATCTCTGTTCCGCTGAATGGCCGGGTCACTGGCTTGGCTCCTCAGTGAAGACTTGAATGCGAGTTGCTCGCGCTTCTCCTTATATTCCTGCTCTGCGGGGTGGAGCTCGCGATGCAAATTCCGCAGACCAAGGTACTCAGCGTACCATTGACTCGCTTTGTAACGAAGGTGATTGGGCTCTCGGGCAAGATCCCATTCATCAGTCTCTTTCTGATGTAACGTCTCCGTTCCCTCCTTCAGGGAACGAGGGTTACATACGTAACCGAGACGTTACTTTGTTTTCCCATTTATTACTTTGTTTTTGCTACTTTCCTATCCCCATGTTGAAAAAGAAAAAAAAAATTAAGAGTGAGGCACTCACATTAGCCTGAGGCTTAATAATTTCACTTATGGTGTGAAATGGCCTTTACAGTTGTTTTTATAGTACACTCAACTCTCATATGTGTCTAGCTCATGCTGATTCTGAATCCTTTATGGTATGAATGTTTAAATTAAAAATAACAGAATATACATTCATCTATGGTCTCACATGAGAGGCCCACGTCCTCCGTGCCAGAAGCCATTAAAATGTTTGTCTTTAATTAACTCCAAAAGTTAATGGATTACTGCCGAGGGTTTTTCAGAACTTTGCATTACTGTATGTGTCAAAAGTGAGGCCACACAATGTCTGAATTCCCATTAGCCCAGTCTGTGACCCTCATCAACCCCATTCACCAGTGCCCTCTGAAAATGCCACTCTCATACAGAATAAATGACTGGCAAATCAGCTCCATAAAATTATGATTGTAATAACAGCTAGAAAACTATCATCCCCTGCACAACCTGTATCACAAAAGAAAACAATATTGTGTCTAAAAAATGAGCTCAGATGGCAAATAGCCTTGCTAGCAAAAGAAAACTCTTTACAGTTTTGCTTGTTTTGATTGACTTTTCAGAGTTTGAAAACAGCATAGTGTAACCATTGAATACATTAACAATTTTGTAATTAAATTTTTAACCCAAAAGTTAGGTAGGTCCATGTTTACCGACAGTTGGGTTGAAACAACCCAGCATTTTTTAGAGTGTACTCTAAAAAAAATTAAGGCACCTTTGCTGGCTTCTATGATTGAATGAAGAACATTTAAGTTCCATAGATCCTTTATTTTATATATATATATATATATATATATATATATATATATATATATAGTGGAAAATGTTGTTCAGAGTATAAAATATTCTTCGCATTCAGAAAAAAAAATGTTCCTTTAAGAAATATTATTCTGTGGCATCCCTGCATGATAATAATAAAAATAATAATAATACTTGTGTTATTTTAAGAGTACAAATAGTAATTATTGAGTACAAGTTGATATTTACTTTAATTAATTTAGGAGATAAGTGGGCGGAGGTTAGAAATTTGTTCCAATTCAGAGGAACAGAGAGAGCAAATCTTCTGGAAAAATGGGATCAGCAGGTGCCACACACTCTCCGACCACAGAGGACAATCATGAACACATGGTGGTCTTCCAGCAGCAGTCTTGAAGGGCAAATTCTTGCATTTTATGTGGGCAGCTACTGGAGAAAAGGGTCATCTTTGGATGGCTGAAAGTGGACTGGCTTCACGTTCTGGATCACCAGTTGAGGTTTAATCATGCTAGCTTGACTATAGTCAAGATACAAAGCAGTGGTCTAGTTTTGAGAAGGCAGACCGAATAAGGTCTAAGGGTTTTTTTTTTTTTTTTTTTTTTTTTTTTTTGTTTGTTTCTTGTGCATGTTAACAAATGAGTGTATCCACTCTGGGAGCAGGAGCCTTTTTATAAACAGCTCATTTTATATTAAAGTCTGACTGAAACGATATGTTCAGAACTGATTTTTTTATTATTATTTTTTCTAACCATGTTAATAAACTTTCAAGACTTGAAAACTTTCAAGTTTATTACTGTCCGACTACTAAAAACAAATTTATAGCTGACTTAGTGACTTTAAGATCTCACTTTAATCTGTAGAATTATTATAAAACTAATCCTAATTCTATAAGTACCAAATATATTTTTTTTTTTTTCTCTCTGTACAGTTTAGATACATCAGTGAAGACATAACTGATTTGAAATAAAACAGGTATTCCAGTTTCACTAACAGGAACCCTGATCACTATAATGATGTCTTTGTGTGTCACGGTGTCTTGTCTCTGTTTCCATGGGTGTCCACTAGTGGTCTCCCTTCCCCATAGGCACCTTACCGCAGGCACTACAATTCTCACAAAGCCTTGTCCCTTCATCACAGCAATTGCAGTCCTGTTAATTGCACTCAAGTGTCTTCACTTACCCTGAGTCATTACCCTGCCTATATTATCCGGTCTGTTTCCATTTGTTTTCATGGAGTCCTTACATTCCGTCACCAAGTTTCCTCGCGTTCCTTGTGTTCTAGTTTCTTGTTCCCTGTTTGTTTGTTTAGGACTGATGTTTGGTTATGACCCCTGCTTGTTTTAATTCTGATTTTGCATTACCCAATTTAAATTCATACTGCACTTGGGTCACTCGTCTCCTGTGTTCCCGAACGTGACAGAAGGGCTCATCTGATCAGATCAGGTGTTGTGGAATTTTTTTTCTCCGTTCCCCAGCCAGCATGGAGGACCGGAGGAGAAGATTCGGTAAATTAACCACCCTCTGTCAAAGGGGGAATGAGGTGGTTGGTGTGGCACAGGAGTTCTGGACGTTGGCTGTAGGATCAGGGTACAATGACGAGCCCCTGAAGGACCTATTTAACGTCTGCCTGGATGACCCTTTGCCTGGGTTGGAGATGAAGGGGCTGGAGATCCTGGACTTTTGGGGGTTCATCAGTTACCTACAACATCAATCTCAGTGGGATACCTCAGCCACACCTGTATCTCCCGGTGGGATGGCCGACTCTAGACCAGGGTCTACAGACAGTAGGACCGCCAGCCCAGCACCACTGCACAATATGGCCGCCAGCCCAGCGCCACAGCGCAAGATGGCCGCCAGCCCAGCGCCACGGCGCAAAATGGCCACCCGCCCAGTGCCACTATGCAAGATGGCCGCCGGTCCAGAGCCATGGCACAAGATGGCCGCCTGTCCAGCGCCTCTGCACAAGATGACAGCCACAGTTGACCCTCCAGAGTCAGGTCAGGTCACCGTTGACCCTCCAGAGTCAGGTCAGGTCACAGTTGACCCTCCAGAGTCGAGTCAGGTTCCCGTTGACCCTCAAGAGTCGAGTCAGGTTCCCGTTGACCCTCCAGAGTCAGGTCAGGTCACCGTTGACCCTCCAGAGTCAGGTCAGCTCACAGTTGACCCTCCAGAGTCAGGTCAGGTCACCGTTGACCCTCCAGAGTCAGGTCAGGTCATCGTTGACACTCCAGAGTCAGGTCAAGTCACTGTTGACACTCATGAGTTAAGCACTACCAC
This sequence comes from Carassius auratus, assembly GCF_003368295.1. NCBI lineage: Eukaryota > Metazoa > Chordata > Actinopteri > Cypriniformes > Cyprinidae > Carassius > Carassius auratus. Next base: position 28,811,167 of record NC_039247.1, read on the forward strand.
AGTTAGACCTCAGGAGTCAAGTCAAGTCACCGGTGATCTTCAAGGACAAACTCAAGTCACTGGTGTTCTTCACGGGCAAAGTCAAGTCACCATTGATCTTCATGTGCAAACTCAAGTCACCAATGATCTTCATGGGCAAAGTCAAGTCGCCAGTGTTCTTCATGGTCATGGTCAAGTCACTGACTATCTTCATGGGCAATGGCAAGTCACCATTGATCTTCATGAGCAGAGTCAAGTCACCGTTGTTCTTCCTGAATCCAGTCTAAACTCTGCAGAAATAAAAGAGTCTCTCCATGTCTCTGCTGAACTACCAGAGTCTCTCCACGTATCTGCTGAACTACCAAAGCCTCTCCACGTCTCTGCTGAACTACCATAGCCTCTCCACATCTCTGCTGAACTACCAGAGCCTCTCCTCATCTCTGCGGAACTTCCAGAACCTTGTCACGTCTCAGCCGAACTCTCTGAGTGCTCGACTGATCCTGTCGTGGCCACGGAGGCCACCCTTAACTTGTTCATGTTCTCTGTTTCAGACTGGCCTATCCAGACTTGCTCTCCTGTGTCATCGATCCCACTGTGGGGGTCCTCTGCGCCGCCCTGGTGGGCTCCTCTCTCAGCCACACGCCTGTGGTGGTCTCCTGCACCGCCCTGGTGGACTTCTGTCTCGACCGCACGGTTGTTGTGGTCCTCGGCGCCACCCTGGTGGGCTCCTGTCTCGGTCACACAGCTGTGGTGGTCTTCTGCGCTGCCCTAGTGGGCTTCTGTCTCGACTGCACGGTTGTGGTGGTCTTCTGTGCCGCCCTGGTGGGCTTCTGTCTCGACCATACAGATGTGGTGGTCTTCTGGGCCACCCTGTTGGGCTTCTGTCTCAACGGCACGGTTGTGGTGGTCTTCTGCGCCGCCCTGGTGGGCTTCTGTCTCAAACACACGGATGTGGTGGTCTTCTGCACCGCCCTGGTGGGCTTCTGTCTCATCCGCATGGATGTGGTGGTCTTCTGCGCCGCCCTGGTGGGTTTCTGACTCAACTGCATGGCTCCAATTTCACCTTGCTCCACCCTGGATTCTTGCCCTGTCGGTTCGGCCCTGGACCACTGAACTTTCTGTTATCTCCTGGACCTGTGTTTTGTTGTTGTTTTGTTTTAGTTTTTTTGTTTTCTCTCTTTTTCCCTCTATGGACCTTGCCCTCCGCCCCTCCCCCTGGTCCTCCGCCGTTCCACCTCCCTCCTGATCTCCTTGTTGTTTTGTTTTTGGCACTTCCTGTCTCTGTTACCCTCTATCCTGGTCTCCTTGTTTTTTTTGTGCGCTTCTTATCTCTGTTTCCCTATATTACCTGGCCCTCCGTCCCTCCCCCTGGTCCTCTGCCAGTCCACCTCCCTCCTGGTCTCTTTGTTCCTTGGTCTGTTCTTGGGTCCGGGGGCGGCGCAGAGGACCCCCACAGTGGAGGAGGGGGTAATGTCACGGTGTCTGGTCTCTGTTTCCCTGGGTGTCCACTAGTGGTCTCCCTTCCCCATAGGCACCTCACTGCAGGCACTACAATTCCCACACAGCCTTGTCCCTTCATCACAGTAATTGCACTCCTGTTAATTGCACTCAGGTGTCTTCACTTGATAGTCATTACCCTGCCTATATTATCCGGTATGTTTCCTTTTGTTTTCATGGAGTCCTTACTTTCCGTCACCTGGTTTATTTGCATTCCTTGTGTTCTAGTTTCTTGTTCCCTGTTTGTTTGTTTAGGACTGATGTTTGGTTATGCCCCTGCTTGTTTTAATTCACACTGCACTTGGATCTCTCATCTCCCATGTTCCCGAATGTGACATTGTGTTTATGTTAAGAAATCTTTAAGGTATATGAAAGCAGAGTTTAGTTTGCAGTGCAGGCTCATGCAATAATGCATCGACTAGTCTGAGTGATTTCTTAACACTAAAGTGAAAAGAGCACAATATTATTTTCCTTTAAAACAATTGATATTTATTCATTCATTTATTTGTATATTTATAATTATTTATTCTTAGAAACTTGTCCTATGCCACAGTTAATGTTTGGCTCTGTCATTAAGGCTTTCTACGGGATCAATTGTATTATGAAAGGCCCTATGCATTGAAACATGAATTGAATGAATTATTTGTAATTCTTTCCTGAATAATTCAGTGATCCTGGAGAGACTATTTGGACTATTTAGGATTTATTATTATACTCAGGGGGAGGCTCAAGATCAGGGATTGGTGAATTATACACCGTTACTGTTGACTGTCCTGGCAATAATCTTTTTTGCTTGGCATTGCAAAGGCAGTGATTCATTGACAGGCCTCAGGCACGTGCTGAATCAACAACACTTCAGCAACACACTTACACAGGCTTGACATCTTTCCAAACAAACAACACATGGGAGACCAGGAATCATTCATTTTCTAGAATGCACAGTTTATTTTTAGTTAATGAAGTCAGAAAATAAATACATACATACATTTTTACAATGTAAAGCACTAATACAATCCCATCCACTGTTATTGGCAGTAATGTTGACTGTATGTTAGCTAATCACCATAATTAGGATTTACTTTGAAAAATATTCACTCAGAAATGGCTAGCAACTTTTGCACATTAATTTTAAAAAAAATCACAGCATGTAAGAATTTGAATTAAGCATGTAATTCTGAAGTAGAAAGTCTAAAATGGTGTTTTCTTGTAAAACATAATCCAAGAAACTTCAAAAAATCTTTTATTTTTATTTATTTTTTATTTACTTTAAACAATGTCCACTCAGAAATTGCTTACAAATTTCAGAAATAATTAAAAAGAAATGTCAAGTAACACCGAACTAAGCATGAAATTTATTAGTAAGACTGAAACAGTTTTCTTTTAAAACATACTACAATAATTTTAGTTTTATAGACACATTTGAATATATATATATATATATACAGTACAGACCAAAAGTTTGGGAACATTAAACAATATATATATATATATATATATATATATATATATATATATATATATATATATATATATATATATATATATATATATATATTACATTGTGGATTTAGTTTAAAACACTCAGAATAAAATTCATAAACAATTAACTGCAACTGATCCACTGAATTTAACAAAATGTTTAAATAGAAATAATGCAATAGTGTTATATATAATATATATGTTATTATTATGATTATTATTATTATTATTATTATTATTAAGACTAGCACTCCATCTTGACCATGTTTTCACGATTGCAAAACATTTTTTTACAGCTGCCACTGGACTTCAGTATAGCTATATTTATCATTATTTAATGTGATTTAAGGACTAAATCCACCTAAAACATCTATCAGCAGATTTTGAAACATGTCTGATGTGATCCATCTCATAGAGAATGGCTGCCGTCCAGTGATTCATTTCTTGTATTTTTATTTTGTGTGTATATTTCTCAACTTTTTCAACATTCTCAGCACTAGATTTGCAGTGCAGTGATGATTTATGTGTGGGCAGACATATTTATGTGAAGTCCAGGTAGGTGAAACACTAGCTGGGTGTATGTGACCCTTGACCCCTGTCCATCAGCCGCCCACCTTTCAGGGAGGAGCTGCAGCTCTGCCCCGCCGGCATCCATCAATAATTCAGACTTCACATTAATTACAAAAGGGCTCTGCTCTCTGTGTGTGCTACGGGTTTACAGTCATCCATCACCCCTTTCAAGCCACTCACATAAAGCTCACATTCCTCCTGAGGTGCAGGGAGAAATCTATTCTTTCATTTCTGCAGGTCTCTCGGCAGGTGTTTGTTTGCGCGCGCGTGCATTAGAATGCAATCTGAACTGTTAAGATATTGCCGCTCACCAGCTTTCATCAAATAATTAAATTAAGACATCACAAGAACGGGGCGGGTGAGAATGATTCAGATTGTCAGTAGTGGGCCCAGCTATGAAATGCCACGGCAATATCATCCTCCGGTGCATCACAAGACAAATGGCTTTCATCTAACACCACTGTGGCCCCTGATTGAATCAGCAAAATTTTTAGCAAAGGAATTATCCCGATAATAATATTTCACCTGTTTCATACCCACCTCAATAGATGCAGCAATGCAAAAATGGTTCATCAACTTTATTTCTCAATAAAAATATGTAAAATAAAAATAATAATAATACTTTTTAGCTCCCAACAGAATAAATGTGTACGAAATATATCTACAGTTGGAGTTTGGGGCTAGGAATTATTCTCACTATTATTATTATTATTATTATTATTATTATTATTATTATTATTATTATTATTATTATTATTATTATTATATATTCAGTAACATCATTTGCCAGGGAGTAAAAAAAAAAAATAGAAAAACAACAACATTATTTTCATGAAAAAGTGCATTTTCCACTCAAAATTTTCATTACAGTATATATTCAGACAAGTTTTTTTTTTTTTGCAATTATGATCATAAAACACCCCCCCCCCCCCACATTTTTTATTATTAATTAATTATTTAAAAAAAAAAACATTTAAATGAAATCAGAAACCATGCAAATAAAATCAAAATATGTATAAAACTAAAATCAGTGCAACTAAAATAACACTATTCTTAGATACTCATTATCATAAAATATTACTTTATTTTTTAATCAGCAAAAATGAAAGGGGCTAGACTTCTGTAAAACATTTCTGCATTACAGTAATAAAAAGTTTAATAATAAAGTAAAAAAAAAAGTATATATAATTTCTCAGAAGTATGTATATATATATAGCAATTGTGAGTTTCCTTTTTTTCTGATTATGTTTTTTTTTTTTTTTTTTTTTTTTTCAGATTTTGTGAGATTTACCCTTGTAGATGGTTCATATTAAATGTTATAGTGATTAGCAATACTGCATTATACAGTGATTTAATCATTCAGTGTCCTGTATTGTACTGGACAGAAGATGTGTTGTGAATGAGTTATAATTGCTTGTTAATGCTGCTGTGTGTTTGTCTGCAGAGCTTGTTAGGCTGACATGTAATGTGAGCAGGCAGGCTGTGGGCAATGCCAGCGCCCTTGCCATGGGAAATCATGTTCCATCTTGTTAGGGGAAGTTTGGATGCTTTGGCCTGTGAGGACCGCTAATAATCACCCCAGCGACTGTCACGGCTGCAGAAGTCCAGCTGCTTTACAGAGCCGGCCAGAAACACACTTATGTTAGGCACATGTGCCACTGTGGCCAGCTGAAGACACACGTGAACTTACACATGATCACTTACAGTAACATGAGTCATCAACACATTTCCAGGTCACGTTGATTTTGCCCTGAATTAAAAAATAAAAAAGACAAAGTGTAATATTATTTCCATAATGAATCATATTTTGCCTCATTTTCATTCTGTACACAATAAGACATCCTTAAAGGGGAACTCCAACCCAAAATTAAAATGTTGTCATTAATCACTTACCCTCATGTCGTTCCAAACCCATAAAAGCTCCGTTCATCTTCTGAACAGTTTCCAAAATATCTTAAATTGTGTTCCGAAGATGAACAGAGCTTTTATGGGTTTGGAACGACATCTGGGTAAGTGATTAATGACCAAATTTTCATTTTAAGGTTTAGTATCACAGGCGGAGGGTAAACCAACTCCAGGGTAAGACTATAAGAAGCCAAATCTATTAACTACCAACAACTACAAACATCATAAACCTGTCTTTTTTAGGCAAGAACCAGACATGTCATGTTGGCTAATAAAATATGTTTAAAGGAACTGAATTTGCATTTAATGTGATCATAAGTTAATTAAAGTATTATAAATTGATAATTAAATAGGCATAACATTGGCTGCACTTTATTTTACAGTATGTGTACTAACATGTACATAGTGTACTTACAGTGTATTCATCTAAGAAAGTTCTGGTAACACAAGGTAACTACATGGGTAGGGTTAGGTTTAGGGGTAGGTTCAGGGTTAGTACCTAGTTATTACATAGTTATTATAATTACTATAATAAGTACATATTATGTACATGAGGAACAGGACTGTAAAATAAAGTGCTACCATAACATTTCCTCATGGTTATTCAAATGGCTAATAAATTAGGTCTATGTACAGAACTGACATTATCACTAACTTTGATCTATCGCACACTTAAAATAACTAACGTATCATTATAATCACTGAAACTGTACACACTGCGAACTGAATCCCTTACTTACATTGTACGTACATCTGCACTTTGTTTTATATGATGAGAGAATTTGCGTAATTTCAGTCATCGAACATCTGCGCATTCAGCAAAGCTGATGAGTTTCTGCGATGCCTCATCTGAACGTCTCTGATTGGCCATTGCATTCCTAAGCTCAACAGAATAGGATGTGTATGTTTATAATGTGCAACACTGTAAAAACGCCTAAAATGAAATACATTGCATCATGAGAAAATCTTAATTTAATGCCACAATCTACACTTTTTATTCATATACGCTTTATTAGCAACAGACGTAATACATTTCATTTGTTTGTGGAGGGGCATTTTTGTCCAATTTAGTGCCATTTTTGCCCCAAGACCACATGGCTAAGCCTTACACATGCTCCGCATATGCGGAGTGTCCCTTTGAACGCTCAGAAAAAAAAGGTACAAAGCTGTCGTAGTAGGTAGTAACGTAAGGTATAAAAGCTAAAAGCTACATCTCTGTGCCCCATTTATCTCTACGTGTTAGATAGAGCAATGCTAATTTTGCTATCCAAATTCACACACATTTAACTTTAAGCTCCAGTTCTCACAGTTAACTATTAACTCTGACTTATATATATAGTGTATGATTTTCATCGTCACAGTAGATCACTGCAAATGTTTGCCACATATCATGGCAACAGCAAAGCACACAATATTTCTGTGACCTTGTGCTTTCAGCTCCATCCTCATTGGAAAAATAATGATATGTCTGTCTCTGCCACAAGACAAGCACATGTTTCAAATGTGTCCTGCTCAGAGTAAACGCTGTTGTGCAGAGGACAGACGATGTGCTGCTCGTTTTGTCCTCATGCTGAAGCACTGCATATTACATTATCTAATTAGTATTTTTAGGTTCAAACAGTAGATGTATACATCCTTATTTCTTTTTTTTAATGTCTGAGAACACACTCATACACATATCAATTAATGTTTATCAGTAATTGACTCATATTTCAATATATATATGCTATACCTTCTGAAATGAAAAAAAAAAAAAATACTGTCAAGAGTTTGGAAACATCTAGGATTGATTGATTGAATTTAATTTGTAGTTATTCTGCTTACCAAGGATACATTTATTTGATAAAAAAAAAGAAGCAATGGAAAAGAACATTTTTTGTAAAACTTAATTTATTGCTGTGATCAAAGCTGTATTTTCAGCATCATTACTCCTGTCTTAGGTTGAACGTTTCTGTTCAACAGTCATGGTTTCCACAAAATTATTTAGCAGCAAAAAATATTTTTAACATTGACAATAATCAGATGTTTTAAATAAATGTTTATTGAGCAGCAAATCAGTATATTAGAATGGTTTCATGTGACGCTTCAAACAATAGTAATGATGCTGAAAATTCTGATTTGATCACAGAAATAAATTACATTTTACAATATATTCACATGGAAAATAGGTTGTATTAAATTCCAGTAATTTCACCTTTTTAATTGTAATTTTGATCAAACAAATGCAGCCTTGGAGACTTCAGCATTATTTATAAATGTTATTGATTATTTAATTGAATTAATCTCCTGTGATTGTCTTTTAGGGAAGAGGCCATCATGTCCACATATTTTGAGACGGTGGACGATCTGCTTGCGTCGTTTGGTCCGGTGAGGGATTGCTCCAAAGATAATGGAGGATGCCGGAGAAACTTTAAATGTGTTTCAGACCGAAGGATGGACTCGACCGGCTGCATGGTGAGTTACCACAGGTCATCTGACATCGCTCTCATAACCACTGACTGCGGTCAAACTATCTGATCCACAGCACATGTTGAGACTCTCAAGCTCTCATTCCAGGAGAACAGCATTCTGGCAAATACCTCTCATTACAGGCAGACAAGTTTGTCTCGTGTTACATGTGTAGATTAAAAGGAAGGAAATGAGTACAAGGAAATGCGGTTAATGGCTTTTTAGGGTGAGATCTGCTCATAAAACAGGGAAATTGATGAGCTCACAGCGCTCTGAGCTGATGGATGAATCAATCATACACAGCACAATGGGCGTTGATCACTCACACACTCATTAGGAATGAAAGTCTGACAGTGATTCTGCAGTCTTATCAGCTGCAGTGCTTTAAAAGAATAGTTCACCCCGTATCTTTCATTAACGCTTGAGTCGTTTCAAAGCCATTTCTTCTGGGGAACACAAAAGGGCAAATTTTGAAGAATGTCCTAATCGCTCTTTTGTTTTGTAATGAAACAAGACGGTGTCAGATTTGAAGTCAGATCTGATGTAAAAATGATTGGTTCTCACATCTCCCATCACATCATAGATGTAAAAAAAGTAGTGTAAAAAAATTAAATGACAATGACATGTGGTATATAACTTGCAGATACTTGAATATTGCTTTACTTGCAAATAATATACTGTTAATGAAATAAAAGGCCACTTAAGTGTAAACAGAAAAACGTTCATGACTATGTTTCTTAACACACTTTGTTAAGATTTTTTTTTCTCTTTCTTTTACTTCATTACAAATGTGTTATATATATATATATATATATATATATATATACATTTTAATAGAAATAGCATTAAAGTATATTTAAGTTTATATTTTAGTTTTATAAATGCTTTTCATAAATGCTTTTCAGTGCCAGTAATTACAAAATTATTTATAAATTTATACTAAAATCCTACTTTAAAAAAATACTCTGATAAAGGTATGCTAAACTGTTCTTTTTTTGTTTTTGTTTTTCAACAAAGGGGTAGTGCATCTAGATATCTAGAGGCATGTTCATACCTGATATTAAGATATCTCAGTCTATCCAACCACAAGTGTAAAAAAAACGTTCAGAAATCCAATGTGCACTCTTTCATGAATGCTCATGTGATTCCCACCAACTGTAATCGCGTCAGTGAAACAGTGTCCTTAAGGGCTCCAGGGAAGAAGCTGTCTTGGTGAGAGGAGGTCCTTGTGCTCGTAGACTTCTGTCATCTGCATTGGAGAGTCAGGTGAATAGAGATAACGCCAAGGATGTGATGAGTGCAAGGTGATCTGGTAAGGCCTGTTTGAGCCTCTCAGGGTGATGGCAGATGACAGCCGCTGATCTTTCCAGCAGAGCGGTCCTGGAGCAGGAGACAGAAGGAGACCAGCCCGTGATGAATGAGACTGTCTATGATTGACCTGTAAAAAGAAGCAGGATGATGGAGTGTTTTCAGCCTCTGAAAGAACTTTCTCTTGTCTGGCTTTCGTGATCATGATGTTATTCTTTCGTTTGATGTACTTGAAAAATGTATTCTCTCTGGGAGGGATGAGGTTGGCTTCAGTCTATCTTTAACAAAAACACCGGTCTGTCATTCGGGCTTCATCTCAGTCATCTCTTTAGATCAGGAGACTCTGTTCCTGCTCCTGGAGAACCACTGTCCTGCAAAGTGTAACTCTAATCCTAATTTAACACACCTGAACCATCTAATCAGGGACTACTGGAAAATTCCAGGGAAGTGTTTTGGAGCTAAAGTCTGTAGGCCATTGGCCTCTCAAAAGCAGGACTGATGGCTCAGTTGGATTGAAACGCCTACATGTAAACAGCTCAGTGTGAATCAGATTGCAGTTTAGGGTTCAGAACATTCAGAATGTGAAATCTGATTGGATTAATTTGGATTGATGAAAACTGGTGCATGTAAATGTATTTGGCAGAGAGATGGACAGAATGTGGTTTCGAGTGGCATCATTGTTTGTGACCTTAGTTTGGTTCTGCCTGAACAATTTGTCGTCCGTAATAGGAAATCAAAGTGGTGGATGGAAATTACTTATTCATCTGATGCTCCTGTTTCCACTTGGTATTGTTATTTTGGTGCTCAGGTCAGACATGGTAAGCCAATAGCCTTTGAAATCTATTCATATTTTCTAGGGCTGTCCCCGTAGTAAACGGTTAGTCAAAAAAAAAAAAAAAATAAATAAAATCACTGTCCATGATTGGCAGATCCTTAACGAATGCTCCTTGTGGTAGTTATAGTACATTAGTCAGGAAATCCAAACGTGCGTCATCACTCATCAACCCCAAATATGGCTTATCATTGAAACATACAGGTAGTAGCAGCTTCACACTGCTGTTTGCTCTAACATTAACCTTCATCAGTGTGCTCTATTAAGTGCATATCCAAGTGTTTGTGTGGAGTGTGGAAGCTTTTAGTGCTCTTAATGCATGACATGATTACAATGGAAACAAAATACGCCAACACTTTACTCATACAGATAACCATCTCAGTCTTCATGCACTGGTGCACATCACAAACTCAAGCGAGGAGAAACTCAGCATATAGGCTGCTGGCCTCACAGACATGAGAAACAGAACTATAAAAAGCTTGAAATGCCTATTTTAAAAGAAACAATTTAAACAGAAAACAAGTGATTAGTTAACCATTTTTAAAGAAAACCATCACCCCTTAATTCATCACACCCTACTTAATTTAGTAGCTTTGGAACTTAAGTGGTTTTGAATAAATGTGATTTTACTGAATGGACCATAGAAAATGGTTTACTTTAAAATGTGTCAATTTTATTAGTTCATTAGTTATTAGTTTTACAAAAAAATTACATAAATGTAATGTGTGGTAGGGCTGCAGGCTGTGCAGGTATTGGGGTTTTTGCATTTGGATTCAAACTCCGAGTCTAGTTTCACTGGGGTTGTCTCAGGTTGATTTAAATTGATTTATACATGTAGAGTTCAGGTAAGAAGTGAGATGGGCTGGGTACAGATCTTATACGCAGAGAAGATGATTTTTCATGTCTTGACATGATAGCATGACATTTCTGTGTTTGGGAATGAAGTTCCACTTAATTATATCCAGCATTAGCAACTGTAGTACAATTTTTAATTTCCAATTTCTTTTTTTTTTCTTTTTTTTTCTTTTTTTTTTCATTTAATGACTGTGCCATTTTACTGCTACAACATTTATTATTAATCTCTTCCCCTCATCGCTTGCATGCCAGTGATTTGCCCTTTTCATGTCAGTTTACTTATGGTAAATGTTTTCATAATTATGCTGCCTTTTTTTTATTTAGTCAAATAGATTATTTTCTTGTGATTTTATTATTGCTTTTTTTTTTTTTTTTTTTGCAGAGCACAATCCACATCTTACTTTTAAAGTAAAAAATGTCCAGCTGATGAAAGGAACGTTTATCATCTTCAGAGTATTTCTTTTCATTTTTCATGTCTTCCTATGATCACTATGTGAAAGGGAAAAAAAAATAAAATAAAAAAATCTCTACCTACACATTAATGTCACATATCTTTCTCAGAGCAAGCATTCATATGATTGCAATTTTGCAGCAAATGGCAGAAAAGTGTGAAAGGAAGTTTTTTTTTTTTTTTTTTTTTTTTTTTACCATTACCTGTGATGGATTTTGAATCTGGTGGCCATTATAGACTTGTGGCATGGCAAGAGCATTTGTAAAGGCAGTGACATCATTTGTAATCTTGCCAAGCTTTGAATAGGGTCTGTCTTCAAAAAACACAGCGTATCCTAAAAAAATCAACACGGCACTTTCGGGGCATTTGCAGCGATCGCTGCCTAATCCTTTTAAGCGTTCACTTCACCTCTATTACTGAGAGCGTGGAGAAATAGCAGAGGACGGAAAAGCTCTGTAAAGTCCCTCATGTCACAGATGCTGAAGAGGCTAAAACACATGGAGACTCCATCCAGAGTGGTATCGTGACCTTGGCCCAAGTCAAGAAATCCAGAAATGAATCCACTTCAGCCAGCAGTTAGAAGGAAATTGAACAGCTTTACCCGAGTGTCAAGCTTGAGATCAGAGTGATCTATTTAAAGGTGCGTGTTGAATGGGAATGCAGTTTTATTTCCGAGATCTAACCATGACCTGTGATTTTCAGTGTTATATACTGTTATATAAGGAGCCCTAAAAATTGGTTGCATTATATCAGACTCTCTGAACAGAAACTACACAAGTATACCTGGGTAATAATATAATAAGTGTCTAATGCCACTAACGACATTTATTTTTAGATGACTTAAAGTATCCAGAGTTGCATTTCAAATCTTCATTGGTGAGCAAGTGATGGAATGCTACATTTCTCCTAATCTGATGAAGAAACTAACTCATCTACATCTTGGATGGTCTGAGGGCGTGTAACTGAATAAGAGAGCAATCACATTTCAGACCAGATGTCAGTTTGTTGTTGTTATGATGAAATGTCAAAACATTATATATTAATATAGAAATGAGATATGCATATAAAACCCTGTTTGGTTCTGTCCTCTGGAGCAGAGCGGGTGGTGAATGATGATGATTCATGCTCCTCACCTCATGTTTGATAATCCACCTCAGCGTTTCTCCTGGAGTGGGCGGTCAGACACAGATGCGAGCTGACTTTAGAACAACAGCCAGCATCCTGCTGCATTCACACTGCCACTTTTAAATACTTTTCAACAACTGCAATCTGCTCCGACTCATTTGAATGGTGAAACATGATTTATTTTGGAAGGAAGGTTTTCAGCAAGGACCTCCCAGAATGAAATATATACGGTATGTAGAACAACTAATAAGATCGTCCGAGTTTATTTCATGCTGAGCTGTGAAGGCTGATCTGTTGCCAGTGGGTGATCTTATTAAAAGTTTCTACCAGAAAAGTGCCTGCCCTCTAACTGCCAACAATTTCTTCTTCTGATTCATTTATTGCTGCTTCTTGTTTTCCCCCTCGTTGTCTGAACAAATGAAAAACAGGATTCTCAACATCTTGCTGGGATTCTAAACATTTCAAAGTGCAATCAAGTGCTTCCTTTGTCCTGTGGATGAAGAGCATTTTCTGTTTCCTCCATCATGTTCAGAAAAATAAATATTATTTATGAAAATATTATTACAATTTCAAATAAATACTTTCTATGTGGAAACACTCAAAACATGGTGCTGAATAGCACTAAAAGTGGTTAATTGGCTCGTAATCAAGTGGGCGACCACTTTAAGTGTTATATAACACCTATCTTTAAAGATGATATACAGCACTTTTGTTAAATAGTGCTATGTAGAACCATAAGAGGAACGCAGTTCTCCTATCTAGATTTTAGAGATGTTACTCGACTCTCATATGTTTGCTATGCAAGAAATTTTCTACAATAGCAAAAGCTGTTTTGAATAAATTGTAGGCTTTTCAGAGGTTGTCACGGTGTCTGGTCTGTGTTTCCCTGGGTCTCCACTAGTGGTCTCACTTCCCTATAGGCACCTCACCGCAGGCACTACAATTCCCACAAGCCCTTGCTCCTTCATCACAGTAACTGCAGTGTTCTTCAAGGGCAAAGTCAAGTCACCAGTGATCTTCATGAGCAGAGTCTACTCACCACGGACTGCACGGATGTGGTGGTCTTCTGCGCCGCCCTGGTGGGCTTCAGTAATTGCACTCCTGCTAATTGCACTCAGGTGTCTTCACTTCATAGTCATTACCCTGCCTATATTAACCAGGTCTGTTTCTGTTTGTTTGATGGAGTCCTTACTTTCCGTCACCTGGTTTCCTCTCGTTCCTTGTATTTCAACTTCCTGTTCCTGTTTGTTTGTTTGTTTGTTTGTGTTTTGGACTGATTTTTGGTTTTGACCCCTTGCTTATTTGATTCTGATTTTGGATTACCCATTAAATGCACACTGCTATTGGATCTCTCGTCTCCTGTGTCCCTGTATTCCCGATCGTTACAGAGGTCAAAAAGTCATGTTATCACCAAAAAAACCATGTTATCCTCAGGACATACACTGTTGTATGGCAGTGGTGCTATAAAGCACCTTAACGACTTCTAAGAACCACTGAAGATTTATTTATTTATGTGTGTTTATGCATTTAACCGAGTTGTGTTTTAGGGTTGAAGGAAATGACCGTGAACATAACAGTGAAGGTCCTGGTAATTTTCAGCCATTATCCGTTTTTCAGTTTAGACAAAAAAAAAAAAAAAACTACATCCATGTTTAATTTTAATTCACTCTAAGGCTGAATGTTTTCTTTCTCTTCTTTCTTTTATTAGACCCTTCAGGGCTTCTTTTCTGTTATGTTTTCTATGTTAAAAAGCCCATGCTGGTTTGATGTTCATAAAATTCCTCTGTAAAGCATTAAGGCAGCACATTTATTCATACACAGGGACCTTTCTCTTCCATATGGCGATTGTGTTTAGTTTCTAAAGGCGCTTAGTTTAGTTTCTCTCATGTATTTTTATTTCTACTGCAAATTAAACCGCTTGAGTGTCCGTCATTTGAATTTCCTCCCTGGAGTTCAAGTCAGGTGTGTCCAAACCATTATAGTGTGGGGATGGCTCCCTCCTGTGCCATTAGCATAGAGAGAGAAGATGCTTCCAAACCTTTGAAGGACGGAAAAATGAGACAGCTGGAGAAAGATGAGGTGACGTGATGGACAACACGGAGAGAGAGAGAGAGAGAGACGGAATAATGAACAGAGCAGAAGGGAGAGGGAAAGGAAAAGTGAAACAAGATGAAGTACCATAAGAAGGGATATATGCTGAACGAGAGCAGAATATAACGAGGGAAGAGAGAGAGCAGCACACATGTGGAATCATTATTCTGAAGGACTTTTACAGGGACTGTTCTGCCAGCTGTGATTTTTGTAGATCTCAAGAAAGCCGTGCAGCAGGGTTCGCTCACCAATGCCAAGTCAGAGTAAAAATTGCCTTTGGCAAGTCATTGCAGTGACTCGCCAGTTGGCTGGAAACTTTATAAGGAAATGCAACATAATACATGGCTTAAACAATGTAACTGTTGCAAGATATGTAAAGTGCTTACAGAAAAGAACATCTGTCACGGCTCACACAGCTTAGATTTAGATCTCAATCTATTACCATATAAATTTATTACTTAAGGTTTTTTTTTTTTTTTTTTTTTTTTTTTTTTTTTGAATAACTTTGTTATTCAATGCCTCAATTAAATGGATAGTTCACCCAAAAATGAAAATTCGCTATAAAAAGTAAATCACCCACCATCCATGGTGTAGATGCATTTGTTTCTTTGGCAAAACAGATTTGGAGAAATGTAGCATTACATGACTTGCCCAGGAATGGATTCTCTTCAGTGAATGGGTGCCGTCAGATTGAGAGTCCAAATAAACTGACAAAAACATCACAATAATCCAGAAGTACTCCAGTCCACTCCAGTCCATCAATTAACGTCCCGTGAATAGAAAAGCTGTGTGTTTATCAGAAACAAACCCAGCATTAAGGCATTTTAATTTTAAAGCATTGCTTCTGGCTAAAATGTGTTTTTGACTGTTTTATTTTGTAAATGTTGTTTGATCTGTGCATGCATATTGCTCTCTTGATTCAGATTCACACAACTTTTTTTTTTTTTTTCACTTGAGGAAGTGTTATTTTGGCTTCACAGGATGTTAACTGTGATTGGAGTGGTGTGGATTATTGTAATGTTTTTATCAGCTGCTTGGACTATACAAATAAATGTACATTTTGACCTGTCTTGGAGTCAGAATTTGGGGCAATATATATATATATATATATATATATATATATATATATATATATATATATTTTTTTTTTATTTTTTTTTTCTCAATTTAATTTTTTCAATTGGCAAATACGCCAGAATATGCTGCTCAGATTGAATTGTATCAAATTGCATTGGACTGAACAATAAGGCAGTTCATAAGTGGCCCCATTATTTTGCTTTCTGGGCATTTTAACACCTTGAAAAACGGAATAAAAGGGTTTACTTGTCTAAGTGCTCTTCAAGTGAACTTCATCAAATAGAGACGCTTGTACTTCACTCTTGATTTGCAGCAATCCTGCGTTAATCATAAAATCCTTTTTTTTTTTTTTTGGTGTGTTTTCCTGTTTTGGCACCATCTGATAAGGTCAAGTTGAGATCTGGATGCCAAGAACAAAGGAACTTGTATGTCAGCTGCGCATTAATCAAATGAAAGGAGGTCTAAACTCACAGCAGCGTTCACAATCGGCAGAGCGGTGCACAATCAGAGTTATTCTACAGAAGGCTGCCATTTCAATTTCTGCTCCTTTAATAGTTTAATGAATGCAAGTATTATGCACAGCAGATATTATCTCCTATCTGAGATGAGGTGCCAATGGAGACAAAATAACAAAACGGCCGTTAGAATTATTTTCCTTCCCATAACCTTTTGCTGTCTCGTTGTGAGGTTTTTACATTAATTGCCTGTAATGTTTCCTGAAATGGTTGATACTGTTTTGTCTGGGATTGGAGATGATTTTCCTTCTTTCCCTGTTTATGAAGCTGCTTTAAGGAGCATCATTGCATGCACTGAATTATGTTATTTTGCAGCATTCGATGACTGTGCCAGTCCTGAAAAACTCAAGCCGCCATTGACCCACAGGTCAAACATCCCTCCGAAATAGCTTTATTAGGTCACGCATGTAATTCAGACACTTAATAATGAGGGACATGCATTCATTAAGATGAAGGCAGCCGCTTAATTGCACAGTGTCTGATTAAAAACCTGGAGGTGATTAGATTGACTAATGAGAGTAAACGCGGAGGCAGTGGATCGAGCCACAGAGGTTGCTGTACTCCCTCATTTCTCTCGTCTGTGCCGTCTGTTCTGATGGAGATCATGAACACTCGTCTTGTTTAGCAACCACTGAGCATTTTACATTTGTGCTTTAGGAATGTGCTGTAATTCTTTAGACACTTTTTGTGGGTACACCTCCTTGAGATTTGTTTCCCACAGATTTTCTCTGTTTCTACTGCTCTGGAAAACCGTACGTGTTTGCGTTGTATTTATGTGTAACTTTTTATGAAAGTGGCAAACTGGGAAAAAAATAAATAAATAAAAAATAATATATGTATACTTGTAAAAATTTGTTTTCTTTGCCAAGAAAGTGGCAAGATGACAGCCTCTGAACATGGTCAATACCAATCTTACATACAGGAACTGGACTAAAAATGCATTCTTCAGTTATGGCTCCCAAAATCAATTCAATGGGTTATCTTTGTAATGCTATAAATTAATTACAACAATAAAATAAAACTGCATCATGAACAAGAACATGAACAACAATATCACATTAGACCACAAAAATTGATCTTAAATTCAACTTACAAAAAGTGCACTCATATTTGCCATGTTACATTCATTTAGTTGACTAGTGCTATGTGCTGTATTAACAAAAACATAAATGGTATTA
This sequence comes from Carassius auratus, assembly GCF_003368295.1. Taxonomy (NCBI): domain Eukaryota; kingdom Metazoa; phylum Chordata; class Actinopteri; order Cypriniformes; family Cyprinidae; genus Carassius; species Carassius auratus. Next base: position 28,828,477 of record NC_039247.1, read on the forward strand.
ATAAAACATGGGACAAGCTACACAATATCACATTCATAATCGATTCATCTGAAGAATGCAATATTGCATAGATTGTCAGCTATGCAATATCAGTGATCTACAGTTCTGTGTATTAAATTCATCTGAATAATTAATAAATTTACTGATGAGATGCGGATGACAATCCCAAGCGATTTATCGTGCAGCCCTTGTTTGTTGATCACAAAGTACAAAGTAGATGAGGAAAACTAGGATGCTGGGTGTATTCAATGTGCCTCTATTATTGTCTAGAGTGCAGGGAATAGTGCGCTGTGATTGGTTGAGTGGATATATCGCATGCTGCAACAAAGGGAGACGGTTTGGAGAAAAAGGGAGAAAGCATGACCTAATAACTCAGCGAATATTGCATGATTGAAAACAATCAAAAATACAAAATTTCCTTATGTTGTATTAAGGGGCTTTTCATTTTTATCTACAGGCTAATGAACGCTTTTGAACGAAAAGTCCTGACCTTGGCCGTTGGTCCACTGTACAAGCATACATATCGATGTGTACAAGGGTGCACGTTCATGAGATTTTATTTGACATGCAATTTACCCTGACTCACACCATTAAAAAAAAAAAAGAAAAGAAAAAAAAAAAAGTTGTGAGAAATCATAAATAATAGGCTAAAACTGCGACATGAAGAACTGGAAATTGTACAAGAAGTAGAATATTAACTTTTAATGTTTAATTACATGTAAAAAACAATCAAAACAATCAAGCAACAATCGTGGCTTATTGTTGCATGATATGGGCTAGGCCTAGTTCTAACACATATATAGTTACATTGATGTCACAAATTGAAACTTACATTTAATTATTTGCTTATTTATGTCTGCAGGTCTTACATATTTATTTGTTATCTGGCCTTTTTAAACACATTTCATGCCTATATACAGAGCCCATGAAATGCCGAAACTTATGTTAATGAATTAAGAAATGTATCACTTTGTATTGTTTCTTTGCATTAATTAAAACATGTTTAATTAATAATTAATCCATTTAAAATAAATACATACATACATACAGTTTCATATACAGAGTTTGGCCATGCGGGAGATTGGAGTACAACATAAAATGTAAAAAATAAATATATAAACAGATTAATTAGTCAACACAATAGAATGTAAGATTTTTTTTTTTTTTTTTTTTTTTTTTTTTTCATTTAATAAGAAAACAGCCCTTGATTTACGACATTCGTTTCCAAACACAGAAACCAGGTAGAGCTCAGCACGGGTCTCAATCCTATGCCCTATAGCCAGCCCTTGGCTCATCTTTTTTCTCTCTCACCATTAAAATAGTTCTGTTTTGTTTTTAATTGAAAATGAATATTTCTTGTTTCATTATTAATTAATCTATTAAAAATACTTTTTTTTTTTTTTTTTTTTTTTATGACCAAGTGGATAGCGGCAGACAGTTCAGTTGATCACGTTTGATGAATTTAGCCTTCTCAAATCATCACAAATTGCTTAAAATAAAATCTGTAGATATTGAACACTTAAAGCATAGTACAATATTAGTTTAAACATTTTAAAGTGCACTGTTAGGTGTATATCTAAGCCTTTGAGTGGAAATAAATGCATGGAGGCGCCAGTGAGATCCCTTCATTCTGTTCTTCTTAACAGTGGAAACAAAGCCTGTTGCACATAAATGAAGTCCATACTGTCCATCCAACAGAATAGTAATCACAATAATGGTTAACTGTATTTATTTGTTACAGCCTATTACTGTTTATTACTGTTTATTATTATTATTATTATTATTATTATTATTATTATTATTATTATTATTATTATTATTATTTTATACTATATTTTGTAGAATGGGATCTAAAGTAGCCTGCATTGATTTCACAGTAAAATTCTGAATATCAATGCAATAAGTATCAAGTTGCATTTTTGCACTATTTGTGCTGTTCTTTATTGCTTGCTTGCTTTGCTTATGTATGGATGTTTACTTAAGTTCTTAACAAATGTGTTTTTTTTTTTCTTTATTATTATTATTATACTATTTTTTTTTTTTTTTTCAATTATGTATGTAATGTCGTGGGAGTTATAAATGCTGTTTATAATAATAAATACAGTATGTTTAGAATCCAATGTCAAATATTATATTAATACGAAAGGCGAGAGCATTACTTTATGCATTTGTTATAAAATTTTGACCTCATTATTAATATTGAAAGGGCTGTTAAAAGAACTACTTTTAAAGAATGAATTTTCTGTTGTTTAGATGAAAGAAGACGTGCATTATAATCCGAATGACAACAGGTTTTGAGCTGAAATGTCATGCGTTTGCTGCTTCAGACTCAGATTAAAATAATAATAATAATCACTGTGTGCTTGTGAGAGAATGTTAGAGATTACTGCATGTGTTAGAGATCGAAAGACTGAAGCATTAATAAACAACAGTCTGATGAATATTATATTACAGACACAGGACTGATGCTGTTGACTGTGATCCTTAATCAGGTCTATATGAAGAATATCTCAGTATATATTATCATATGTGTGTTATATGACCCAGTGTGCTCATCCTATTGACCCACTTGAGCATGCCATTAAAATGACTAAAGCATGATAACACTGCAAAAATCCCCCTGCACCACCCTTAAAAATAAATATATTTTCCGCTTATTCTTCTGATGTGCTTTGAAGCACTGATCTTTTATTTCTCGCTTGATGTTGTTGTTGCTTTCTTTGAAATCATCCAATCAAAGGCCTTTGGTCTTGAGATTCAGAGTCTTTGGTGGCTCTTTGGTACTGAAGCTGTGTGCTCAATGACATCACATGTGACCTCAGAGTGGCTTTGTCATAATGGTCTAATTGTATGCAGAAGAATATGGATATGAGTGTGGATTAATTTTCAGCTCAGACAAGCAAACACACTTTAAAAATTAATATGTTTAATATGTAATTTGCCAGACTACAATTGTCATTTCAGTTGTCGATTAGATCATCTTTGTGTTTGCTACAGACATACATGTATTCATATGAAAATTGTCAAATCATTAATGCGAGTATCAAGTCTGTATTATATCATCAGCAACAGACAGACACCTCACACACTACCAGCTCCCGTGGGATAGCGATGTGATACATGTCCAATTAATGTGAAGCTTGTCGAGTGCCGATGTTGACTGTTATCTTATTCCAGTCTGTCTATCTGTGTAATACCAAAAGCATTCTCTCATCAGAGATTCTTCAGTATAATAGATCAGGGAGCCCCTGAGCAAAGATTCAAAACATCAAGATTTACATCAAACACAAACTGAATAAGAAATAGAGTGCAAGCTGTGTGAAGAACGAACATCAGTGGTGTGACCTCAGCTAGAACATAATGAAGTTCATTTCAAGAGTATGAAACAGCTTTCCAGAGTGAAGTTCCCAGAAGAAGTTAACTGGTAAACATTTTCAAACTACCGTAAGTCTGTGGCCATTATGTAGGAAATCCGCCACCTCTGTCATGGAAATCTTCTCCATTACAATTATTCTGTTCAGACTGTTTAGCTCAGACATACAGTAAGTGAAAACATCAAAACACTGGTGGAAACTGATGTTGAGATGAGTATTCCAGAGGTACCTGGATGGCTTACTATTTTCATTAGAAATTCGAAGTGCAGATCTGTGCATACTTCAAGGGCAAATATTGCCCATAATCCATTGCGTGTTGGACAAGGATTTGATTAGAACTACAAATATGAATAAAAAGTGTTTAAAAACTACAAACATGGCAGGTATAAATAACAGGACACAGATACATACTTTTCATGTATTGATTCATCAATATGTGGTTCTTTTTTTTCTGAATTTCAAAAGTTTAACTTTTACTTAGATCAAATTTACCTGAGCACTATATCAAACCATGCCATTTAACTACTGATAGTGTAAGAGTTTTAGGTGAACCAGTAGTTAAAAATAGCCACATATCTATGAAATTATGCATAGAGAAACACAAACATGCGCCACCATCACATAAGCAGCACTCTGGGCACTCTTGTTTTTAGGAGGTGTTCATTTGCTCTGCCACAATACTTTAGGATCAATATTTTCACGTTCTGAAGGCTTCAAGTGCCAGTAAAACCAAGTAAAAATGCATATGCTTTTCCAAACGGCTATAATATTCGCTGCATTGCATGTAAGCGTTCTGCGCATGCGCAGTGTGAAACACAGGACGCTATAACAGGAAGAAGCTCCAGCGTATCAACTACCAAAGTCGTCTCTGTTTATCTAGCTTGGCATGAATGTATTTGAGAGTAAATGGGGTAAAACCTTAAGCTTTTTCTGTGTTTTCATCATGGCGCTCGCCGCTGTTTTTTACTATCTTGAGAATTCAGAGATCGACGAGACTTTTCCTGACCTGAATAATTTGTCACACTGCGCATGCGTGAAATGCGTTAAAAAATTTGACGTAATTAACGACAAACAACTAATTAACGTCGTTAACTCGCTATTTTTGACAGCCCTATATATATATATATATATATATATATATATATGCACAAAACTCTGCATTTGCACATTCCATAGCAAATACTTAAACTGATAACAAGACATGATTCCAGTAGCTGATTCAGAAGCACCAGATTTTCGTAGCAAAGTCAGAATGACCTCCTCTCCTAGGTTCACGAAACAGTTGTCCATAAAATGCATTGCTGTTCTGTTGTAAGTAATTTTAAAGATTCCTAAATGCATCTACTTTCGGAAGGCCAAATAAAGTGCTTTTGCATTTGCATAGATACACAGCATCTCCCTGACGTGACTGCTTCATCAATAACTGCGGTTATTGAAACCATGTCACTATCTTTGCATCATTAATGGCGACATTAATCAAATATTTCCACACAGTGATGTAGACATGTGGGGGCGTGTCTAAACAAGGTGTTTTAGGGGGCCGTGGCAGAGTCTTAACTTTTTTAATGAACATCTCTTTGGATTTGAGACTTTGTCTTTGCAACTATACAGATCTTCTTCATGCATCAAAAGCTTGCAACACTCTAAAGAAATACAAATTTTTAATCCAATCATATGACCCCTTTAAATGTGACAAGATAACTGAGGGCAGTTAAAAAGTTCAAAGAATGCACATAAATAAGCAACATGTGCGGATCGTGATTTTGAGTCAGTTATAGCAAAAAACAGAAAATAGTTATCATCAAATGCTACCCTTTGTTTTAAAAACAGTTGACGATAAAAAAAAAGAAAACGTTTTAAATAAGCTCCACATTATACTTGTTAGAAGCAGTGACTTCAAATGACGTGTCTTGCTGAAGTTGGGATTCATGGATCTGCCCAAGTCTTAGGTCAGATATTCGACTTCAAATGACATTATTGACCAGGGGTCTCCAAACTCTGCACTCTGAGTTTAGCGCCAACCCTGCGTGTATGTGATTTCCATGCATTTTGGATGATTTTATAAGATAAAGATATTTACATAAGAAGTGTTAAGCTGATGTAGCGAGTAGCTTATCCTAAACTGCCACAGATAACAATTCTGCTTCATTATGGGATTGAAATCCACATTATATGGAAATCAGAAATTATTTTAAACTCTCAGTGGTGGTTTATAGTGATATTTTAGTAAAAGCTTAGTATTAATCTCATAAACTGTAATGTTCAGCTTGATGCTAATTGTAGCTATATATATATATATATATATATATATATATATATATATATATATATATATATATATATATATATATACACATATATATAACTGGGGCTGTAACTGGGGCAGTATCCTTTCAAAAAAGTATTCTTCCTTAAATGGTGCATAGAAGTACCTTTAGTGTAAATATCAGTACCATATGCATTTCTACCTTTTTAAATGGGTACCACGTAAGTCACAGCTTTGTGTACTAAGGTTTCTGTTTTTTGTTTTTTAGAGAGAGCGTAATGTTTGCTATCAGTATATAACTATTTCAAACTTAGTTTTACCCCTAAACAAAGAAAGAAAATAGGACCATGAGTATAGGGGTCTTAAAAAATCAAGCTACTTTTAGTAAAAAAAAAAAAAAAAACAGACATTCAGCTTTGGCATAAATGTCATCCAATCACAATTTAAGATGTGCTCGAGGAGCATTCAAGCAATTAGTCTTAAAATGTTCAACCTGCCCAATGATACAGAGCACAAAAAAAAAAAAAAAAAGACTTACATTAAAGGAGAGACCCGAGCCGCATCAATGAGACTTTTGACTTGGGCATCTTAGTTACAGCACAAAATACCCTATCAACTACATGAGAACACTATGCTCGACTTTTGCACAAGCAAGAAAAGTTGGAGTTTCTCTAGTCTCTGAATATGTGGGCCGGTCAGTTTGACATGTCTGGATAATGAGTGTCTTATTGAGGCTCTGGATCTTTTCCTGAATTCTGTGGCCCTGCCTTGGCAACCCTTATTAGCACCCTTTCCTTCTTGAGAAACTGCTTTGTTCATCACATAATAACTCCCCACTGAGAATACAGTACATGCGCTCTCTATTGTTATCTGGTAACAGAGAGTCAAGACCAGCACACAGATGTTGATTCCCGTGTCCATCTCTCTCATCCCACATCATTCACAGTGCCCAGAAGGACTGCGGCCCATGAAGGACGGTTCGGGCTGCTATGACTACTCTCTGGGAACGGACTGTACGGACGGCTTCAATGGAGGCTGTGAGCAGCTGTGTCTTCAGCAGCTGGTTCCTCTTCCTGATGACCCCACGTCCAGCAATGTGCTCATGTTCTGCGGGTGAGAGAAAACACATGTGCATGAATATGAACCCAAGCACACAAAGAGCACGTAGAAAAGAATCACCCCCTTTTTGGTTGAAATGAAGATGGACACAGTTTTTGTTTTACCCAGCTGAATTTCAGCTTGTATTTGATAAAGATCCCTTTAACATGATCTGGATGAAATCTCAACACTGTCACTGTGTGTGTGTGATCAGGTGTGTGCAGGAATACAAGCTAGCCGCTGACGGCCGCTCATGTCTTCTCCTGGCTGATCACTGTGAAGGGCCGAAGTGCCCGAAGCAAGACTCGCGCTTCAACGACACGCTCTTCAGTGAGATGCTCCGCGGGTACAATAACAAAACTCAACAGGTGACCCTGGGACAAGTTTTCCAGATGACCTTCAGGTGAGTTTTTGTGCAGTAAGCTTTATGTCTGGGGTGTTTGGCAATTTAGTTTGTTTTATTCTTCAGACTCTTGAGGGTCGTGCTATAGAGTGCAAGAGCTATAGGCTCTAGAAGTACATTTATTGAGAAAAAAATAAAATAAAAATCATATTGGAGAAAATGAATGGAAAAATACTTCTGAATGGCACTCAAAAGAGGAATAATGCGTTTGCTCTATAGCAGTATGCTGTGATAATTTCAAGACACATCAGTTATGATTTGTGTACTTTTTTTGGTCTAAAGTGAGAGTAATTTTGTTCGACAAACACATTTCTCAGAAAGGCTCACGTTTGAAGAGAAATGCAGTTCATTGACAGCCTACACGACTGCTTCCATGTCTATTTGCAGCTGTCACTCATGTTAGATGGTGTGTTGTGGCGCAGCAGTTCTTCTGATGAACGTAAAACACTCCATCTTTATTAAGTTATCAGTGTTGTGTGTTAGCAGCAATCCCAGCTCTACACCACCACTGTCGGACCCCACAAAACCATTCAACTGTCTGAAAATAAAGATTGTCTGATCGTCTGCATTTGTCTGGAGGTTCTTTGACTGTATTGTATGCAAGCATGTTTCTAGACAAAAAAAAAAAAAAAAAATGTCTATCCACTTGTATCACTTCTATCAGCTCTGACTGATTGTTCATATCTCACAGTTCATATCTTTTTAAAAAAGGCTGAGTTGTAAGATGCTAAATTGCAATTGTGATGTATAAATGAGCAGTTCTGAGAAGAAGAATTGTCAGATGTAAACTCTTTCAAGAAATAAAGAAGGATCTGTGAGTTTATATCTCACAGTTCTGTGTTTTATCTCGCAACTGATTTTTTACTCAGAATTGGGGGGTAAAAAGAGATGTTTTTATTAAATTAAATTTTCATTTTTTTCTTATTATTTTCTCTTTTTTTAATTCCATGGCAGAACCAGGCTTTTTCAATGCATTTAAACACTATCTGTGTCTCGTGCTTTTATGAACTGGATGGTTTGGTGAAGCTCAAAGAAAATGGAAAATAATGCACTTATTTCCAGCATGAACACAATTTTCTCTGCAGACTTTGGGACAGCCGTGGATTCAGTTTTTTCAGAAGGGCTCAGTCATGGTTTGCGGTGGTCTTCCTTTATTTGCTTTAGTGTTATGGCTTTTTGAAGGCAACAGAATGAGCCTTGCGTGATGACCAGAGGTTCTTTTCTGGCTTCTGCCAAAGTAAATACAGCGTATACCTCACCTCACAGCTGGATGTCACAGTTTTACACTAGCACAGTTGTAACATCAAATCTGCAAGAAAGCATTGTGCTTGTGTTGTGTCTTTGTGTGTTGTGACTTTTGTATGGCAGTATTCTCTGTAAATCCTCTTTGGATTTATATTCATAGATGTTAAATGTGGTAACACTTTATTTTAAGGACCAATTCTCACTCTTAGCTAATAGCTTATTAGCATGGATCTTACTAGCCTACTGGCGGTTCATTAGTATTTATAAAGCATACATTCTGCATGAGCAAATTTTAGATCCCTTAATTAACTCAATACCTAAACTAACAACTACCTTACTAACTATTAATAAGCAACATTCCCAGATGAATGTTATAATAAACCCAAACACACAAAAATATGCTAAAATGGAGATTGAGACGGTCCACACATGTAAATGATAACAGTTTGTGTGGAGCAATATTTACTGTGAACAAAGCCTCTCTGAGATGCACATACATAGCTTACACACATGAAAAAGTGTATATATTAAATCTGCATCGCATATATTTATTTAACTGAGTCATAGTGTTTGTGAATTCACAATAGCATTATGCTTTATTATGATTTTAAAATTAGTTTAATATATCAAGCAGCCATGGAAGATAATCTAGCAGTGGATTTGATGGATTCATCTCCATGGAATGCCAGTATTTTGCCTATTGCTCGACACGGTCAAAGTGCAATTGAAGAATTTTTTAAGAATGAAGAATTAACCCTTGTGCATTGTTCAAATTCACTACCCTTTCATTATGTTCGGGATGAAAACATCCACTCAATTAAACTGCTGTAAAGATGTGTCGGATTCATATTTTTTTTGCTTAAATCTGTTAATCAACTTCAGTCATTACATTTACATTTATTCATTTAACTGACGCTTTTTATCCAAAGCCACTTAAAATTGCTATATATGTCAAAGGTCGCACGCCTCTGGGGCAACTAGAGGTTAAGTGTCTTGCTCAGGGACACATTCGAACCGAAGTCTCTCCGACCAATGGCATGCGTCTTATCCACTGCGCCATCACCACCCCTGTCCATAACCTACCTGTTACTGGGGGGGGGGGGACACACAAAATGACTTATTTTAAATATAAAAGTAATTGTGGCTGGATTTTTTTTTTTACTTTTTATAACAGTCTTGGGCATGTCAAAGATTAGTAGAAAAATTGGCTTTGATGCATTGTTAGATTTAAACACTTGCATGCCATCGTGCTGGTCATTTAATGGTGAGAAGAGCAGCAAGCAATACGAGAAAGGGCTTGACTTGAACCAAATTTTTAGAAATGATTATGCAGCTTGACCCCTCCAGCGAGCTGCAGCTTATTTGAAGTTGGTATTGCAATTTGGTTCATAATACATTATATTCATAAATTTGATGCAAAGTAGATTTTATTACAGGATTTTAAGGTTTTTAACTGGCTTTTCCATCAAGAAAAGACGAGCATTTCACATGTACTGCATTGCTAGTTTTTGTGCAGCATTAGATTAAACATTTTTCTCCCTAATTTGTTGTTGGTGGCTGTTTTTGCCCCATTGCCTTCCATTATAATGACATTTTTTGATTGCAAAGCCATGACACCATATAATCATGCATTCTTGATTGTTTGTGGTTTTCCCTGTTGGGAAGAGGTAACATTTCTTATTTTTACAGTTGATCACTAGGTGGGACCATTAATCCTTTAGATAGGCCTGTGAAAAAAAAGGCTTAGTTTCTGGCTTGTATATGGAGTTATATGGAGTATAACAGCATATTATATGCATTGTGTGTATGTATGTGTGTGTGTGTGTGTGTGTGTGTGTGTGTGTGAGAGAGAAAGAGAGAGAGAGAGTGTGTGAGAGAGACCTTTGCACACTTACCTTGATGTATTTGAGAAAATCTAAATGTACACCTCAGCTCTCAGAACTACATGGAGTAAACAAAAGTGTATTTATGCACCTGCCTGCTGCTGAAAAGAGCTGAGAATATTTTTCAGTTTTTTTTTTAGGGGGAATAAATTGAAAGAACTGCATTGTTTTTACATTTGTTAGAGTTATCTCTATTTGACACATTTATATTATTTACATCAAGCTTTTGAATGGTATAGTATTGTATACTGTTATTGAAACTTCATAATGTTTCACTTGATTATACATTTAGTCAGGAATTATAGTTTGGAAAAAGTATTTGGAAAAAGTCTAACTAGTAAAATATTTACACGTTATGTGAAAACTAGTACAAATAAATAAAAAGAGACTTACTCATGTTTATGATCTCTGCTGAATAAAGTGCTTCATTCTTTTTTCTGAGGAAATCCATTTCTCAAATCCTCAACCACATCACATCTTTTTGGAATGATTTATGTCTTATTCCTCTCATCGCGAAGCAAACAGTAAAATAAAATAAAAACTCGAAGAACAGTCTGGCTGCTTTTTCTTCTGAGTGGGTGTATTCAAGCCGCGTGCTTCAGTTTGAATCTGAATAGCGCGTTAAGCGCGGGGGCGTGGTCACATTAGATATAATGAGCGGAGATATGAAAAATAGACATCGCGTTGTTTTCATATGGATTACTTTATATCAGAATATTTTTTTTCAGCAGCACCTGTTTAGTTTAAAAATAGACATTTCAGGCTTTCTATAGATATCTCTCTCATATCTCTTCGTTGAGTATTCACGGAGTTACAGTTCATTTTAATGACGTGTTTGTACATGACGATCAGCGGAGACAAAGACTGCAGACAGCATACCTTGTTTGTTATCTTTATTTTATAAGTGCACAAAGGTGTTTTGTTATTATGTCTGTATCCAAAAAAAGTAGACCCTTTACAGATTCGATTGATGTATTGCTCTTATCTGTACGATTAAAACTGAGAGTGTAATTTAAGTTCTTTTCGGGGTTATCCGGAGAAAATTACTCAAAACGCATATATGCGTTAATGGACTCCAGAGGGTTAATGGTGGTGATAAGTATAGACTAAACAAAAGCAAAGTACGTGGATTTAAACACTTGCATGCCATGGTGCTGGTCATTTAATGGTGAGAAGAGCAGCAAGCAATACGAGAAAGGGCTTGACTTGAACCAAATTTTTAGAAATGATTATGCAGCTTGACCCCTCCAGCGAGCTGCAGCTTATTTAAAGTTGAAATTGCAATTTGGTTCATAATACATTATGTTTATAAATTTGATGCAAAGTAGATTTTATTACAGGATTTTAAGGTTTTTAACTGGCTTTTCCATCAAGAAAAGACAAGCATTTCACACATACTGTAGGCCATCCATACTTTTCACCATCAAAAGGCAGCAGGTGCATAAACACACTTCTTTTTTATTGTTTACTCCATGTAGTTCTGAGAGCATGAGGTGCATATTTAGATTTTTTTCAGATACATCAAGGTAAGTGCACAAAGGTCTCTCTCACACCCTCTCTTTCTCTCTCTCTCTCTCTCTCTCTCTCTCTCTCTCTCTCACACACACACACACACACACACATAAACACACAAACACTATAATTTGCTGTTATACTCCATATAACTCCATATACAAGCCAGAAACTAAGCCTTTTTTTGCACAGGCCTATCTAAAGGGTTAATGGTCCCACCTAGTGATCAACTGTAAAATTAAAATTTTTTACCTCTTCCCAAAAGGGAAAACCACAAACAATCAATAATGCATGATTACATGGTGTCATGGCTTTGCAATCAAAAAATGTCGTTATAATGGGAGTCAATGGGGCAAAAACAGCCACCAACAACAAATTAGGCAGAAAAAATGTAAATCTAAACCACAAAAACTAACAATGCATCAAAGCCAATCTTGTTACTTATCTTTGACATGCCCAAGACTGTGATAAAAGGTAAAAAAAAAAAATCCAGTCCACAATCACTTTTTAAATTGAAAATATGTAATTTTGTGTGTTCTTTTCCCCCCAAATCAGAAACATAATTTATGAACTTGGTAAAATCTTGGATTTTTTTTTTAAACATTTGACAGTTTTGATCAGGACTGAGGTTGATTATAGATCTGAGGTTGCATAAATAGATTTATATCTCATCTGATAAATTTTTACAGCAGTTTAATTTAGTGGATGTTTTCATCCACAAAGTTTTTGAAAAATTTCAAAGCATTTTCCCAAAATATGGATCAAAATAAGATTTTTCACCAAAAATCATTATATTAGCTCAAACACAGAGAAAGTTGTGGCAAAAATAAGACTCAACTTTACCCCCTAGTGGACGAAAACGTCCCCAACAACGCATAAGGGTTAAGTACTAAGAACAGCCTAATACATACTTATTCATGTTAACCAATGCATTAACCAGTGTTAACAAATGACACTTGACAAATGAAAAACCTACCTACTTGCTGCCTTAAATTTTAAGTATAATCTAACTGGCTGTGTAATAAATGCATAATAAATGCTAATAAATAATACATGTTAGTAAATTATGTAAACGGTCTGTTATTCATAGAAAAAAAAATCTTGACAGGGGCGCATGGATGCATGGAGACTGTGGGTGCTCCAGAGAGGGGACAAAATGTCCAAAATGAAAAGTGGATTCCAATGCAAGAAAAAAAAAAATAATCAACATCCAAGAACTTAAGTTAATAAAAATATTTTTAAAGAATAGTAAAAAAAATAAAATAAAAAAAAATGTTGAATAATTTTTAAGGTTTAAATTTGATTAATTGATTTGATGATTTGATAATATAATGGAATATATATAACATATTAATACAGTAAATAAATTTATGTATATTTGTGAGAACTTGGAATACAAAAAAAAAAAAAAACCTGATTTAAAATCATGCTTGTGTAGGTTTGCACACTGGGTAGGCTTGGGCAAAAATGTGAAAACCTGCCACACATTACCAGAAATGCAATACGGAAACAATGGATGAAGCAGTTGAAAAATGTGTAATGATTTGCACACATTCATGCCCTTTTGTCTTTCTTTCTTCAGTGAAACACAAAAGAAGTATAAAAGAATATCCAAGCCTGTGTGGGATGTGCTGCTGAACATCTCTCGTACTGTACGTTCTGGTTTTGAGTTTGTTCTTGCCTTCAGTAACAATTAACTACATTTTCTCTATGTTTTGATTGTAGTGTGTCTGTCTCTGTCCTAGGCCTTTGTTTGACCCTCATCACACTATGTATTGATTGATTTAGTTTTCTCTTGAGGGTTTCATGTCCTCAACATCCCTTCAGCAGATGCTTTGATATGTAGATGCGGTTCTTTATTAAATACAAACCCAGCAGAAGGGCGACGTGACTCAGAATTGATGCGGCCCGAAGAGCCACAGATGCTTTCAAACACATTTCGCTCCTGATAATAATGTTCATCAAACATTGTGCCATATATTAGTTAGATTTATGCAGCTTTGGCCATATGCATCCATGGAAACAGTTTGTGGAAATGAGTCATTAGTGGCAGAGTGCCTGTAATGAAATAGTAAACAACAGCCAGGCAAATTCTATTTGTTCAGAATAGAATATGATTTCTGATGATGTTTGCTTTCGGCAAATTAGGGACTTAACATCAAACAGTGAGTTCCCTTGGAAACAGTTTTAATAGCTTTCATTAATAAGTCATTTTCGTAACGGTAAATATTTATTTTAGCGAGTTTGAATATGCACCTTTGCAAATCAGATTTGATTGTTATGGTTGTGGAGAATATAGTCAGTGATTAAAGTCTGTTCCTCGTACAAAACGTTTACAAGACTTGGAATATAACATCTCTTATGAAAAACTAGTGCACTGTTTGTACTGAATAAGAGCTTGCAGTGTACTTCAAAATTAATAATTAATTAATAAAACTATTAATATGATATTAATGAAATAAAATGTCATTTAAGTGTACTTAAAGACAGACACTTTTTCTTAAAACACTTTAAAATGTAGACTTTAAAAATGTGACCTCTGTGTCAATGTAATGCAATAATAATGACAATAACTTTATTCATCATGCACTTTCAGCTTTTACATTCAGAGACAGCTATATTGCACACTGCATGCAAGTGTATTATTATTTTTTTAGAAATAAGTGCTTTTATTTATCTATTCACTTTTTTTTGTCTCTGTTGGAGTTTGCCGGCCTCAACTCGCTGTTTGAAACTGCATAGAAAACAGCTGTGGGAACTTTCTTTAATTTTTTTTTGTGAACTGTGTTCGACAGAAGACAGAAAATCATAGTTTTGAGTGACAGCATTCTTATTTTTTTATTTTATACTTTACCTTTGGATGCTTGCATGTGCGTGTGCGAGCTGGTGAAACAGAAACTTTTCGTCTCAGAACGGCTTTCGTGGGTAGCTCTTTCGGCTGACAGTTAGTGCACTTGTTTCCCAGCATGCCTTTCTCTCTGGGCCCTTCAGAGATCTGCATCAGGATGGCCACAGTCAGCGCCGCCACAGCGACTAATAGATATTGACATGCCAATCTGAGAAAAGAGGCTCGGAGACTCATTCTGACCCACCCGAGGGCAACATTTCCTTTAAAAGGAATTCAGTGCTGGTCTGGAAAGATGAAGACCATCCATCAGAGATGACGGCGCTTTGTAGCCTTTCTGAGACGGCAGGCTGCATCCGAAGATACACTTTTACCTCACCATTGAATTCAAAGCAATTTAAAGACCAGATAATCCTATTTAACTTAAACAGAAACTGAAAATTGGAGGATTTCTGATGCTTCTTTTCTTTTTTGAAATGTTGCATTCAGATACATTGTGTGCTTCAGAAGGGAAGACATTTGATTAATGAAAGTTTAATCATCAGAGGAAGGAAAGAGCAGCTGGAGGCAGTAACATTAGGAGAGGCATTTACATCTTACAAACTTTGTTTCCTCAAGTTCAATTAAATAAAAAAAAGCAAATCAGTTACAGTTAAATGTCTATTTAGTGCGTTTCCTTCCACACAGGAAGAGAAGAAAATCTCAGGAATTCAGAAAGTGTTACTAGCGTCGCACGTTACATAGAAAATCATTTTAACACCTTTGGACCAGAACAAATGTTCACTGAAATAACTATTGCTTTTATTAAAGAGATGGATTCTGTTGCTAAGAGAAGAGATCCTTCTTTATTACCTGAGAGTTTTTACTGGCAGCTTCAATGAATATCATTTACTCACACTCACGTCATTCCAAACCTGTATGACATTCTTTCTTTTGCAAATTCTGAAAATAATATTACTTTTTATTTATTTACTTTTATTTTTTTATGTTTTTCTTCTTCTTGTTCTTCATGCTTACAATGAAAGTCGGTGGGCTCTAATGATTTTTGGACACTTTCTGTGGTCTAAAACTAGCGTTGTAGAAGAATTCAAAGGTTCCATAATGCAGAGTTTTATTTATGTTTTTATTTTTATTTTCTGTTGTTGAAAAGACTCATGTCTGTAGTCTTACCAGTCAATGTCAATGTTAAAGCAGTAATTCAGAGAAGAATGAGCTATGACTCCACAGAGACATGCGAGTCTCATATCAGATTATAGGAAGTGCCAGTCAGTGTCAGTTACTGCCATCAAGCACGGTCCAAACAGATATTAGCTTTGACTCAACCTTCAAGAAGAAAGTAAACATTAAATCAATTAAAAACAATGTCCTTATTCAGCTTCCATTTGTACAATACTACATTTTGATTGAAAATGTACAACCATAGAGAGCTCAGTCAAGACAATGGCTGAGAAGAATCGAATAGATTTTCAAGTCACTGTGATTAAAAGTAAATACATCACACCTCTAGTTGTGTGTGTGTGTGCCACTGACCGTTTGACAAATCCAGCCTCTGAACTCTGTTTTCACCTTTTGTTAATGAACTGTCTTAACGGATAGCAGGTCACATTGAGACTGCCACTGTCTGCAGGCTTTCAGGATAATCTCGCTCATCCGCAAGAAAGACCTTCTCAAAAAGAGAAAATGAATCCTACGGTGAGTGTCAATAATTTCCTGGAAGCATCATGATTGTTTCCAGACCAAAGCCAGTTTGAGGACAGAGGTTTTGAAGACTGGGCACTTAATAGCTCTAATAAGGAAAATACCTACAATCCTGTGAAGCATTGAGAAGTACGAAGCCTAATTAAAAAAAGGATTGTGAAATATAAAATTGTTCATTTGTTGATTGTTGTTGATTAAATCCATATAAACAATATAGTTTGTGTTTATTGCAAACAAGGCATGCGCAAGCATTAAGATATTAAGTAAATATCATGTTCCATGATAATATTTTGTAAACTTCGTACTGTAAATATGTCAAAACTTAATTTTTTGATTAGTAATATACATTGCTAAGAATTTATTTGGACAAATTAAAAGGCCATTTTCTTTCTCTCTCTTTTTTTTTTTTTTTTTTTTGCACCCTCAGATTCCAGATTTTCAAATAATTGTATCTCGGCCAAATATTATCAGATATATATGTGTGTGTGTGTGTGTGTGTGTGTGTGTGTGTGCTAATGGCTGGGAACTGGGTAAATAGTGTGTATATATAACAGTTATTATATTTCAGTTCACACATTTTTAGCTGCAAGTTGTAGATTTCAAGACAAGTTTAATCTGTAACTGATAAAGCAGGGAAATTATATACAAATTTTAGATAAATAGTTCTGAGTTACGTGCTAAAATGAAAGGTCTTATAACCACTTTCTCTTTCAGAATGTAAAAACATCTAGACTGTTGGTAGCAAGCAGAGGCAAAAAAATGGAATATGGCTGAGCCTCCAGGAAGCACTTAATCAATATGTGACTGAAAGCAAATGAGAATGCTAATAGATGAACTGTCATATGTGCATGAGTCCAGTGTGCCATTAAAACAGACTGAACCCCTTTTGTTTGAAACATTTCAGAGAGAGAATAAAGAAACTTCATGCAAAATGGCAGTACACTTAGTTAAATTCACCCCTATATGTTCTTTTTTTTTTAATAATGGCATTTATAATATTGTCACAAAAGACACTTGCAGTATGCTTTCACTAAAAAAAAAAAATACACTGTTAGAAAGTTTGCTCTGCATTAATGTCAAATTACTTGAAATTACATTTTATATTGTTATAATAATCTGGATGTACTGCATAGTACTGATGACCTATAGCTGATATTTTACTCATTCTATATTAGAAAATGTCTGCCTGCTAATATCACTCATTAATTTTTAGTTGATCGATTCATATTGTGGACTGACTTTGCATTAAGACTGCATTATTAAAGCAGAGAGCAATGAATGTACCTTCGGACACCCATGCATCTCATTCATCCATACTGATCAAGCGGTACAAACACACAGACATCCAAACACTTGAGTACTGTCTGCATTAGGCTGCCCGACCTGGAAAACTCATCTTTTGATGCCTTCTGAATGCTGTGTGCCTCTGGCTTAGTGTTCAGAGCCACTTCACCCAAACAGCGTTATACACACATTCATTTGAAGTTCCAGGTTGCGTAACTTCCAGGTCTTCTCTTCTTTTTTCATAACATCTATTTTCTTACAATATACTTCTCCAAAAGCTTTTATTGTGAGTGGTTGGGTCTCTATGGACGGTAGAAACAGTAAAAAAAACCTCAAAAGTCAACTATGCAGTGACCCCTTTTGGTGAAACGAAGTAAAAACATTTCATGCAACTAAAACCCGATGTAACAGTGACTGGAACATGTCAGGCTGTCAGTGCTTTATATCCTTGTTAACTCACGATTCATTATTTAATGACACGCGTTTACAAGCTAAATAGCCGGAGAGCTGCACACGACGCAACGCTGTAATGTTTTATAGGCCGGCTGACACATGCTGGCCACTGTCCCTCTGTCCCGCTCCACTGCCCTCAATCTGTGAATGGATTGTCAGATGAAGAGGAAGGAGGAGACAGAGGCAGTCAGATGAAGAGAGGAGAGACAAATGAGACAAGTGAGGAGAGGTGAAAGAAAGATGAAGAGTGAGATGAAATAGGGTTTTCCAATATAAAATCTTCACTGATTTTTATAAAGCAAACAAAAGAATAACGTTTTATATTGCTAGTAATACTTGAAGTTGAACACTTACTAGATTGAAGAGCTTTACTTGATCAATACATCATTTTTATTGAAATGCTAAATCTTGTTAAAAAGTGTCAAATGCACCAGGCTTTTTGAGGAATGTTATTTGTTCGTTTCTTAACCATCATTGCATTGCATTATGTTTTTATACAGAGGTACAATTAAAGTTGCTCTTTAACAGTTCAATGAACATTGCTGAATAAATATAAAAAAAAAAAAAAACTTGCATTTACTGTAAGACCAAAATTGTTCAGTTATTTCAATATTTTTTTTTCTTCTCCCAGTGAAAATAGTCCCACTACATCCAAAGCTGTCTATATAGCCTCCAAATGCTGCCAAGAAAGACTGTAATGAACACTGTAAACCGGGAATAAAATTAATTAATAGATACAATTTTACTCCCTCTATTATTTGTAGCAGTAGTATTATTTATTAAACTGAACAAATCTGACTTGTATTTCTGTGTCAGACCTACACCGTAGCCTATGCATACATGCACTCCCTTACAGAGTAGCCTGACGTGCACCTCTCCAAAACACCTTCTTATATAAAATAAAACAAAGCAAAGAACACGTCTTATTTATTATACTACATAGCATTATACAACAGTAGTTGTCCGTGAAAATATATATGACATATATATGACATAAAAAAGCACTGCAGGATATTATAAAAGTGTGCATGTGTGACAATTTCCCCATTTGACAGACCATAATACCATAAAAAAAAAAACTCCTTAAATTCTATCTGATGCTAATTAATCTGTTGACATTTTCTATGTCTATGAAACTGAGAAGAAAGAAAGGACATTCATGACAGCTCTTCACATGCATGCTTTTATTACACAATCCTCTCCAATGGCATTTCTGAGAATAGCATACTTGTTTGCTGATCAAACTCTTTATACAAACCCAACTATTACACTTAAATACAGTAGCTCAGACACTAGCTGCTAGACATTATACAAGGTTAACATGAATGCAAGGGTGACAGTTTAAGCATTTGGCATCATGCCTGGTTTCAACACAATGCTCAAGTTGCTTTCCACCAGATTCACACATACTCTGTAGTGCGTATGTGGTGCATATATATATATATATATATATATATATATATATATATATATATATATATATTCTTTCAGTGCCCATGTTAACTGCTCTGCATCAGAAACACTTTGGGAAATAGAATACCCACTCCTTTTGTAAAATCAATGAGCGCATCTGAAGACAGAAGCACTCTACAATCCAAACATCTAGTCTATAAAACTTGACAAATGCGTGTGGTCATGGGCACGTCTGTACCATGGCATCCAGACCCAAAGGAGCTGGATGTGTAAGGGAGAACCACAGAGGACAGTGAGTTGTCTTCAGAGATGCCCGCAGATAGAATTGAGTCTTCCCTGGGCCAACAGGAGGATCTGGTGTTCCAGTTTTCAAAGTGAACACAACCACAGACCCCCCTGTCAGTTTATATATGAGACCACAAAAGTGTTGTCTCAGCAGACAAACACATGACCTCTGACGTCTGGGAAGAAATGTTTCAGAGCCTGAAACACTGCCAGGATCTACAGGCAATTTATGTGCCAAGAGAGATTATGGTTTTCCCTGGACTGGAAATTCTTTTTTCTGACGAAATCCAAAACTCAAATCCTGAGGTAATCCTCAGCACATCTTCTTGGGGTGAATTATGTCTTATTCCTCTCAGGTTGAAGCAAACAGTAAAAACAGTTTGTTTTCCATGGTATGGGCATATACATGCCGCGCACTTCATGTGGAACATTACAATCTCAATAGTGCGTTCAGCATGTGGGCGTGGTCACATTAGATATAATGAAGGGAGACATGAAAGACAGACATTACTTTGTTTTCATATGGATTACTTTATCACAGAATATGTGTTTTTGGTAGCACTTGCTTTGTTTAAAAGTAGACATGTCAAGCTTTCTATAGATATCTCTCTCATGTCACTTTGTTGAGTATTCACTGAGTTACAGTTCATTTTAATGACGTGTTTCTAAATGAAGACCACCGGAAACCAAGGCTGAAGACAGTGCACCTTGTTTGTTTTCTTTATTTTATAAATGCACAAAGTTTTGTTTTTATTATGTGTAGATACAAATAAAAGTAGACCCTTTACAGATTCGATTGATGTATTGCTCTTATCTGTACGATCAAAACTTTAAAAAAAAAAATCTAAGTTATTTTCTGGGGTTATCAGGAGAAGATGCCTCATAACGCGTATACGTGGGGATGGACTCCAGAGGGTTAAGTTTTACATGATGACACAGAGCACCCAACACAGGTCCCTGAGACAGGAATCAAGGCATCTTCTACATGTCTAAAGCATGAAGGCAGTAACTTGCGTTACCTTGATCATGCAAAATTAGTTGTCCCTCTGAGAAAACCCCTTGGTCCTTAGAAACCACTGCAGGGGTCTTATGTACAACAGGCAAAAAAAAAAATATCACATTGGGCACTGCTGCCATTAGACCAAGCAGACTCTGAAACACAAGCCATAATCCTAGCTCATTCATATCAGCGATAATGGAATATCGATGCCAAACCGCCATCTTCTCTGACTGGGCTAAGATAAGCCATTTGTCGATGTTGTTTAGTATGCAGATGCCCTGGAGTCTAAAAGGAGTCATGGCAGCATCCACACATTTTGTAAAAGTGCTAGACTAAATGGAAAATTTGGTATTAGTATACTTTGCCCCCGAAAGCAAACCTCAGGAACATCCTGTGTTTGGGAAGGATGGAGATATGGAAGTATGCATCCTTCAAGTCTATGGTGACGAACCAGTTATTGGTCCAGATTTGCGTCACAATCCCTTTCAACATCAGGATCTTAAATCTGTGTCTTGATCTTGAATGGTGCAGATCTATGGTAGAACGCAACCTCCCATACTTCTTGGGAACCATGAAGTATCTGCTGTAAAAGGCAGACTTTCTCCAGAGTGAAGGGATGCACTATATAGCCTCCTTTCCTAATAGGGTAGCCACTTCATGTTCCATCAATAGAGCCTGCTTGGGATGTACCACAGTAAGTTTGACCCTGTTGAATTGAGGCAGATGAAAACCAAACTGCATTCTGTAGCCCCTTTACACTGTCTGCAGTACCTACTGAGACACATTTGATGGTGTCTCCAAGCTGCCAAAAAGTATTCTAAGGGAATCAGCCTCTCGAGACAGGCCTCTAGTTTTGTTAGAACAACTGTCTAACTAACCTGAAGCAGATAACTAGTGGGGGGTGGGCATGGGTTTATCCTCAGATCTTCTTCGCCAAAGTCTTCCTAGAAAGAATGAGAGTCCCCAGATCCACCTTCCCCCTAGTTGTTTTTGGCTAAGAGTGCCACCTCAACTAAAAAGTAAGGAGCTGGTAGATGGTTGAGGCTTCTCCAGCACTGAGCCCCTAAGACCTGGATCTGGTGAGGGAGGTAATGCTGCTTCCTAGCCTCCTGTAACATCTTGGCGACCGAGCTCAATGCATCACTGAAGAGGCCCAAAGAGACAAGCGGGGCATCCAGTCAGAAGAACCTGCCCTTATCCCTCATGTTGGACAGGTTCAAACAGAGATGTCCCTGGCCTGCTTCAGCCCCAGGTTGTTGGAATTATTGGAGACATTGGGGCTGAATATGTGATCAGAATACGGCCTTTCCCATGATCTCGCAACCTCAGCATTGAGATCAGGGAAGAAACTTGCATGCTTCACTCCCAGACAGGCAACACACCGAACGCGTGTATCCCCACCCATGTTGAAGTGACAGCAGTAGGGAACACACAACCTGAAACACTGCCTGTAACTCTCTTTGCCATTGTGCATATTGACTGACTGATTTATGTACTGGCACACACACACACACACCATACACACACTTCGACGACGTACACAACACAGAGCGCTTGCTGAAGAGCAGAAGCTAATGTTGTTTACACTCTGTGTGCTTTTAACCTCAAAGTGTCCCAAAGCATTTCTCATGTAGCGCAAGTTCCTGAAGGGGAATGTTTATTTATGACTTTTACTTGCGATTTCATTATTTTATTTTATTAATTTAATAATCATCTTGGATCTTTCTTTGATATTCTCACACACACACATTAGCCGTGTTTCCACTGCTGGAACTTTACCCAGGAACTAGGGACTTTTGGCTGGTACTCTAAGAATCTAAAGACAGGACCTAAATAAAGTTCTAGGTAAAAAATCCCCCCTCAGAAAATCCCTGCTCACGAGGTAGTACTTTTTCAAAGGTCTTGAACTTTCGGGGATGGGACTTGGGCACTAAAAATGCTGATTGGTTGAATTCATGCAGAATTGGGATTTCAGCCACCATTCATTCTGATAATTTTCAAAATATTACTGTCATTGTGTCATGAAATGTAGTTTTAAAAGTATTTCAGGTAAGCATGTAGATGTTTATAACTCAAATATGTGGTTAATTTATAAAGACAGAGCCTATTTAAAAATGTTTCTGCCATTTCGGAGCTCAGTGCTTATGTTTACCAACGAGAGCGGTCTCAACTCGGCTGGTCCTTCTGACATTTGCTGCTGGCTCTGTCTCTTTAGTGGTTAAACAAAATATAATTAGTTTTGGGTAAATCTAACACATAATATTTGGTATTTATTCAATTAACCTATTAATATGGTAAAATGAAAATAAAAAAGGCAATATAGTTTGATATAATATTTTGTTTCATTGTGTTGTAGTCTATATTCACATTTCCCTGAACTACATTTCTGTGGCTATTAATATGTTTAATATGTAAGTTGTTGGTACAATTGTTCTGTGGTAATTTTGGTGGAAACACGGCTATTGAAGTTGTAATTAAAACAAAGATTATTGGAGTATTTTTACAAGAAAACACTATTTACAATTTTCTACTTTAAATTTCATGTTTAATTTCATGCATTGCTTGCTGTTTCTTTGTGATTACACTGTATTGCTAAATTGAGAATAAATTCAAAACACATTCATCTTATACTGTATATTGTTATAAGTCCTAATCAAACTGATTGAACAACAGTCACTCATGGAATATTTCTCAGAGTGTTTTTATTTGAGAAGCCACTATAGATATTTTAAAACAAATCCCAGCCATTAAATCCCAGTGCATAATCAGTATATAATCTGTTTACTTTTCCATTACATTATGCCTCGATAAACCACAGATTCAAAGCTTCCACACTCTGTAAACAGAGTGCTATTGTCTGAGTGGCATATAAATTACCATTCACACCTCCAATGTAACTAATAACTCCCTAATTTGTAATTCAGTGCTGTTTTTTATTATTTATTTTTTTTATGAAGATGATAAAGTGTTGAGTCTGCAGTGACTGGCTGCGTAGCTGTGCTCCAGGGTGACATTGCTGCTTTATCAATGTTGCCAGCGCTCTCTCTCATTACATATGCATTGAAACAATAGATACTAAAATAAATCTATCAAGATTATTACTCTCATTCTCATCCTCATAAATCTCTGTTTTAAGGATTTAAGTAGTAAGGCCTGAAATAGTCATTTCAAGGGCACAATGAGACAAATACAACTGGAGAAGAAAGAAAGAAAGAAAGAAAGATAAAAAAAGAAAGAAAGAAAGAAAGAAAGAACTGTTCTGCTATGTTCTGTTCTATTCTATTCTATTCTATTCTATTCTATTCTGTTGTTTTCACTTTGGAGAAAAAAAAAAAAAGTTAAGACTCTGACCAGATGATTTGGTCAAGTGGTGAACTAATAATTTCAAATCTGCATTATCATGATTTCTTTTGAATATAATCAATATTTGCACCAGAAGAGTTTAGCGAATTTGGATATTGAAAATGTTTTATGAAATTCTCAAATGAACAATATATAAATACATTTAAATTAATTTTGTTGAATAAACAAAAGTAAAATTAAAAAGTAAGTAAAATTAATTGTCTATTAATTCAATGATGTTGGTTAGCATAATGGTTATTTAACTCTGTGTTAAAAAAATAATATATATATATAAATATGTTGCATATAAGTTACAGACCTGGCCCCATAGTCTACAGTTTAATGGGTGCTAAATGGCCAATGTTTTCCCCCATTATCAGGAAGCTGCTGAACAGATCAACTCTCTGGTCTCCCCATCTGACTTCAAACACATTCCAAGAGAACTAAAAGACCATCGCACCAGAAAACTACAACATTCTCACAATACACAACACACACATTAGATTTTTTTTCTGTTAGACTATAATTAATCAGTTACAAATGTATCTGGCATATACATGTGTTGTTTGTATGTGTCCTTATTATATTACAATTAATACTTACAATAAAATACTTACAATTCTATTTTTCATTAGTTAGACTCTCAATGCTTATATTTAGGTATATGAGTGTATCTCTGCTTTAAGATCTACTAGATGTTTCATTCTTGGTATCAAAATGATCTGCTCTTTAATCCTCAAACAAGTATGTAC
The DNA here is from genome assembly GCF_003368295.1 of Carassius auratus. Taxonomy (NCBI): domain Eukaryota; kingdom Metazoa; phylum Chordata; class Actinopteri; order Cypriniformes; family Cyprinidae; genus Carassius; species Carassius auratus. The sequence goes on from NC_039247.1 coordinate 28,853,330, forward strand.
ACTGTGATTGTCAAATGAATCATCCTATGTATACCATATTTTGGGTAAAACTGCACCAATGGCTATTTCAACGGTTCTCAATCCCAGCCCTCGTGCCCCCAGCTCTGCACATTTTCTATATCTCTCTCTGTTAACACACCTGATTCAGATAATCAGCTCATTAGAAGTGAGCTCTGTGCATGAACTGTGTTCCCATTGACATGGTCCCTACACAGTGTTCATTGTTCCCTACTCCCTGAGCAGGGGAAATCTGTTGAAGTTTACTTCACTTTGCGCTGTGCAGCATCTTCACACACAGACAAGTGTGACAGCATATACCTCAATAAATAAATTCTATTTAAATTAACTTGCACTTTGAGTGGAACATATACGTTTGCTTCGAACTGGAATCATGGCAGAATATCCTGTGATGTCCACTTTGCAGGGCACTTACGTTCAAATAGAAAAAAGACCGTCTGAAACCATAAGAGAAACATACAAAATGTGCAGAAAAGGGGGTCGCAAGGACTGGAATTGAGAATCGCTGGGATATTTCACCCAAAATGTAGGTGTGAATAGAAACTATCAAAAGTCCCTCTCCCAGACTAATCTTAGCTCAGAAACCCTTTCATTTGAGACGGACACTATCCAAGACTCCTCAAATCTCTCCTCTTGAGTTTGATTTTCCGGCAGTTTTTATCTTCAAAATATCTTTGTCGAACTTTCATATCTTCAGAAGAGCCAGAAGAAAATCTCCAGCTTACTTCTAAAAGAACTTATCAAGAACCTCCATTATCTACCACATCAGAACTCTTGTTCAGCAACAAAGCCAATGCAAGTCACCATATATCTTATTATATATTCAAGAAACTTTTAAAAACCAATTTATATGATATACGGTGTGACCTGTACTGAACATCACTGTATGTGTGTGCATGTGACAAGGCCAGTGCATTAAAACCGTTCAGTTTCTATATTAATGTGCTGCTTTAATTGATGCGCGCACACACACACACCACTGGCACACAGAGATCTCAGATTGCACTGTGCCAAATGTAACATTCAGAATCTCATAAATTTCTTTTCAGTGCTGCCACACTACTTTTATTAATTGCTATTGAATTGCTACATTAAATTTCTCAACAAAGAGGGGGTAAAACCACTATTTTTAAGTAACTAAACTCAGCTTCATTGTTTGTAGAGAGAGACAGACCCAGACAATTTACACCTCTCTCTCTCTCTCTCTCTCTCTCAAAATGGATATATTTGAAAAAAAACAAAAACAAATCGAGTAGTTTGCATTACTGGATATAGATGTCGGTCATTTAACATTTCTATTGTAAAACTTATTGTTAAAAGTTGACTAATATTAAATGATTTGCAGCTTCATCTTACCACAATCTCTTTACCGTTTAACTGATGCTTCACCTGCTCTGCTTCTGTGAACAGTAAACCCCGCCTACTTTAATTTGATTGGCCATCTCAGTCATTTTGACATCGACGAGCGCTGTTAGACCACTGAGGCTTTGATCTGAAGCACCTAGTATGTGCAGCATTCGCATGTGCATCCGTAGACTTGCGCAAGTTAATTCACACACTTTAATAGTATTTATAGCTCCTAACAGGCTGTGTGACTACGTGAAGTCATTACCTAAAAGTGTATATCAGTATGCAGTTTTCCCTATTGCTCCCATGCCAGCGATTATCCCTTTGTGTGCAACTGTTGGCACGTGTGCCTTAAGTTGCCGACCCCTGGTATATGTATTGCTGGATATTGGAGGAGAAAAGACCAGCATTGAAAGTATGAATAAATTAATACTTTGCCCTTTTTAACTACTACTTGTCTTTGTCTTTGCTATTTCTTTTCTGTCTGGTCTTAGTGAAGATTGCATACACAATTAGGCACTATTTGAAGTTGTTAATTGAATTAGTTATTTAACAATATCATATATTTAAAACTGACAGATTGGCTTAGAGTGGGTCAATAAAGCCCTGTTTTCCTCTTAATTTGCAATGGCGTCTTCACATGTATTCATTTCCGTGCACTTCTGAGAAGATATATTCTGGCTTCTCAAGTTGGAAAAGATAGTCCTTTAAAACAACAGTGGATAAAGTCAATAAAATCTCCACACCGTTCTTTTAAAATATTGACAAGCCTGAAGAGGAAAGCCCATCTGTTCTGTACTGCAGCCTGAGGCTCTCAGATGAGCTCAAAGACTTCATTCGTGACTTGTCTCTGACAATACGGCAGACCAACCGGATACATCCCTGCCAATAATTGGCTGTCAAAGAGATACAGAAACATGTTGTATCTTCAGCACCAGTCAAACTGTGAGTGCGGCACGGATGCGTCTGTTTGGTCTCTGCGTGTGAGGAACATTCACACTTCGACTCATCATGAGATAATATTATAAAACAGAAGCTGCACAGACTGTGACAGCTGCTAATGGAAGGAGCTCAACTCAACTGTGAGCTTGATATTTCATTTTCTGTTCCACAATAAAGAGATGACAATGTTATGGTGTATATCAGGAGTGGGGAACGTTGATCCTGGAGGGACCGTGTTTCTGCAGAGTTTAGCGTCAACCCTAATCAAACACACCTGAACAAGCTAATCAAAGTCTTCAGGATACAGGTAGGTATTTTATTTGAATTACTTTTTTTTCAGGGTTGAAGCTCAACTCTGCAGGACAGTGGCCCTCCAGAATCAAAGTTCCCTACTCCTGGTTTATATATCATGACACCTTGTTTAACTTATTATTGGTACACTTTATTAAATGCAATATAGACCATTTTTATTCAGTTGTAGATGCTTTGGTCAGTCTACCATCCATTCACCAACCCAGGCTAATTGGGAAAACAATGATGACATTTCTCTGACATAATGTCACATCTTGCTCATTTTACTTCACTTTCAAGGAGAAATGTCCGGTGAGTGGTGCTAAAATCATGCTATTTTTTTTTTTTTAAGCAGATGAAAGTGAATCAGTAAAAATGTATTGTATTGGTCGGTGAATGTATAGTGGTAGTTCAGAAATGTAATGTCACTAGAAGATTAATGCTATCATGTTTGAAAATAAGGTAGCACCTGCACTAAACCCTAACATAAACCTAACTGATAATTTTAACAAAAGCAAATGTGAGATATTATTATGACTCGTTTTTCACGGGACTTGTACCCAAACACTTCAAGATCACAAGTGCAATGCGGTACCGGGTGCACCATCAAGCAAATTTACTTTTTTTAGAAAAGCCATATACATATGAATCTGTGATAACAACACCTCAAAATGTATTTGTTACAAATAATGCACTATGGCAAAAGTCTTTTGAGTTCATATCATAGTATTTTGCAAGGAACAATGCGATGATAAAGGTTAGTTCACACCTATAATAATAACTATAAATGTAACAAAAGACACTGGTTTAAAAATCATTCGAATTTAAAAGAAAATAGCACAGCCCGCACCGCAACTATAATAATAATTGCTGTTAATAGTTTTCATTGTCTGGTTGACTACGTCTTGTATTAAGTTTTCAGAAAATGTCTAAATATTGTAGAAACTTAATTTTCTGTATAGAAAAGTAATTTGTATTGTAAAAAGCGCTATACAAATAAACTTTTAATTGAATTGAATAATGGCACAGAGATTAAATATTTTGAAATCACTTTCAGAAAATGTTTCCAGCTTATGGATGATAAAAAACATTGACAGCCAATCAGAATCCATTCTTTAAAAAGCTCAAGCATTTAAAGTGGCAGATGACAAAACTGCAGCACACTTAAAATAAACAGAAAGGTATCGTGCAATGGTTGAACTCAATGGTTGGGCCTTAAAGGAACACTCCGACTTTTTGGGACTTTAGCTTATTCACAGTATCCCCCAGAGTTAGATAAGTCCATACATACCTTTTTTAATTTCTGTGCATTCTGTAAGTGTTATTTGAGGCTCCCACTGCTAGCCTAGCTTAGCACAAAGATTGGAAATAAATTCATACTGTTAGCCTAGTAATCCCAATAAGTGACAAAATAATGCAAACATTTTCCTAATTACATGTTGTGATCTGTATAGTCACAGCGTGTAAAAATAACAAGGCTATATGAGACAGAGACCATTTTTAATCATATAAATACTGGGAACTATATTCTCACTAGGCCTAGGAGCACAGCTAACGTTACTTGGGCGGAGTGGATACTTGGGCGGAGTGATTAGCGCAGCACCCGAGACGCGCCGTGGTGATGAGCAGAGTGTTCGCTCAGAGTTGGAGTAATAGAGTCAGCAATTACTAGATAGTACATTTATAGTGTACAATCATGGGTGTTTGCTGTATTGTAAAGAGCTGCGACAATAAACAGGGGAGACCAGGTAATACTATGATGTTTCATAGAATTCCAACCAAAAACGCTCATAAACGACATAGATCCAAACAAACCTGTAAACACCATCACAAAGTATTTCGTTTGCTCTGAACATTTTACTGTGGACGACTATTTTGAAAAAAATGCAAGTTGCCACACGGACAATGAAACGTGTGCTAAAGGATACAGCCATCCCATCGATAATAAAGACAGGACAAATTGGATCTGTTGCTGCGGTAAGTGTTCCGTTATGTTTTGAGATGACTAACATTAGCCATACTGTAACAGTGCCATGCTAATGTAATATAACCTTAGTAGTGACACTATTACGTGAATAGGGGCTCCGTGTATCCCCTTTATTGTTATTATTGTGTTGTCATGAACACACTGCTCGTGATCATTATAACAAAATCACTTACTTGGTGGACAGCTGACCATTAGGTTCACTCGGCATATGGGGCGTTTCTTCCAGTTGATCTTGTCACAATGGGGGGAAAAATGCGACAACTGCCAGGTGTATTAGGGCAGAGAAATCTTCCATGGTAGTGACACAAATATTTTGATTGTCATCAAGCCTTGACATTGATGGCAATACCCGGTCCCATTCATTACACCAAAGGCACTCGGTTCTATCAGCATAGGTTGGCATGTTCCACATTTACAGCGCCAGTCTGTGTTCGTTCTGATTCTCGCTGTGACATCTTGTCTTACAGCTTCCAAAGTTTGTAACTCCTCGTCTGTGTATTCTGGCTCAAAACTATATGGTTCTGGATCTTGGTTTGATACACAGTAAAATTCCTCTGAGTCTGACAATTCCTCAAAGTCAGCCATGATCACGAGTCACGTCTAGCTAGTCACTTGTTCTGTTTACGGAACCATCAACAGCGCGTCTCGTGTGCTGCGCTAATCACTCCGCCCAAGTAGCCACTCCACCCAAGTAACATTAGCTGTGCTCCTACGCCTAGTGAGAATATAGTTCCCAGTATTTATACGATTAAAAATGGCCTCTGTCTCATATAGCCTTGTTATTTGTATACGCTGTGACTATACAGATCACAACATGTAATTAGGAAAATGTTTGCATTATTTTTTTTCACTTATTGGGATTACTATGCTAACAGTATCCATTTACATCCAGTCTTTGTGCTAAGCTAAGCTAGCGGTGGGTGCGTCAAATAACACTTACAGAACACACAGAAATGAAAAAGTTATTTATGGACTTATCTAACTCTGGAGGATACTGTGAATAAGCTAAAGTCCCAAAAAGTCGGAGTGTTCCTTTAAGTCTTTATTATCCCTTATAACACATTCAGTGTATTTTAAGCTGGAAGAGATACATAAAAATGTATTATAAATGCATAGTTTTTAGTGAGGGAACAAAACTTTGCAAATGCGATAAGACTGTTAAATAATTTTTATAAAATATATTTAGCCTTTTCCAAATATCTCACACACTTTTGGGACTGATTTTTGTTGCGGAACTTAAATCTGTATGCCCAAAATTAATTATTTTACCATCTAATTTAATTAATGAAACACTATTTATTCTAATGATTATATGTTCTTAGAAATGCCATAAAATTTTATATTATTATTATTATTGTTGTTGTAGCTTATTTGTAAATTTTAATTTTAAAGCATTTCTCAATTTTTAATTAATAAAAATAGGTAAATGCAGTGGTAATAATATGGCAATATTCAAAACTTTGACTTGTTTTCACATTTGCTCATTAATGTGAAGTTGCTGATCAGATACAATATGGTTTTCACTGACAAGTATAACACTGTAAAAAAGAATTTGTTGAGTCAACTAAAAAATTTTTGTTATCTTGACAAAAAATTTCTTGTTGAAACAACTTCAAATTAGAGTGGAGTTAGTCCAGGTAACAAATTTATTTAAGTTGACTTGACTATTATTTTCTAGTCCAGTCAACTAAATCATGTTGTGTCAACAAGGATTTTTTTTTTTTTTACTTCGATCAATAATCATAAACAAATTTTACCCCACTGCCTTAAATGTTTAAATAAAGACAACACTTGCATTCACATTTAAATTGAACAAGCAATTTGCTGTCAACACATCAACTGATAATTGATAAACAAAACAAAAAATACAAAATACAAACACGTCTAAAGATCTGAACCGACACGTGAACGTGTGATATATAATAAATAACATTGGCATGGGATTGAGAAACAAATAGTTGCATTTCAATTCATCAGATCAAAACCACAGGGATTGTTTTTAATTTCATAACTCAATATGAAAATCAGAAGGTTGAACTTTGCATATTAACCCTGCACAAGTTCACATGCACTCCCCCCACCATAATGCAAGTCATGGTCAAAATGAGAAACCAAGATATATGTATATAATATCACAATTATATACCATGACTGTTTTATAAATTAACGATTCTTCGGGTCCAAATGGACCCAGAATGTGAAAAAAATATGTGAGAACATTAAGAAGGTTACTGGATAATACGTCCCTCTTATGAAAATATGTGTGAAAATGAGTTTCCCATTGAGCCTTGGTTACCATTCACCTATTTGTGTAATAAGCAGTCTTTTTTCTCCTCTTTTATCCTAAGAGACAAGTGTGCATATTTCAGGAACAGTCCCCCCAGATTAAGTTGCCACACCACCATCCATCACTTTTATGCAAAGCAATTTACAGTGCATTTACAGTGGCAATCCCCCTGGAGGAACCTGAGGTTAAACGACGCTTGTATGATTTCTAAACTAAAAAAAAAAAAAAAAAAAGAAGAAGATATTTCATGAACACTTCCCCAGTCTTCTCTCAGGACAAATGGGTAGACCTGTCTCCCGACTATCGCCACTTTTTGAACCAATATCATTGTGTCAGGTTGGCTGTGAATCTCATCCAAACAAGCTCTAGGCTCAAACCAGCAATTTTCAAGTTACTAGCCATCCATCCATTCCTATATCTCACAAGTAAAACTAACAATGTAATCTGGCACTGAATGCATTTGTTTGACATGCACACTGGAGAATATAATAATGCATTTACTTTCATACATTTGGTAGATGCTACACATTTAATCAGTTTATGCGTTCCCTGAGAATCAAACCCCATTACCTTGACATTGTCAGTGCCACTTTTAGAGGTACATTACTACTTTACATTACAGCTATGCAACCTTTTGAAAAGAACAGTGATTCTGAAAACTGTGCAAAAGTTTGTTGGCATCTGTAAACAAACGCTGGTTGTATATTATGTTATTTCACATCAGAGTTGCATCAATGTTTTAGCCTCAATGAAATAATGAAGTCTGGTTTTCATGGTTTGCTACAAAGGATTTACAGTTTTATAGTCTGACAGAATGAAAGCATCACTTTCTACAGAAAGATGTAATAAAGAGTGTTTCTTTATTTATGGCTTCTGTATTGAGTAACTCCCACTGAAACTCAAAATACAAGAGCGAGCATCATGTCGTGTTGTAGCGCAGTATTTGGATGCAGCCAGTAGTGAGGAATCATTTGTCTCAGTTGTTCTCATATTTCCTCATGATTGTTCTGTAAGCAGGAGGTGAGCAGAACAGGTGGGCAGATTCACAAATGTGTCATTATTTCATGAGGGAGTGAGTTAGAATGGATTGTATGCAAAGAACAACCAAAATTAGGAGTAGGAGTTACATTATTACATGTGTACAATGTAAAGTTACAGAGCTTTTTCATGCACCTACTCTACTATAAATATCTATGTGTTCACCTTTGTACATAAGTAACATTTCTAAAATGTTAAATCAAATGTTAAGTATCAAGTTCTTTTATAGACAATGATAAGTAATTAGGCTTGCATTAAATTACTGAAAGTGAAGCTACCATAGTAAATGACAGTAAAATCATAAAGTAAAAAAGTGCACAATCAGTCTCAAGACAGGTAGTGCATTTTAAATATATATATATATATATATATATATACAGTGACCTCAACAGGTGCAATAGTATGTTTTGTTTTCTCTTCCTCTTCATCTTTTTTTTTTTTTGTTTTTTTTTTTGGTCTGTATTTTTAGTAAGTTTGTGTTGAAGTCATAATAACTATTTTAAGTTAACTCAACTTAATTTTATATTATATGAACAAACTATTTTAAGTTGACTCAACGTAATTTAATATTATATGAACAAACTATTTTAAGTTGACTAAACTTAATTTTATATTATATGAACAAACTATTTTAAGTTGACAACTTAGTTTTATATTATATGAACAAACTATTTTAAGTTGACTCAACTTAATTATTTTAAGTCGACAATTTAATTTGCTATTATATGAACAAACTATTTTAAGTTGACTCAACTTAATTTAATATTTTATGAACAAACTATTTTAAGTTGACTCAACTTAATTTTATATTTTATGATCAAACTATTTTAAATTGACTCTTCCTCTTCATTTTTTTTTATTTTTTATGGTCTATATTTTTATATTTAAAGTTTGTGTTGAAGTGACTGTTTACTTTGAAAACAGGTGTGTTCTGAATCACTAGATGGTCAGAAACCTTGAGAAACAGGTCTGAAAACATTTGTGTTGCCTCTGTTGATTTGTGCAGATGAATCCATCCCTCTGGTGGTGGGAATTAGCATTGGCAGCCTCAGAGAATATGAAAAACAAGTAAAACAATGTTTTTGTTTCTACAGCGATACAGATTTTTGTTCTTAATATATCCAGTTAGTGTCTGTTTTATCTCATATCCAAAGCCAGTTTACATCAGGTTGTGGCTGACAGATCCTTCAGCATTAATACTGATGTGCAACTGATGTCCAGATGTTCAAGGAAGAGTGGATTAGTTCTTCATATTCATCAGCAAGGAAGATTTGTGTTTCAATTGTAACCTTATATTCTTGTGAAATGATCAACATTCATATACTTACATGGACTACACAGTTCATTCTATAGCACATTCTGGTCATGAACATGTAAAACAAAAAATCTTTTTCTTTTGGTTTGTCAAGCCATGCGTCATTGTTCCTAACCAATGTGGAAAATATTGTTTTTTAAATTAAATGCATGTTATAACTATGGACAATAAAACATTTACTGCATTTATGTATTCATTCATTCATTCACTCACTCACTCACTCACTTTTTTAAATTCATTCTTTCATTCACTCACTTGTTCATTCAATTTTTTAATTAATCCTTTCACTCACTCATTCACTCACTCTTTTACTTTTTTAATTCATTCTTTCATTCACTCACTCCCTCACTTTTATTAATTTATTCACTCACTCTCATTACTTTCTAAATTCCCTCGAACAATTCTGATTCATTTTTTTATTTTTTATTATATATATATATATATATATATATATATATATATATATATATAATTTTTTTCCAAAGTGAAACCAACTGTCTTCTGGAATAGAATGAAATATAATTTTTATTTCTTTCTTTTTTCTTTGTGAACAAAATAATTAATTACAAGGTTTACTCAGACGACAAGGACAGTGTTATTTAGGAGAAACTTTTATTTGTGCAGAATAGTTAGGGTGACTGGCTCTCTGCGGGTCAGACTCAGGGTGATTTCATTTGGTAATCAACAGATCTGTGTGAGAGCGAGCAAGTAATCTTTATACTTTGGCTTCTCTCTTACTCTCTCTCTCTGTTCTGCCCTTGAATTTCCACTCTGTTCATTTTTATTAGTATTTTAAGTTAGTTCTTATTTTATACTTTTTAGTTTTTAGCAATTTTCTTGTTTTGTCATTTTAAGTTACATTAGTATCAAACACGTAACATTCAACTGTAAAAAAAAATAAAATAATAATAAATCATGTCATATTATAGAAGATGCTTTACCAGTGTCTATTCAGAGAGCTATTTATTTATTTATTTTTGGCTGTGTAGTTTTTATTAATTTGTATATCAATTTTAGTACATCAAGTTAAATCAACATATACATTTATTTACATTTACATTTATTCATTTAGCACACACACACACACGAGTTGTGCAGCATGTTCCGAAAGAAAGGGCTTGATGTTCTTGATGTTGAATAAAGCAAATCTGCAGGATCTGACAGTTTTAGCAATGTGGTCTGAGAAAGTCAGCTGATCATCAATCATAACTCCAATGCTTCTAGCTGTTTTTGAAGGAGTTATGGTTGATGTGCCTAACTTGATGGTGAAATTGTGATTGAACGATGGGTTTGCTGGAATCACAAGCAGTTCTGTCTTGGCAAGGTTGAGTTGAAGGTGATGGTCCATCATCCAGGATGAAATGTCTGTTAGACAAGCTGAGATGCGAATAGCTAGCGTCGGATCATCAGGATGGAATGAGAGGTAGAGTTGAGTGTCATCAGCATAGCAGTGGTATGAAAAGCCATGTTTCTGAATGACAGAACCTAATGATGCCATGTAGACAGAGAAGAGAAGAGGTCCAAGAACTGAGCCCTGAGGCACCCCAGTAGTTAGATGTTGAGACTTGGACACCTCACCTCTCCAAGATACTTTGAAGGACCTATCTGATAGGTAAACCTCAAACCATTGAAGTGTGGTTCCCTAGATGCCATTTGCCAGTAGGGTTGATAGGAGGATCTAGCGATTAACCGTGTCAAAAGCAGCAGACAGATCAAGCAGGATAAGTACTGAAGATTTGGATTCTGCTCTTGCCAGTCTTAAAGCTTCAACAACTGAGAGCAAGGCAGTCTCAGTTGATTGTCCACTTCTGAAGCCAGATTGGTTGCTGTCAAGGATATTGTTGTGTGTGAGAAATGTAGAGACTTGTTTGAACACAGCTCTTTCAAGTGTTTTTGCAATGAAAGGAAGAAAAGAAACTGGTCTGTAGTTCTGTAAAAGAGATGGGTTGATGTTGGGTTTCTTAAGTAGTGGAGTTATACGTGCCTGTCTAAATGATGAGGGGAAAACACCAGTGTGGAGGGAAGTGTTGATGATGTGAGTGAGTGCAGGTATAACTGCAGGAGAAATGGCTTGAAGAAGATGAGATGGAATAGGATCAAGCAGGCAAGTAGTAGGGTGATTTGAAAGGATGAGTTTTGAGACTTCTGCCTCAGAGAGTGAAGAGAAGGATGTAAATGAGTGTAAGTTTGCTGGTGATATGAGCTTGAATGATTGTGGTGTGGAAAATTGTGCACTAATGTGTTTCATTTTATTAATGAAAAACGTTGCAAAGTCGTCAGCTATTAGAGATGAAGCAGGAGGGGGAGGAGGAAGACAAATAAGTGAGGAAAATGTTTTAAAAAGCATGCGAGAGTTAGATGAATTGTTAATTTTGTTTATGGTAGTATGTCTTTTTAGCAGAGGAGACATTAGCAGAGAAAGAAGATAGGAGTGACTGATACACAAGATCAGTAGTATTTTTGGACTTGCGCCACACCCTTTCAGAAGATCTAAGTTTAGAACGGTGTTCGCGTAGAACATCAGATAACCAAGGGGCAGAAGGGGTGTTACGAGCTGGCCTGGAAGATAAGGGGCAAATAGTGTCTAAACAAGATGTACGAATGGAGCAGAAAGTATCAGTAGCACTGTTCGCGTCCAAAGATGCAAACAGTTTAGGGGAAGGAAGTGAAGATGAAACCATTGCAGATAGCTGGTAGGGTGAAAGTGTGCGTAGGGTACGTCGAAAGATGACATGTGGAGGGGTAAGTGATGTGTCAGAGACCATGTTGAGGTTAAGAGGAATGAGGAAGTGATCCGACGTGTGCAGTGGAGTAACCAGAACATGACCAGTAGAGCAGTGTCGAGCATAAATAAGGTCCAATTGGTTGCCTGATTTGTGAGTAGCAGTAGTTGACACTCGGTTGAGATCAAAAGAGGCAAGCAAAGAGTGGAAATCAGCAAACAGAGGTTTATCTAGATGGATGTTGAAATCACCAAGCATAACTAGGGGAGTACCATCCTCAGAAAAGGTTGAGAGCAACGCATCTAATTCATCCAAAAAGTTAACCAGTGGTCCTGGCGGTCGATAGACAACTACAAAATGTATTTTAAAAGGGTAGGTAACAGTAACTGAATGAGATTCAAAGGAGCTGTTGATACCCAAAGATGGTAAAGGAATAAATTTCCAATCATTAGAGATTTGCAGACTAGTACCTCCACCTCTTCCAGTCAAACGGGGGGAGTGGGAAAATGAGAAATTATTGGAGAGTGCTGCAGGTGTAGCAATGTCCTCTGGTTTGATCCAGGTCTCTGTTAAGGCCATGAGATGAAGCTATGAATGACTAATAATAGAAGTAATGAAATCGGCTTTGTTTACAGCAGACTGGCAATTCCAGAGACCAATAGAAAAAGAAAGTAGTGTATTAGCAGACATAGGCAAAGTGTGCAGGTTGTTAAGATTGCGCTGTTTACATTGAGTGATGCATGGTTTATTATTATTTTTTTTTATTTGACCCAAAAAAGTAAGTTACCTGATTGCCTTCAAATTTTCAGTTCATTTAAGTTAAAAAATGTGTTTTTACAAGTAATTTTGTTGTTTCAACTTTTTTTGTAGTTATTTGAATAACTTTGTTTTGTTGTCCTAATTTAAGATTAAATGTTGTATCAATTTATCTAAGCAATCAAAAGGGATTAAGTTAACTTACAAATTTAAGTTGACTCAACTTAATTTAATATTTTATGAACAAACTATTTTAAGTTGACTCAACTTCATTTTATATTATATGAACAAACTATTTTAAGTTGACTCAACTTAATTTTAAATTATATGAACAAACTATTTTAGGTTGACTCAACTTAATTATTTTAAGTTGACAACTTAATTTTATATTATATGAACAAACTATTTTAAGTTGACTCAAATTAATTGTATATTACATGAACAAACTATTTTAAGTTGACTCAACTTAATTATTTTAAGTTGACAACTTAATTTTATATTATATGAACAAACTATTTTAAGTTGACTCAACTTAATTTTATATTATATGAAAGAACTATTTTAAGTTGACTCAATTTAATATTATCTGAACAGTTTACTCAATTTAATAAAATATGAACAAAGTATTTTAAGTTGACACAACTTAATTTTATATTATATGAGCAAACTATTTTAGTTTGAATCAACTTAATTATTTTAAGTTGACAACTTAATTTTATATTACATGAACAAACTACTTTAAGTTGACTCAACTTAATTTCATATAATATGAACAAACTATTTTAAGTTGACTCAACTTAATTTTATATTATATGAACAAACTATTTTAGGTTGACTCAACTTAATTATTTCAAGTTGAATTAACTTAATTTTATATTCCATAAACTGTTTTAAGTTGACTCAACTTAATAATTTTAAGTTGGCTTAACTTAATTTTATATTATATGAACAAACTATTTTAAGTTGACTTAACTTAATTTTATATTACATGAACAAACTATTTTAAGTTGACTCAACTTAATTTCATATAATATGAACAAACTATTTTAAGTTGACTCAACTTAATTTTATATTATATGAACAAACTATTTTAAGTTGACAACTTAATTTTATATTATATGAACAAACTATTTTAAGTTGACTTAACTTAATTTTATATTATATGAACAAACTATTTTAAGTTGACTCAACTTAATTTTATATTATATGAACAAACTATTTTAAGTTGACTCAACTTAATTTTATATTATATGAACAAACTATTTTAAGTTGACTCAACTTAATTATTTTAAGTTGACAACTTAATTTTATATTATATGAACAAACAATTTTAAGTTGACTCAACTTAATTATTTTAAGTTGACAACTTAATTTTTTATTATATTAACAAACTATTTTAAGTTGACTCAACTTAATTTTATATTATATGAGCACACTATTTTAAGTTGACTCAACTTAATTATTTTAAGTTGACAACTTAATTTTATATTATATGAACAAACTATTTTAAGTTGACTCAACTTAATTTTATATTATATGAACACACTATTTTAAGTTGACTTAACTTAATTTTATATTATATGAACAAATTATTTTAAGTTGACTCAACTTAATTATTTTAAGTTGACAACTTAATTTTATATTATATGAACAAACTATTTTAAGTTGGCTCTACTTAATTATTTTACGTTGACAACTTAATTTTATATTATATGAACAAACTATTTTAAGTTGACTCAACTTAATTATTTTAAGTTGACAACTTAATTATTTTAAGTTGACAACTTAATTTTATATTTTATGAACAAACTATTTTAAGTTGACTCAACTTATTTTTTTTTAAGTTGACAATTCATTAGGACAATGTACCACTTAAACCACATTACCAGTGTGTGAGATTATCCATACATATATTTATATGGCAGTCTCAAAAAAAGTTGCAAAAACTTAGTTGTTGACAAAACATCATGGTTAAATTCGTCCAACACTTTGGGGGCACTTCCTCAATCCTCATTACATCTATATAAGGAAAACCCGTAACGGCAAAGATGGTGGTTGTATGCACATGTCCCACACCTCCCGCTGAAAAGGCAATCATCTGCTTTTAACAGTCAAGTCGCAGAACATTTAAGCCTATCATCTGGTTCCACTGACACATGCGCACAGTTGAGGTTTGGCGAGATGTGGTGTGTGCAAGATGGGTCGAAATTATTAATTTTTCTTTCATGACAAAAATCATTAGGATTTAAAAAAAGATAATGTTCCATGAATATATTTTGTAAATTTTCTACCATAATTGTATCAAAACTTATTTTTTTATTAATAAAATGATTTGATTTGGATTTGAAATATTTTTCACAATATTTAGATTTATTAGCACCATCAGATTCCAGATTTTCAAATAGTTGTATCTCAGACAAAGATTGTCCTCCTAGCAAACCATACATCAGTGGAAAACTTATTTATTATTATTATTGATATAAAAATCTAAATAATAAAATAAAAACAATTACCATTGTAACTGGTTTTGTGGTCCGGTTTCACAAATAGGCTTGAATAATTACGTTGTCTACTTTTTATGGTACATTTTATGGTCTCTATTCACTTCGAGTCATATTAGATAAGAGGTTGTAGCAATTCCATTCGGATATGGATATGTAAACACTTAACACTGTCAGTTTTATCTGGTTCATGTCACTGATCTTCTCAGCCAGGTATTTCTGTACACTTAGAAGTCGTTTATTTCCTCTAAGGTGTGGCCTCTTTTCTTCAGCTTCTGAGACAGACACTCTTGTTTTGAACACACACACACACACACAGACACACATAAACAAAAAATGAAATTCAAGAACTGATGGAATAATCTCAGACTTTATATCCGACCACTTTCAAGTGGAAATTAACTAGCATATGTGATCTGTGCTAGCAAAATAAGTCACAATGAGCAAAAATTAGTTGAGTTTTTTTTTCTCATTAAAATTTCCTTCAAAATGATTACTACCTACTAAAAAAATTACTACTGAGCTACACCCGTTTGAAGTTGGGAGATTTGGCAAAGTCAACTCTTTTCTATTTTCTAAAGGTTCCTAAGCAAAATCACAAAGCAACATTGCATCTTTTCCTGCAATTATTTTCTTAATAATAATTCACTTTTTTTATTTTACATTCAAGCATTCAAGTAAGAAAAACAAATAATCAAATGTAAAATCCCTTTATTCATTACAAATAAATTAATTTTTAAAACTATAAAAGCAGTTCAATGAGTCTTTCTGTGTATACAGGTGCTGGTCATATAATTAGAATATCATCATTTCATTTCAATAAGTGAAACTTGTATATTATATCCATTCATTACACACAGACTGATATATTTATTTATAACTGACAAAAAAGGAAAATGCCAAATTCATTATCTCAGAAAATTAGAGTATAACTTAAGACCAATACAAAGAAAGGATTTTTAGAAATCTTGGCAAACTAAAAAGTATGAAAATGAAAAGTATGAGCATGTACAGCACTCAATACTTAGTTGGGGCTCCTTTTGCCTGAATTACTGCAGCAATGCGGCGTGGCATGGAGTCGATCAGTCTGTGGCACTGCTCAGGTGTTATGAGAGCCAAGGTTACTCTGATAGTGGCCTTCAGATCTTCTACATTCTTGGGTCTGGCAGATCGCATCTACCTCTTCACAATACCACACAGATTTTCTATGGGGTTAAGGTCAGGTGAGTTTGCTGGCCAATTAAGAACAGGGATACCATGGTCCTTAAACCAGGTACTGGAAGCTTTGGCACTGTGTGCAGGTGTCAAGTCCTGTTGGAAAATGAAATCTGCATCTCCATAAAGTTGGTCAGCAGCAGGAAGCATGAAGTGCCCTAAAACTTCCTGATATACGGCTGTGTTGACCTTGGACCTCAGAAAACACAGTGGACCAAGACCAGCAGATGACATGGCACCCCATACCATCACTGACTGTGGAAACTTTACACTGGACCTCAAGCAACGTGGATTGTGTGCCTCTCCTCTCTTCACAGCCATCAGCATGGAAGAACCTAGGAACATAAGCATACTGTCACAGAGACAACAATATTTATCATACAATGCCAGGTATAAGGCATAAACTATAGCAGAGGTGAAATGCAAAAAAGAAAAATAATAATTTACAGAATGTATATATATATATATATATATATATATATATATATATATATATATATATATATATATATATATATATATATATATATAATACATTTTAGTTTTACTTATTTAGCAATGCTCCTACAGCGTGGACATCAAAATGTGTGTGTTTTCATCCTCTCTGTCAGCAGCTCCCTTCAGAAATGTTAAAATCAGGAACTTCTCCTCTGTCATAGAGGTTTTTTTTCTGGCACTTCTGAAATCACAGAACAAGTGTATGTATTTATGTGTTTACCATGAAAGATCAAAAACTGAAGGTTTCAGCCCATTTTCACGCTCTATGTAAGTGATGTAACGTTATCCGGTTACGTTACTGCACATTTTAGGATTAAACAGTGCATACTTTTAGGGTTAAATTAATTTGGTTACTTGCATTCATCCGTTGATATATATATGGAGAAAGAGAAAGAGAGAAAGCTCATCTACACACAATATGACATTAAAAGCCCAAACTTAATAAATAAGAGCTCATGTCTATCGTTACCTCTTGTAATTAGTTAGCCTTACGGTTGAGATGCTATCAGACTTTTTCTGACGACACTAAACCATTTCTATAAAGCAAATATTAAACGGAAGCATATAATTTAAATGAAATAAAGTGTCAGAAACACTTTAATTTACTATTTATGTAATTTTATAGACTAAACTAAAAACCTAAAATAAAAAAAAATAGTGAAACCACATTGAGACTCAGCATTCAGCTGCTTGACGGTTGGGCTGCCGCCTCATTTCCATGGTGACGTCCTCCGCTCCAGTTCAGTGCGCGACTCCATTACAGCACGTAGAAGTCACGCAGAATTTCACTGTTATTTCAAAATCTATTTTTGGGCTATATTTGGACCAAATCCAACGAACCAAGCAAAGAACAGCTTTCAACATCAATTTATGAAGGCCATGACGAGCCCAGTTGATTTAGACAAAAAATCATAATAATAATAAAATAAAAAATTAATAAATAAATAAAATATAACGTTTCCAAATGACCTATGGTGACAATACATGCCACCAATAGAAGAAAGCAAATTACCAATAGAGACCCACAGCAGGGACCATTACTGTGACCATTAAAACCAACAGAATTCCCATTCTAACCATTAAAACCATTACAAATTTTGTAAAAAAAATATATATATATATTTTTTGTTTCAGCAGTAGCCTACCCACTAAGACCATTACAGTTTTCCAAAGAAACCACTAAATTTATTGGAGTCATAATGGTTTCTACTGGTGTCCAGTGGATACCACCAGAAGTTTCCAAAGGTGTTCTATTGGTCCTTAATGGTATCCAATAGACAAGACATGCCACCAATAGAAGAAAGCAAATTACCAATAGAGACCCACAGAGACCAATACAGTGCCCATTAAAACCATTAGAATTCAAATTAGAACCATTAAAACCATTAAAAATTCTGTAATGGTTTCTATTGTTTTTTTCACCAGGGCACTCACTCATTCACTTTTATTAATTTATTCACTCACTCTCACTTCTTTCTAAATTCCCTCGAACAATTCCGATTCAATTTTATATATATATATATATTTTTTTTTTATTTTTTTTCCAAAGTGAAACCAACTGCGTTCTGGAATAGAATAGAATATAATTTTATTTCTTACTTTTTTCTTTGTGAACAAAATAATTAATTACAAGGTTTACTCAGACGACATGGACAGTGTTATTTAGGAGAAAAATCCATACTGTCCAACTTTTATTTGTGGAGAATAGTTAGGGTGACTGGCTCTCTGCGGGTCAGACTCAGGGTGATTTAATTTGGTAATCAACAGATCTGAGAGTGAGCGAGTAATCTATATACTTTGGCTTCTCTCTCTCACTCTCTCTTTCTGTTCTGCCCTTGATTTTCCACTCTCTTCTTCCAGTAAAGCACATCCTGGGGTGTGTTTCCCAAAAGAATCGTTAGCCCACTATGGTCGCAAGTTCCGTCGTTACCAACGTAGTTTAACGATTCGGTGTTTCCCGAAACCATAGTTCAAACGAACATTCAAAAACTGCATCGCAAACTTGTGTCGTTGGAACGACAGCTCTCCACCTGTGGTTAGAAGCATAGTTCGTCGTTAGTTTGCTGTGTCAACGTCATTGATTGCGCCGCACCTGGGCTGTGTACTATTCAGAGTTATCGACCCTGTGCACTATTCCTTTAGAAGATTTCACCATCCAATTTGAGTGATTTAAAAGACTTAAAGTTGTGGTTTAAGTTTATCACATAATTCACCTTTTTATTATTATTACAAATTCAGTTTGAAACTATATAGCAGCGTGGCGGTCGCGATTATTCTCCCTTCGAAGTGCCCTCTGAAAGCATTAATCTTGCCGATTAGAACGCAGCCATTGTTTCGTTTGTGCAAAGAAACGGTGAGTTTGTTAAGTGAGTTATCTTTGTTTAATTTTAATTTAAAAACATTCCAAAATACATATGTCTCATATAATAATATTGGTAAAACAGTGTGTTCGAGGTTTTCACTTATATAAAATGTTAACACTCAAATTACAGTAGGCCTATTTTTATAGTAAATTAATTTTAATTTTAAATGGATGTACCTAAATAAAGTAACAAAAATGTATAAATAAATGAGTGCACCCTCTTCAGCGACCTGTAAACTGCAGAAGTGGCCCACACAAAAGAGTCATGTGTGCTTCCATCACCCACCCATTAGGCCATCACCCACCACCTCCATAAATTTCCAACAGCATAATAATGCAATGTAGCTAACAACTCAATTTAAAGCATTGTTTCTTCTTATTGCCCTCTGAAGATGTGAAGCCTGTTGAAGGGCCAGACTGGAGAAGGCCAGATGTTTGAGACCTGGGCTTTGAAGGCAAAGGCCTGGTTGATGCACATGTATCCATATCTCCAAGGATCCTTCCATTGCAACAGGCCCCAGGATGGCCAAAACTGTCTCTTCCTCTGTAGGGACAGGAGGAACCGAACTGATACCCCATCAGTCTTGTTTGCTTCCCTCTTACGTGCCACAGCCCTCTGTTTTGTCACACTTGCGAAGTCCCTCCACTCATTCCTGACTTTGTCTGGGCTTTGTCCAGATCCATAGCTAGCATTGTTTATTTTTTGAGTGATTTCTGCACAGATTTTTTTTTTTGTCAGCATTTGTAATGCTATTTTTCAGCTTTGAAAATAGCTGGACTTTACTATTTTCCAACACCTTGTTGAAAAGAACTGCAATTTCAAGCATTGAAAATTGGGGTTTTCGTGTCCTTTTAATTAACACGTCAGAATGTCAAGAAGACATAAATAGGAAAGATTGAACAAAATAAGCAATCCACAACAGTAGCCTACATCAGTTTTTCAAAACCCATCTTTTTTTAATTGTGGTTAAGTAGCCTATCAATATTACAAAAGAAATAGTATTTATCTGAAATTTTGAAATTATTGACATTGGGATCAGAAAAGAGCACATTTTTAACTGTGTGTGTATAATGTATTGCAGAACAAACGAATGATTCATTATTACGTGACTCTAACATCATTTCAAAAGCGTAATTCGAGTCGAAGAAAAGAGAAAATAAAACCAAATTACTGTAGGTGGTGGAATGTGCTCATGTCTCCAATCAGCCATTAGATCGAAGAAGAAGAAGAACGACGGCTCAAACCATCGTAGTTTGAACTATGGATCTGCGACACAGGTACCATGGTTTCGGGAAACAGTTGTGACTAGGTTGTTCGTTTTCATAAAGATGCATCGTACTATGGTGGTTAATCTGCGAGCCACGTTGTTGTATGGGAAACACACCCCTGATTAACTTACACTGACCCTTGTGGTTGAGACTTAATTCTAATGGGGGGGGGGGGGGGGGAGAGAGAGAGAGTATAGTTGCAGGTCATCTTAACAGTAATGTGACATCTACTGGTCAGTTTGCATTTCTGTCAGACAACTATTCAGTCAGTTTGCATTCTGTCTGATATTTACATATATTCATTTTTATTAGTATTTTAGGTTAGTTCTTATTTTATACTTTTTAGTTTTTAGCAATTTTCTTGTTTTGTCATTTTAAGTTACATTAGTAACAAACACGTAACATTCAAATGTAAAAAAAAATCCAAAACAAATCATGTCATATTATAGCAGATGCTTTACCAGTGTCTATTCAGAGAGCTATTTATTTATTTATGTTTGGCTGTGTAGTTTTTATTAATTTGTATATGAATTTTAGTACATCAAGTTAAATCAACATATACATATACACTGTTAAAAAATTATTTGTTAGTTTGACTCAAAAAAGTAAGTTACCTGGTTGCCTTACCATTTTTTAAGTTAAAAATGTGGGTGTTTACAAGTCATTTTGTTGTTTCATCTTTTTTGTTATTGTTTGAATAACTTTGTTTTGTTGTCCTAATTTAAGATTAAATGTTGTATCGACTTATTCAAGCAATCAAAGGGATTAAGTTTACTTTTAAATTGACTCAATTTATTATTATATGAACAAACTATGTTAAATTGACTCAACTTAATATTATATTATATGAACAAACTATTTTAAGTTGACTCAACTTAATTTATTGTTATATGAACAAACTATTTTAAGATGACTCAACTTAATTATTTTAAGTTGACAACTTAATTTATTATTATTATTATATGAACAAACTATTTTAAGTTGACTCAACTTAATTTTATATTATATGAACAAACTATTTTAAGTTGACTCAACTTAATTTTATATTATATGAACAAACCTTTTTAAGTTGACTCAACTTAATTTTATATTATATGAACAAGCTATTTTAAGTTGACTCAACTGAATTATTTGAAGTTGACAACTTAATTTTATATTTTATAAACAAACTTTTTTAAGTTGACTCAACTTAATTTATTGTTATATGAACAAACTATTTTAAGTTGAATCAACTTAATTATTTTTAAGTTGACAACTTAATTTATTATTATTATATGAACAAACTATTTTAAGTTGACTCAACTTAATTTTATATTATATGAACAAACTATTTTAAGTTGACTCAACTTAATTTTATATTATATGAACAAACCTTTTTAAGTTGACTCAACTTAATTTTATATTATATGAACAAACCTTTTTAAGTTGAATCAACTTAATTATTTAAAGTTGACAACTTAATTTTATATTATATGAACAAACTATTTTAAGTTGACTCAACTTAATTTATTGTTATATGAACAAACTATTTTAAGTTGAATCAACAAACTATTTTAAGTTGACAACTTAATTTATTATTATTATATGAACAAACTATTTTAAGTTGACTCAACTTAATTTTATATTATATGAACAAACTATTTTAAGTTGACTCAACTTAATTTTATATTATATGAACAAACTATTTTAAGTTGACTCAACTTAATTTTATATTATATGAACAAACCTTTTTAAGTTGACTCAACTTAATTTTATATTATATGAACAAACCTTTTTAAGTTGACTCAACTTAATTTTATATTATATGAACAAACCTTTTTAAGTTGACTCAACTTAATTTTATATTATATGAACAAACCTTTTTAAGTTGAATCAACTTAATTATTTAAAGTTGACAACTTAATTTTATATTATATGAACAAACTATTTTAAGTTGACTCAACTTAATTTTATATTATATGAACAAGCTATTTTAAGTTGAATCAACTTAATTATTTTAAGTTGACATCTTAATTTTATATTTTATGAACAAACTTTTTTTAAGTTGACTCAATTTATTATTTTATGAACAAACTATTTTAAGTTGACTCAACTTAATTTATTATTATATGAACAAACTATTTTAAGTTGACTCAACTTAATTTTATATTTTATGAACAAACTATTTTAAGTTGACTCAATTTAACAATCTTCACTCAACATACACTCAACACTCAACGGTTGCCTTACAATTATTAGTTAAATCAACTTCAAGTCAAGTTAACATGACAAAAGCTTCTTTGTTAAAACAAATTATTCTGAAATAATGGAGCACAGATAAACCATAACTTTAACATTTATTATAACATTAACAAAAATATAAATTCATTGAATTTAAGTTATACTTTATATAAATGAGTAGAATTACTTGTGTCTTGAATAAAAACATTAAAACACATCAAAGAAACAGGATACAAGCTTTTGATAAATGTCAAACTTGAGAATAAAAATTTTTCAGTGTCATCAGCTTGAATTAAGTGCAATAGAATTTAAAAAAATAAAATTCATGAAAATGACACATGAAAATAATTTGCTCAAAACAATATTTTGTCTGCTCAACAAAACAAAAATGAGTATGGAGTATGCACAACCTCATAGAGTGAATGAAATGAGAAAACTGTTGAAAAGCAAACCATAAAATATCATGTCACTATTCATAACAAATCTCAACTATCATTAAAAAGCATTTCTCAATTAGTTCACCCAAAATGAACTTTTTCATTACTCACCCTCATGTCATTCAAAACCTGCAAAAACCTGCCACAAAGAAACAACAGCATTAAAATCATGAACTCAAATGTCATTGTAAAAAAACAACCCTAAAAAAAAAACAATGACTGTTGCATAAATCAGACGTTTCTGTAACGCTAACGTTAATGAGCTTAAACTTATTTTTTTGTACATAGTGCCGCGAACTGTCAATCACTCCTGTACGCGTGCATCACTGTCCTCCTTGCAGCTGCAGCAACTTGCGCTCTCTTCATCAAGATTTAAAACAAAAAGGAGACAAAAAGGTCATATTGTCTTTGTGCATATAAATTAATTAGATAAATGAATATCTAAATTCGTGCCTAGCCGCCTACGGACTACGGTATTTTTTTAGAAAAAAGATGCAGCAGCCAATGAGCGGCGGGGGCTGGTTGTAGGACAACTCAACCTCCGCAGACAGTTTTTAATGTTTATCAGACAATAACTACTCAAGATTTTGCTTAAGTATAATTTTCGGGACAATTAGGACCAGATTCAGGATTCGGGACAATAGTTTAGATTTCGGGACAGTCCCAAATTCTTCGGGACGTCTGGTCACCCTACCTAAAAGAGCTACTGCATTACTATATTAGCTTCTGTGATATCATTCAGGCTAGGTGGGGAGTCAGCTAGCGAGTCATCTAATTCTGACAGTGATGTTTTAGTACTTAGATTCTGAAGCCAGGAGAGAATATTAAAGGGGGGGTGAAATGCTATTTCATGCATACTGAGTTTTTAATACTGTTAAAGAGTTGGATTCCCATGCTAAACATGGACAAAGTTTCAAAAATTAAGTTGTACGTTTGAAGGAGTATTTCTGTTCCAAAAATACTCCTTCCGTTTGTCACAAGTTTCGGAAAGTTTTTTTCGAGTATGGCTCTGTGTGACGTTAGATGGAGCGGAATTTCCTTATATGGGTCCTGAGGCACGTCTGCCAGAAGAGCGCGCGCTCCCGTATAGCAGAGCAATGAGAGGCTGAGCACAGACAATCACTGATCAGAGCGAGAGCGTCACGAAATGTCACAAAAGGAGTGTGTTTTTGGTTGCCAGGCCAAGACAACCCTGCACAGATTACCAAAGAAAAAACAGCATTAAGGGACCAGTGGACGGAGTTTATTTTTACAGAGCATCAACGGAGTTGTGCAAGTATTTGTGTTTGTTCCCTGCATTTCTAAAATGCTTGTTTTACAAACAAAGCCCAGTTTGACGACGGATTTGCGTATAATTTATTTCTTAAGGATGATGCGATCCCAACGAAAAAGGGTCACGATTGTGTGTTGGAACCACAGGCAGTGAGTAAAACTGCTTAAAATATCTCTGCCTCCTTGTTAGTGCGTCCGCCTCCCATCGGAGACCCGGGTTGGAGCCTCGCTCGGAGCGAGTCATTGCTGCTGCTGCTCTCGTTCAGTTTAAGCCTTCACAGCTGTCACTGCTTTCAAACGCTCTCAACGCAAAAGCCTAGTCGCGCTCGTGATTCTTTAGCTCCGTCCACACGTCACGCCTCCAGGCGCTCATGTTTTTCCGGGAAAAATCGGTACAGACTATCTTTCTCTTATGAATATAATAAAACTAAATACTTTTTGGAGTTATGAAGGATGCAGTACTACTCTATAGGTACTCAAGATTAACAGGATATTGAGTGAAAACGAGCATTTCACCCCCCCTTTAAGTGTTGTTCACTGAACTTGTAATAATACTGATTGTGTGAATATCACACGGCCATGTTGATTTGTTACTTACAGCTGCAAAAGCAACGCATGCACTTTTTACTTGTAAAACTCAAGGGTGTATGGGTAATGTAGTCTCTGCTCTCTGTTGGACTAATTAGGAAGCTCGCATTGTGAGGGGCACTCTGAAAAGTGGCAACGCAGGTGAAAGATTAAAACCTCTATTAAAACAGATGTCCAAATGAGCTTACCGGTATGATAAAAGCACGTTCTGGGCGCACAGAGAGGTAGCGGTAAGCTCAAGAGCTTTATTTGGAAGTGGCGGTACTGAGTACTGGTGCGTACCGGCCCACTTAAAGCACTGGTTTGAATTGTTAACATATTAACTAACATGATCTTACCACGAGCAATACTTTTGTTACTACATTTATTAATCTTTGTTTATCTTAGTTTACAAAAACACAGCTGTTCATTGTTTGGTAATGTTAATTCACAGTGCATTAACTATGTTAACAAATACTGTACAACTTTTGATTTCAACAATGAAGTATATAGCCTGAATGTTGAAATTAACAATGTTGTAGAAGTGCAGTTTAGTAATAGTAAATGTTAAATAATATGGTTACATAGTTTAATAAATAGAACATTATTGTAACATAAGTGTTACAGTTTTTTTTATTATTTTTTTATACACCAATTCAGACGTCTCCAGTCTCGTGAGTTCAGTGTTGGACAGGTCAGTTGTTTAAACCATTCATCAAATTGAATTGGTCTAAATGAATCATTAGTTTGTGAATCAGACGTGAACAGTACGTGTTGTGTAATTATCTCTGCAGTTTAGGATATCGCACAAATTTGACAACACAGAAAACATTTCATCACTGGATAGTGATGTTCGACACCATCGTGTCAATTGATTTTGATTAATATGCGCGAGGGAGAGAGAGCAAGACAGCACTTGTGATGTTTGAAGACGGTGAAGATGAGCATGCGCGTGTGGCCAGGGCACTCTCACGCACTCTCTCTCTCTCTCTTCTCTCTCTTTGCTCGTTCTTATATGCGCCCTATTAAACTGACAGGACTTAAAAGCACATGCAAATGATAAACTTCCACTCTATGATGGTTAAGCTGTTCAATTAATCCATGAATCACATTCGTCAAGGGCCGGGGAGCAGCTGGCCCATATGTTTAATGAATAATGGATCAATTACGACCTGCGATGTGACTATCCTGGATTCGTACATCACGATATCGATGCTTAGACGACACATTGTGCAGCCCTAACACGAACCGTTTCAAACGATTCAGTTAGATTCGGTGAACTGGTTCAATAAGATCCGGTTACATCGAGTGATTCATTCGCGAACCAGATATCCCTAGACAGCAGTGAACCCGCTCACAACAGACACGGAAGAGAAGACAATGATGAATAAAGTCCTAGTTTTTGCTATTTTTGGACCAAAATGCATTTTCGATGCTTCAAAA
The DNA here is from genome assembly GCF_003368295.1 of Carassius auratus. Lineage (NCBI taxonomy): Eukaryota > Metazoa > Chordata > Actinopteri > Cypriniformes > Cyprinidae > Carassius > Carassius auratus. Next base: position 28,879,818 of record NC_039247.1, read on the forward strand.
TATTCTAACTGACCCTCTAATGTCACATGGACTACTTTGAAGAGGTTTTTCTTACCTTTCTGGACATGGACAGTAGACCGTACACACAGTTTCAATGGAGGGACTGAGATCTCTCGGACTAAATCTAAAATATCTTTAACTGTGTTCCAAAGATAAACGGAGGTCTCACAGGTTTGGAACGACATGAGGGTGAGTTATTAATTACATAATTTCCCTTTTTGGCTGAACTAACCCTTTAAAACAAACATGATATTTACATACCTCACAAATTTTGATAAACTTGGAGGTTCCTCTTTAAGGAAGTAAGGAAGCCCAAGAAGGACAACTGCTCTTCTACGTTGGTTAGAGCTCTGCAATGAACAACACTGTTTCAAATAAAAACTAGTAGTCATAAGCCACTTTTGCACTGTCAGGCCAGTGCAAGCAAGGGCAAACAGTGTGCCAGGAGGGTGCCAATACAGGTCCTTCTCAAAAAACGTGCATATTGTGATAAAAGTTCATTATTATTATTATTATCTCAAAAAATTAGAATATTTCATCCGCCCAATAAAAGAAAAGTGTTTTTAATACAAAAAGTCCACTGCAGTCCACTGCTTCCGCAGGTCCCCCAATGTCTGGAATCGGTCCTTCTCCACAATCTTCCTCAGGGTCCGGTCACCTTTTCTCGTTGTGCAGCGTTTTTTGCCACACTATTTCCTTCCCATAGACTTCCCACTGAGGTGCCTTGATACAGCACTCTGGGAACAGACTATTCGTTCAGAAATTTCTCGCTTGAGAGTGTCAATGATGGCCTTCTGGACAGCAGTCAGGTCGGCAGTCTTACCCGTGATTGCGGTTTTGAGTAATGAACCAGGCTGGGAGTTTTTAAAAGCCTCAGGAATCTTTTGCAGGTGTTTAGTGTTAATTAGTTGATTCAGATGATTAGGTTAATAGCTCGTTTAGATAACCTTTTCATGATATGCTAATTTTTTGAGATAGGAATTTTGGGTTTTCATGAGCTGCATGCCAAAATCTTCATTATTAAAACAATAAAAGACCTGAAATATTGCAGTTGGTGTGCAATGAATCTAAAATTTATGAAAGTTTAATTTTTATCATTACATTATGGAAAATAACGAACTTTTATCACAATATGCTAATTGTTTGAGATTGACCTGTAGAAAATTCAAGGAATAAACTGAATGGAAAATAATACATCAAATTATGTTCTCTAAATTTTGAAGCTGTTTTCCAATGCAAATATCAAATTTTTTCTTAAAGAGTTCACCCAAAAAAAGAAAGAAAATTGTAATTTACTAAACCTCAAGTTGTTTTAAACCTGAACGAGTTTCTTTCTGTGACAAGTCCCAGATAGTCTAACACAGTACACAACCCCACAATGTGTTACAACCTCAGATCACCAAGATTTATTCTTCTATTACCTGAACCACAGCACTGCAGACTGATGCTGCTCATATCGGTCATCCACAACCGTAATCCCAACAGTCATGTCTTTGATGAATTCCTGCTCTGAGTTCCTGGAAAAAATTCCCTGAAGCAAATCGGCGGCTTCAGCTGCATCCATGTTAGCACATCACGTTTGATGTGGTAATTTCACAGTGTATATATATATATATATATATATATATATATATATACAGTCTTGTTCAAAATAATAGCAGTACAATGTGACTAACCAGAATAATCAAGGTTTTTAGTATATTTTTTATTGCTACGTGGCAAACAAGTTACCAGTAGGTTCAGTAGATTGTCAGAAAACAAACAAGACCCAGCATTCATGATATGCACGCTCTTAAGGCTGTGCAATTGGGCAATTAGTTGAAAGGGGTGTGTTCAAAAAAATAGCAGTGTCTACCTTTGACTGTACAAACTCAAAACTATTTTGTACAAACATTTTTTTTTTCTGGGATTTAGCAATCCTGTGAATCACTAAACTAATATTTAGTTGTATGACCACAGTTTTTTAAAACTGCTTGACATCTGTGTGGCATGGAGTCAACCAACTTGTGGCACCTCTCAGCTGTTATTCCACTCCATGATTCTTTAACAACATTCCACAATTCATTCACATTTCTTGGTTTTGCTTCAGAAACAGCATTTTTGATATCACCCCACAAGTTCTCAATTGGATTAAGGTCTGGAGATTGGGCTGGCCACTCCATAACATTAATTTTGTTGGTTTGGAACCAAGACTTTGCCCGTTTACTAGTGTGTTTTGGGTCATTGTCTTGTTGAAACAACCATTTCAAGGGCATGTCCTCTTCAGCATAGGGCAACATGACCTCTTCAAGTATTTTAACATATGCAAACTGATCCATGATCCCTGGTATGCGATAAATAGGCCCAACACCATAGTAGGAGAAACATGCCCATATCATGATGCTTGCACCTCCATGCTTCACTGTCTTCACTGTGTACTGTGGCTTGAATTCAGAGTTTGGGGGTCGTCTCACAAACTGCCTGTGGCCCTTGGACCCAAAAAGAACAATTTTACTCTCATCAGTCCACAAAATGTTCCTCCATTTCTCTTTAGGCCAGTTGATGTGTTCTTTGGGAAATTGTAACCTCTTCTGCACATGCCTTTTTTTTAACAGAGGGACTTTGCGGGGGATTCTTGAAAATAGATTAGCTTCACACAGACGTCTTCTAACTGTCACAGTACTTACAGGTAACTCCAGACTGTCTTTGATCATCCTGGAGGTGATCATTGGCTGAGCCTTTGCCATTCTGGTTATTCTTCTATCCATTTTGATGGTTGTCTTCCGTTTTCTTCCACGTCTCTCTGGTTTTGCTCTCCATTTTAAGGCATTGGAGATCATTTTAGCTGAACAGCCTATCATTTTTTGCACCTCTTTATAGGTTTTCCCCTCTCTAATCAACTTTTTAATCAAAGTACGCTGTTCTTCTGAACAATGTCTTGAACGACCCATTTTCCTCAGCTTTCAAATGCATGTTCAACAAGTGTTGGCTTCATCCTTAAATAGGGGCCACCTGATTCACACCCGTTTCTTCACAAAATTGATGACCTCAGTGATTGAATGCCACACTGCTATTTTTTTGAACACACCCCTTTCAACTAATTCAACTAATTGCCCAATTGCACAGCCTTAAGAGCGTGCAAATCATGAATGCTGGGTCTCATTTGTTTTCTGAGAATCTACTGAACCTACTGGTAACTTGTTTGCCACGTAGCAATAAAAAAATATACGAAAAACCTTGATTATTCTGGTTAGTCACATTGTACTGCTATTATTTTGAACAAGACTGTATATATATATATTAAACAAATAAAATCTAACGCCCCCTCATCTAAGCAAAGGGGTTATGGACTCTTCCCCCAAATTGCGACTATCACCTCAAAAAAGGTTCCATAGCAACCAAAGGCACACTATCTGATAACATTAGGTTTATAGCAACTCTTAACTCAAAGTCTCTCAAAAACAGACACATAATACACATAAAAAGGGACTCTTCTCCAATTATTTCATAGAAAAACCTTTCTTCAAATTAATTCACATATACGTTAGGGTGTTGTGTATGCTGTTACTTTTCTGTTATATTGTGTTTTGTGTATTGTATATGTTTTATGCATGCTTATGATGGATCACTGATTAATGTAACCTCATCTATATGATGATTGTTATCTATGAGTTCGTATTTTCATGATCTAAAGGAGAGTGTATATTATTATATGATGCCTATGCAACACATAAGTTTTATAAGAATCTTAAAGATTCTTCTCTTGAACCCCCCAATTTAATTTCATATGCAAGACAGTATACTAGAGACAAAAGGTACCATTCCTCATTGGCTCACTCAAATCCTTAGGGTGTGACATCATCCCCCTATATAGATCACTGACCACCAGATCAGGTTGTTCTTTTAGATTCGGGAATTCCAGGAGAAGATGCTGAGATAAGAGCCTTAAAACCACGCTCAGCTTGTGCCAGGCCTTAGCCTTGACTTCCCATTCATCAAGATCCTTGATTCGAACTGGTCTTTCTCATCAACTCACTTCAGCAGAGACCAACTGGAGCCCCAAAGTGCATCAGAACTTTCTTTTTCTTTTTCCTTAGAACTTTGGTTTCATCAGCTGTTGCACTGAACATTTAACTTTTAACCTCTTAATGATTTCAGTACTATTTCTGACAAAAATTTGTTTTTTCCCCTTCTGAATCCCACTGCTAATGTATATCATAATCCATTCACTTCCAAAATAGTGATAAAGTTATTTTGCTGTTTGCAACCTCTGACTCTTTATAACTTTATTAATAAGAAGATTTAATATCGTTGCCTGTTTGTGTCTTGGGGAGAGCCCTGTTATGAGGCTGGGATACATTTATTTGAGAAATGTCTAGGAAGAAGCCTATAAAAATGGTGCATTCAGATACACTTTATGGTCCTGCATTATTAGAATGACACACAATTAGCAACAGATTTTTGAAGACATCTTCAGTGAGCATGTGACACGAATAATGAAAACAGGCATACAGAACCATCAGCAGAAGCTGTAATAGCTCCTGAAAGTGGGGGATGAGTATCCATCTCTTCCATATAGATATTGCTGTCATCTCTAGACAAAGAGAGCAAAAAGTCATTTTAAATAACTGCAAGGTGTTTAATATTACATATCCGCAGCATTAGAAATTAACTCAGAAAATGTGTGATACTGAAATATCCTGTTTTCAAACCTATTTCCATTCAGTTATTTAAACTGAATTTAATAAGTTTGCGTATTAAATGGCTGCACTTTAATTTGGGGACAAATTCTCACTAGAAGCTAACTACTTACTTCAAATGACAATGAAATTTAGTGAAAATAAATCATTTGAACTAGTAAGTGATAGGCATGTACAGTGGTTGGCACTCAACAGGGACCAATCAGTTTTCAGGAGGAGTTGGTGACCCTGTGACCTGTGAATCTTACAATGGCTATGGAATTTCTGATCTGTTTTGAAAATTATTCAATAAAAGATGTCTTTTACAGACTGAGGCTAATCAAAATTTTGTTTGCTATAAATGTTTCATAAAGAGAAACCTCAATAAAAGAGATGTTTGAAGAGGGGTTTTAATTGGTGGCTAATTAGACTGTATAATATAACTACAATAAGACATGCACACAGACATTGTTTAAATACCTTTACTGGAGGATAACAGTAAGCTCGCATTTACTCAGCTGCCATTTCTATTTGAGTCAAAGATAATTTGTTTTTATCTGCTGTTTCTTTCACACGGTCGCGCACAGGTTTCCATGTTTTATGGGGACATCACATAGGCGTTAAGGATTTTACTGTACAAGCTAAAATCTACCCCTCACTCAAAACTACTGTAGATTTTCAAAACACTTAATTCTGCATGATTTATAAGCTTGCTTACTTGTGGGGACCAAAAAATGTCCCCACAAGATCAATATTTACTTGTATTACTGTACTTATGTATGTATAAGTGTGTAGTAAAAGTGGTATTACTATACATTTGGTCCTCATAACGTACGGGAGTACCAAGACCACACACGCATACAATTCCACCAACAATCTCTGAAATCCAAGTTGAGGAATTGTAGTTTTAGCCTATGTTTGCCAGTCTGTACAGGCAGTAGCCAGCCACCTTAAAAAGGTCCTGATGTGACATGAACTAAATGTCTACTGAATAATGATCTTTGCATGACAACTTTAAAATATGTTGTTGTTTTTTTTTTTTTTTTTTTTTTTTTTTTTTTTTTTTTTTTTTGTTCTGCATATATGAGAGCAAAGCAGCACAACACCACAAAGTTTATTATTTTCTCTAGTAATGGGCTACTGGTAAAACACGGCTTCAGGTTTTTTTTTTTTTTTTTTGGATGAACCAGTTCACCAAATCAGACTGAACAGTATCTATCGTACGTGTCGGACATGAAAACCTTCTGCGGAGGGAAAACAAATTAACAACATGTACAAATAAAACATTTTTGGAAAGGGTGATCTGATGGGCGTAGTTGAGTTAACAGTAGTGGTATAGTTGAAAGTTGAGTCATTCGTTGGTTAATGGTTACAGTGCTTATCGTGTCACATGATCACTGAACTGGAGAAACCGTAGTGGACTTGCTTGAATCGAGCAGACTTCTTTATGGTTTCTCATGATTTATGTCAAAGATGAGTTGTTTAAGACTGGTTTATTCATATTATATGCTTTGGACATCTGTGTTACAAGTCATTACTGGTAATTTTAATAATAGCATGGCGTATACAGCATGTTACATCATTGCGTGATTATATAAAGAAACTGTAGTTTTTATTTTTTTTTACTGGCTCATTGAAACAAATTCCCCCAAAGAATCAGTTCACAGAAATGAATCAAACTTCCCATCACCACTATCTAAAATTTTGTCCGGTAAAATTGTATTCCTGTAGCTCAATTGGTAGAGCACTGCCTATCAAGTGCAAGGTTGGTGGTTCGATTCCCCGGGAACACATAATATGTAAAAATTGATAGTCTGAATGCACTGTAAGTCGCTTTGGATAAAAGCGTCTGCTAAATGCATAAATGTAATTTTAATTTTTACATTTAAAATGCTCCTTCCTTATCACAGTCTCCTAGCAATGTCTAGTCTAGTTGTAAATCACAGTTCACGGTTGTGTCCTAATAAAGGTGCAGTTGCTGATTAAAAATATCAAGAGCTCTTCAATATATCCCAGCTTCAAGTTTTTGTAAGAAATCTGTATCAGCATTCCAAACTCAACAACAACAAAACTGTCTAATATATGTCTGATGTTTTATCCTCATTTATGTGTGAATTTCAGGGATAATAACTTCATCAAGGATTTTCCTCAGCTGGCCGATGGGTTGATGGTGATTCCTCTTCCGGTGGAGGAGCAGTGCCGAGGAGTTCTGTCAGAGCCTCTGCCAAACCTGCAGCTGCTCTCAGGTGAATCTTACACACCACAGGACAACTGGGGGACATGCAAATGTGATTCGATTTTCCTCGATGGCACAAAAACTCAACACATTTCCTCTTGTCCTCTGAGGGACTGTTGCTTTAAAGGCGTCCTATTTACACTTTCACACTCTTTTCCCTGAGGTCCACTTATAATGTTAGAAGATGGTTAAGTTTTGTAAGCAACGAAATGTCAACAAATGTCTATGACTCCTGGTTGAACCAGGCCAACTGATTCATTCAGGGTTGGTATGTCTAGTTTTTACTAAGACAAATGCTGAAAACGAACCAACCTCAGGTATGTGATTAAATATATAGTCTAAAATGGATAGTTTGAGTCCTGGCTTTTGCTGACATTTGCGCAGAATGGGAAAAGAGCTCCGAAACACGTATGTGACCGTGCGGGAGAGACGTGGACAAGGTTTATTTCATCTTTCTCTCATGCTCTTTCCTCACAGTTTCACTGGGTTCAAAGAACAAGCAAATGTCTGATTCTCATGATGAATCCCCTTTAAAACAGAACATAACATGAGGAACTGACAGTAATCATAGCATCAGCTCAGTGGACGGCCGCTCTCTGTCTCAGAGAAACCAGCGGAGCAGAAAGCCTTCATTTCCTCCTCATATCGCTTTTGATCACATCTCCAATTCAGAGCTGTCCTTTCATTTATTTGTTTTTACTCCGGTTCTTTCTAATGTGGACTCCACACAAATGCGGGCTCCAATGACAAGTGGCTAATTCAATAACAGCTTGTCTTTTTTCCAGGAGTGAGAGTGGAGAGTTGTTAATGCTCGCTGCAGTAGTTCATATGAGATTTAAACCATTATTAGATCATCTCTCAGCATGAGATGAAAAAAAAAAAAAAACATGATACGATTGATGCGGTGCTTTGAATGGCCTGCTGCTGTCATCCCACACCATACAAAAAGGATAAGCAGAAAGTGTTTTTGAAAACAGGAAAGCTCAAGCTTTGTTCCTTATTGGTCCAAAGGGTCTAATCTTCATACTGACATTTAATGAGAAATGTGTTAACTTTTGAACTTTATAAACCGGTTGATGTAAATGCTCGTTCACACCGAAGATGAAAACTACAGGCCTAACTGTCTAAAATGTTAATGATTGCTATTATTCTGACAAATGTAAAAATATTAACAGCAAATCATAAACCATCCGACTTTAGAAAGCACAAGAATCTAAAACAGAAGATTATATAACTGCAAGAGCGTGCTAAGCATGTTAGCAACATCTAGAAATAAATGCATGAATGCAGCCTCTTGTGAAATTAACTACACTTATACATTTAAAGGAGACTTCTAAATAGTATATTTTAAAAGAATACACTTAAGTGTGAACAGAAAACCCTTATATAATATTATTTCAAATTAGAAGAAAAATTACAGTTTAAATTTATTTTAAATGCTAGATATAGATATAGATATAGAATTTCACTACAACTGCACATGCAATGCATTTAAGCACACTTTTTTTTGGTTTTTAGAAGAGGCTCAGTGGAGTATTCAGTTTTTCGAGCCAGTAAGCACCTCCTTGAGTAAAACCCCTGTGTCTCATGGGAAACTGTTCATGTCTGAAATGTAGCTATTAATAAAGTTGCAGAAGTGCCCATTTATGTGTGTCTGTGTTACAGGAGATGCTCAGTTCAGTGAAGCCACAGGATACCCCATGATGCAACAGTGGAGAGTGCGGAGTAACCTGTATAGAGTGAAGCTCAGTGCCATCACCCTGTCTACAGGTACCACGAGAACCACACAAACAACTCCTCCTTCCCCTGTGTGTATATGTTCAGCCCATGTATACTTAAAAGGGTTAATTCACTCAAAATATGAAACATTTATATTCACCCTCATGTCATTCCAAACCAATATGATTTTTGTCCTATGTAACATGCAAGTAAATTTGCTAACTGCTGTGATTGGAATGGTGACAAACTCAGAAGACTCATATATTCAGCTTGACTTTGTTTTCTTTACATAATATTAAATTCATGAAAATTTGGCACTCCAACAAAAAGACACTTGGTCTCATAATAGTGTTAAACTGTTACAAACATACTTACACTATTAATAAAAGTACTTAGCGGCATTGCCTCTGAGGACAAAAACTTGGCACTGTCGTAGATTTTAATACAAGATATTTAGAAAGAAAGGGCAGCATGTTGAGAATAATTAGAAAACAAGTCCATGCTGAATTGAGACTATCAGATTCTCATTCAATTGCTCAGGCATGTTTTTAAAAATGGTTACAGTGAAAGTCACTAAACAAGGCTTATTAAAAAAAAAAAAAAAAATATATATATATATATTAATAATAATAATAATAATGGCATGTGAAGACATATCCTTTCATACCCACTGCATCTGTAAAAGTCCTATAAAGTCATAGTATGAGAATCGAACTTCTATTAATTCTCACACTGAGCTGATGTAAAGTCACAATGTCTTTCTTCAGCTGCTTTAAACGAATGTGATATAAAAACTATACACTCTAGAAAAGAAGAACTGGTCAGTAGCACAAACAGATAAGGCACTATTTAGCATATTTTGAAAGTCAGTATGACAAAGATTGGACAAAAAGGGACAATTTTCAAAATATATTTTGTGGTCCACAGATGAAAGTCAATCACACACACCAGTTTAGAACAGCATGAGGAACATTAAACAAAGACCTAATATTCTCTTGTTGAGTGAATGTTTGAGATTTTCATTTTCAATATTTGTTATAGATAAATAACTTAATAAAATTAAGTGTTAAACAGTAAAATATGTGTGAATGATTACGTTAATAACGTGATGATAAACAGTAGTTTGTAACATCAAGCAATGTAACGGCCTGTTTTTATACTGTAATAATAACTGGAAGCGGCTGAAACTGGAAGCCTTGCACATTCAGGTTAAAAAATGGCCGTGCCTGCTTTTACATTAAAAATAAGCTGGATAGGTTTTCATTGAAAATGAATGAGATAAAACACTTCTGGAACAATGGCACTGAAAAATGGAAAAGGCATTATATCACTGTCAAAGTACTGGAATTGTAGGCGTAATACAGCAAGTTTCACTGACCTCTTAAAAGGTCTGGTGACAGGCAAGAAATATACAACAATCATAAATCAAAGATTTTCTCAATATAAGAAATTAATTGTTTCTGTATGTGTGCTGGTGCTTTGGACAGATTTCTCAAAGGTGCTGAAATCCCTGACGTCAGACAGCTCACGGGATGAGTTGCTTGCGTTTATTCAGCAGTACGGCAGCCATTACATCTCTGAAGCACTGTACGGTTCTGAGCTCACCTGCAACATCTACTTCCCCAGCAAGAAGTCCCAGCAACAACTCTGGCTCCAGTACCAGAAAGGTAAGACGGAGGTAAAAGAGTCAAGGAGAAGGTCAAGATAGGAATCATAACATACAAATAAAACAAACTCACTTTATTTCATGGGGTTTGTTCATTTATGTTCCTGCAGTAAAATGCTCTGTGCTGAACATCAGAAATTACACCAGTGGGTTCTGGACATGTGAAAGATTTGAGTTCACTCATATTGTTTAAATATGGTATACTCATACAGTATGAATGACCTCTGAGTCAACAACCAACTCTTGACACAACAAATACAAATCCAGAAGGCCTATGGCAGGGATGCCCATCGAGGTCCTTTTTCCTGCAGAGTCTAGTTCCAAACTTGCTCAAACTTGCTTAGCATGTGACCTGTATCCGGATGTTGTCCACATGCACATTGAAATGTCAAGTGTAAACGCGCTTCTGATCGAAATGTTATCCCATCAGTGTGTCCTGGTCCAGAGGTAATCGGGGACATACTGTGATCGGATCTCATTGTAATGTAAATGCAATCCAGCCATTGTGTCCGCATTCTCAGACTGACATCATACAAAACCCTGCCCCGCTCTCTCCCAAACTGTCAGAAGAAAAATGGAGGTCACCAGGCCGTGGATCGTTAATGAGAAATGAACACTTAACACCATACCTTCACCGGACGTGACAATTATTGCACCGCAACTTTGTGTCAGCACGTCAGAAATAGGACGAGGCAACACTTTACTGTTGGGTATTTGTCGTGTCGCACTGCACCACATCCATTGTAGACACCAAAACTGATTATAATGGGTTCTACAGTATTTTGTCTCAGAGTAGACAAAGTGTCAGACTTATTTGAATATTGCACAGGAAAGAGATCCGATCAACTATTCAGATAGATAAGTCAGTTGATGTTGCCAAGTGTAAACATGCCATCTGCTGATTGACTGATGATCCGATCTGCTTGATCAGATCATGGTGATTGCATGTGAATGCCAAGTGTAAACGCAGCCCTTAAATTAGCTTGTAGAGTTGTGTTTGATTAGAGCTAAACTATGCAGAAAAGTGGACCTCGAAGGCCAGAGTTGAGAACTCCTGCCAGAGTGAATGTTATTGAGTGCACTCATTCAATCCCATAATGCATCGAAAGAACAAACGTACAATCGATGTACACTCAGTGGCTAGAAAATACCCATAATGTACTGTGAGGGTTGTGTTAAATGAATTCTGGTATCTCACCAGAAAATGGCTCCTGCAGCTGAATCTTCCATCCATCCATATTTCAAACTGCTTGTCTGACGTGTGTACAGCGTAATGTCATAAACATATTGCTTTTTAAATAGTTTACTTACATATTTAAAAAATTGTTATGGGATAGTTTTCATGAGAGAGTTCAGGATAAATCTTTCCATTACTACTATAGTAGCCAAATGGGTTTCAAATGATTATTAAACAGCAATCACAAACTGTGCACTTGAAATGGGTGTCAGACAAAGGAGACTTGCAAAATGCGCAGTGTCTGGGGCTCTGGGAATGCGGTTGGGAACCATTGAACTTTGGTAGCAAACCTCTACCTGGAGATTTGGATCTGAACGCTGCAGGAGAGTTGTTCTCCAGGAGCAGGATTAGCAACCTCTGCAATCATAGATAAATAGGTCTATATACCATAAAAATAAAATATAATCAACTGTTAAATAACAGAGCAATTCCCTACTGCAATTCACTAACATTTCTGTCATTCCTGGTTTGAAATACAGTAGTTTCTAGATGTTGAATCACCACAGAGTTCTTTACACAGACTTGTGCACTGAGCCCTTTTCCATAATAGTTTCATGCATAAGAAATGTTGTACAGGATTCAGTAAACCAATGTTTCGCAACTCTGTTCCTGGGGGCACATCAACAGTACACATTTTGGATGTCTCCCCGATCTGATTGGGAAGAATTTGAAAATGTGCCTCCAGGGACAGGGTTGGGAAACACTGTAGAGCTAATCAACACATCAGTATTTTCTACAGTCCAAAATTGTACTGTCAAACAGAACGATTGAAACCAAAATGATTAAAACTTGTGGAGAAAAAAATACAAATAATAATAAAATAAAAATAACATTGCATACAAACATTTTAGTCAGCTTAAACCACATTTCCATCATAATATGATCATCTTTTCATGAATGCCAAACAGTATTTTTGACATAATACTACTGAATAAAATTGGCGGGGGTGTTTTTGGACAAAACAACTGCATTTTCAATTTATTTCCTACTATTGTGAAAAATAAATAAAGAATAACAAGTTTTTATTTTGCACATCTCTGGTTGCAAGAGACAGTTAAACAGAAAGGTGTATAGAGAGATTGCTGTAGATGGTGAGCAATATATTGCGAAGATCAGCATATTGGGAAAGGTTTAAAATGGTTCTCAAACTGTGGAATCGTATAGGCGTTTCATTCACACTGATCCGTTTTGGGAGATTGAAACTTTTGGAAACCGGGTCCCAGAGTGGATAAATCTGAAAACACCTCCCTTCTGTTTTCGTCTGGACAGCGAATCTGTATAAATGCTGACATCGTCAGCCCACGTGTCACCCCTAGTCTGACACCACTACATCACGTAACAGCAACAAAAACATGAACAAACACTGAACGATTGTCTTTTATTTACTAACATTATCACAGATTAATAAATGTATTGTTCCATGTTCTTTTGTATACTGCGCGCAAGGTTTATGAGCATGGTCCAAGTCATCATCTCCATTTTAGTGTATATCTCTGGCACAATTACAGCACTACATGCTGGTCTGGTATGTTTATTACATCGTTTTGTGTTGGTTTTGTGGTTTCGTGTGGACGCAGATATTTCTTGAGATAAGAGAAAAAAAAAACAAAAAAAACAAAGATTGGATAGGTAAATCTCTGGCTTCGTGTGGAGTTCCTTCGGGTAGGAGGCCACATGACCCTGAAAGATTGAAGGATTTCAATGTAATGCTTCTGTAAGGCTCATGCATAGACCTCATTTTCACATCAGGATTGTGGTATGAGAATAGGTCATGTTCTCTCATTGGCACAATCATGCTGATATATCTACATATGTGTGCAGAGCAGTTTTATTCCTGAAAGCAAAAAGCGTTCAAAAAGACGTGATATTTTTCGCTGTGAGCTTGATCTCCTGATTCATATCCTAAGGAGTGCTTTTTATGACTCAGAACCATTACAATCAGCACTCATTTTAGAGCAGGATACTGATAATGAAACAAGATGTGAAATGTTTTTAAAAAGATATGACCATATTCTAATTCCCTTAACCCTACCCCGAACCTAAAATAAACTACTACCTTACTATTAAAAAGCAGCAAATTTGGCATTTGTTGAAGGAAAACTGTTAGTTAGTAGTGAATATGTGTTCCCTATTCTAAAGTCTCATCCTCCAAATTACTTTATATATATTTTATACTACTGTACTGTAGGTACTGTGTGTTTAGTTAGAATTGGACAGAGGGGAACTGTCAGGGCCCTAAGAGCCTCAGACCAGATCACCCAAGCCTGAATTTGATGTTGCCAGGAAGACCATCCAACCTGGGAACCAGGATGGTCATGAGGTAATTGTGCCACTGAAACATCCTGCAAGTTCAACTGGTTGTTGCCCTAAGATCAATATAAAGCAAAATAGAATCCATTATAATGGCACTCAATGGTGCTGTTTACACTGCATAAAGTACATAGTCCTGTCCTATTTCTGACTTACTCCACATGCTTGAGCCACTTCTCGCAATAGGAATGTACAAGTTGACAGACTGTGTGTTTGTCTCTGCACAGCCTTCCAAAGGACCCCAGTGTTGGGTTAGATGGTTAAGTTTTAACTGATTGTTAAAAAACTAAACTAACATTTATAAGTGAACCTCGTGGAAGATTAAATAATAAAAAAGGCATGTCATCTGCCCTTAAATAATTTTGAACAGCACTTTCTGTGGAAGGACAAAGTATTGCATGCAGGCTGTGGCAAGTTGTGTATGTGTAGTAAAAAGAACTGGCCTCTGATAGTGTCCACCTTTTCGGTAAAAATAAAGACTGATATTGGACATTTAAAGCTGGATATTTTTGGTTAAAAATCAAAAAATATATTATTAGCTGAAAGCATTTGGAAATCGGACAGGGCATATATGTACTTTATCCAGTTTAAACCTCACCATTGAGCAAACACCTACAAATCAATGTTTAAAACTCTCCTTATTCCGACTCGTAAGCTCATATAGTAATGGATCATCCAAAAAGGCATCTCGATAAATCACTGTTAAAACAAATAAACCTCTTTCAGAGAAGAACAAAATTGTTCCCCAATGAAAAGTTCAGTCAGGAGCACTATGTTTTATTAAGGATGTTGTAGAGGTCCTGAACATTATTTTGACAGGCTTTTCTCTGAGGGGTTCAGACTCTGAGCGTCAGCTGATGCCGGCTGTCATGCCTTGGTCTGCCTGAACTACACTTGAGATCCTTTCTTCACTTAAACTACATAGGGCCTTCTAGTAGGCCTCCATACTGCAGCTTTATTTGTGCATGGTCATTTCTTGCTCATTTTACATTTATATTACATTTTACATAATATAATAACAAAGTTTAATATAACCGACCCTACAACCCTACAAATAAGCGATTTGGAGAATTGATGGATGTTAAATTGAGACAAAATATTAAACATATTACAATTTGTAATAATAGTCTATTGTTATCACACTTAACAAGATCACTTATTAGATCACACTTGCACTAAATTTCCCAGGCCGGAGCACAATTACATCATGTGCCAGATAACAGAGAAACACACTCTTGTTAATATTCTGCCTGATAAATTTGTTATTTATGCCGTGCCTTGATCTTCACTTGTAAGTATAAGAGAATTATTACAGAGGCAGCTGGCCCTAATGAAAGAATTTGCAGTTTAAATTGGAGACTAATTCCAGTTCATCAATAAGGTGAGAACCAGACCAATAATTAACATGAATATACTTGATTGAATTAAATTAACTGAAAAAAGTGTAGTGTAGTAATAGTAGTAATAATATATGGTTGCGGTCGTAATGATGACAGTAGTGCACCCAAAACAGTAACTGTTCTGTACTCCAGCACAGTTAGCGCTCACACTACATGCATATCGTGCCCGAGCCCAAACGAACTGTGCTCTGGCCCACCTCTTCCAACCGGGCCAGGGACGACTAAATGAACCTTGCCCGAGCGAGACACAGATCGAATGATCACTAATCAAATGAACCAGCCTTGGGGGGTCAAACGGGATGATCGCATTACTTCCATAACCCTAAACAACACCAGCAATTATACTATGACATACATAACCAGCACAGGCAGAATATTTCCTCTCAGGGTTGATTTTTTTCAGGACCTCACTATGAGATCAGTTATGAATGACAACTTTTTTTTTTTACAAACTACAAATACTTTATGTCTTATATCTGAAAGCCAGGGATCAATACCCATGATAGATGCATTAGATTGAGACTATGGTCACATATTGAGTAACTGATATTGGGATTGTAAATATACCCTTTGACAGACTTCTTTGAAATCATGGTGACTAGACTATAAATGTGTGTACAGTCTTGAATTTACTTTTAATTAAAAGTTTCCAACAGGTGACCTGGTAATGGATTATTTATTCATTCATTCAGTATACTGAGGCAAAGATCTTTAATACAGTTTAAGTTAGGAAAATATTAAGCTGCAGTGAACGAAGATGGTGGAGTCATAAAAGAACAGACAATCTCAGGTCTTGATTTTATTGCACACAACTGATCATGAACAATACAAACACAAATTTGGGACTCATTTTACTGATACCAACATCAATGCAATGATTATGTTTAGATCTTATGATAGTAATGTCAATTCAGAATCTCCTGCCATCAAACCCTGACAAAAGCACAATGGTGTGAGAAAATACTCATTTTCTAGGCCCTTTGACCTTAAGTATGATGGGTAATGTTAAAAAGTGACTTATGCAACAAGTCATAAACAAGTGGCATCACATAAAAAAGGAAAATAAATCACTCGTGATGGTCTTCCACTGAATTGTTCATTAAAGAAGGACAAAAATATATATTGCATTGTGCATAGAGCTTTCTGTGTTTGCTAAAAGTAAAAATATGTAACAAAAGACCAGGGGCCTGTACCATGAAGCTGGTTTAGCTGGCTAGCCAGGTTAAGTTTCCGTTGAGTTTGCACCAATCCTTGGTTTTAGGTACCATGAAAGTGGCTTGGTTTTTAGAGGCATTCATTGCCTTAGTAACTTACACTCCATAGCTAATCTGCTCCGGGGCAGATTATGTTCTGGTTAGAGATCTTAAAACCAAAATTTGACCAATCAGCTTCAAGAAAAGTGATGCATCTCTGACGCAATAAAGCCACTTCTCCAGTTTCTCTTACTCCAAATTAAAGGACGCTAGTAAAGATTTTTAAAGATAAAATTGTCTGATTTCTAGAAATGATTGTCTTTTATAATCATTTTATATGATTTATATTATTCTACCATTAATCTATTACTAAAGCTAGATTAGTTTAATAATAAATCATTAAGCTTTTATTTTAAATTAATATAAATCAATAGCTTTAAACAAGACTACATATGGGCTTAGATTTTTAAGTGTTATTATACCTATAAATATTTTCAACTCTATAAACTGACTTTTACTTGCACTTATTTTTTCTTCTTTCATGGATGGATCGTTTGCACTTGTAAATGTGTTTAAATTCTTCATATTGTTAAATCTTTTAATCTTCGGTAGTAAACACACTGACTCTCTCATTAGAAGTTAATCACAGTTTCAAGGCATGCGATTGGCTGTTCATTACGGTCACTCTTTCATGTGCACCTGCTCCATTAATTCGGGATCAAGCCTGAGTTGACAGAGAAAGTTGGCCGGACTGGTTTGGTTTTGTCAACTCAAAACTAAGCCTGTAACCCCGAATTTGTTCAGCCACCATCATGGTACAGACCCCTGGGACTCACTCTTCATATGTTGTTTTATGCATCCAATATGATGCTTACCAGATCTTTAATAGCAATAATTCTTCTAGCTATTTTTCCATTATGCAGATTTGGTTAGCATATCTTGATTAAGCTGTTTATTAAGATGATTGCATTTTCCTGTGTTTACTGGAAAAGGTACATGGTATTGAACATTGAAACCAGCAGGAAATCAATTTGTCAGTGACTAGACAGATCAAGGTGATGACAGTATATACTGGTAAACATATATATATATATATATATATATAATGACATTAAGTGGGACCCCATTAAAAGGATGAGCACAATACCCAATAACCCAAGCCAAGCAGGACATTATTATTATTATTATTATATAGAAGGCCATAGATAGACAACAGCCAAAACTAGATTAACAAACTGACAGAACAAAAGGAGAATGAAAGGTGTTTGTTACATTATTTTCTTTTTCTTTGTGTCTTTTCTTGAGCATTTCAACATAATTTGTTTGCTTTAAGTATTTTTCTTTATGGTTAAAGCAATAATAATTATCTAATTAATTTAATTCTGCCCACAGTGGTGCTGTGTAAAGGCATTAATTAAAGTTTTCTTTAAAAGCCTTAACATGGCCAGGTAACTCATTGAAAATTAAGTTACATTCTTTTCTAATGGCTTGACAGTGTATATTACTAGTATCTCTGGATGTCTTGTGAAGGAGGAGTGCATTTGCTATAAGGACAATGCAGACTGTCTGCATCTGTTGGTAAAGACAAATGCATTGTTAAAATGTAATAAAACCAGAAAAATACTTTACACAAATGTGCAGATGGAAATGCATTGCCAACTTGATATATTGCATGCAATCCAGTGACAGTAGCTGAATACCTAAAGGAGATAACCGAGTCTGACATAAAAGATGTTTTGCACGAACATCTACTATGTCATCCTTTGCAACCCGGAGAATGCAATGCATACTTGAGTTGTGTTATAAATTGTGATCATAGGTTTCTATTCTAATCTATTCGTGAATATTTTATATAGCCTTAATCTGCTCCAGCACACGCTTGAACCAACAAACCCACATTAAAAAATAAAAGTTGAATGCTCTCTACAGCATTCAAGCAGGAGAGTTTCCATCTCTTAGATACAAGGACACTTCAATGCAAAACATAATTTAATATACAGTGTAATACAGCATGTAAACTGCGGAGTCATTTCCCTGCTTCAGTTGAACTATTGCAGTTACTCTGATGACAGGCTAGTAAATATCTCCTGAATTTAACAGGCCTTTGGTTCCTGCAACAGAGTAATGCTATCACAAACTGGAGTACACTACAAACCAATTCAAGTAAACAATAAGCAGTATTAGACAACTCTGTAGTAACAATAACATTTTTCAACTGTATTGTACTTTAGTCTAACAGTATTTTATTATACAGAAGATTTGTATTGTTAAATAAATCTTTTAATCTTTTACAGACAGAGGCTTCAGGTATGGAGGGGCACTTTAATAGTAAGGGCATTTTGTGAAGTCATTACAACAACCACACATGAACATGACACACACAGAAGTGTTCAGAGTCAGCATGTTTCACATTTTCCATGTAAATCCTTCCTGTTCAAGAAATATTTTGGGTTCAGTACAAGTTAAGCTCAATCAGCAGGACTTGCAGCATTATGTTGGTTACCACCAAAAATAAATAAGTCAACACATTAGTGATTATCAACATTAGACCATAAATCCTTTTGATTGAGCCTTACTTGAATCAAAACAAGAATATTCCTTTGATATTATTTATGACACAACTATAAAACAAATTACCTTCTCAGTAACTCCACCATCTTAATGTCTGTACAGCATCACAGAGGGAAAAAAAAAACTTATTTGCACACATAAAGAACAAAATTTTCAGTTATTGCCATCAGTTGTGCTAAATTTTAAAATCCATTTGCCCAAAGCATTCATAATAATACCCATAAGTCATCATCCAGTTGCTTCATGGCAGTGGTGAATGGTTGCAGCTTAGCTCCCTGATCCTGGCCACTGCAAGGCATAGGTCAGAAATCACTGAGAAACAAACATATTTATAATGAAGCCATTGCATAAAAGTGACAAGTCTTCTATATTGTCCACACAGCAATCTTAACATGTAGAGGAACGTCTCCTTTGCAAGTAAGTGTAGACCTTCACACAGTGGTCCCAGCAATCTAAGACAAGCAGTTGTCCCTTCTGTGTAACTGCAACCCCTACAGGGCATGTTAACCCCTCCTGAATGAGAATATTATAGCCACCTTCTTTAGGGAATTGTAGTATCTCCTTACGGCCACTGTCTGTCACGATCAAGTCTCCATTAGAGTCCACACACATGCCGGTAATGCATCGGAAGTCCTCATTCTCTGAGAAGAAGTGGCTGAGTTGCTTTCCCAGCTGGCCATCCATTCCCACCGACCCAATTGAGAAACCCCCCTCAAGGTGGTGTTCGTTGTGTCTATTCTCTATGTTTAGACCCAAACCCTGTGTGAAGTAGACTGTACCTGAGGAGTCGCAAGTTACAAATTTGGGCCTGAGAGCCGAACATAAGCGGTTGTAATTCACAATACCTACGTTACGATCCACGGCTAGGCACCACAGCTTCCCCCCCTCTACATCTGACACAACGAACTGGCCTGAAGGCATGGCCGCGATTCCCCATGGCTTGATGAGCTGGTTCTTGTGACAGGCGATGCAGTGGCCATCGGTGGTATAAACCTTCACGGAGTTATCATAGTTGTCAGTGACACCTATGAGGCCCTGAGCAGTGATTGCAATGGAAAGTGGGATGAGGTTGGGCAGGTCGGCACCTAGGAAGCTCAAGACGAAGTTGTCGATGCTGCTTGGGTTGCGCCGTATCTCCCTTTGGAAGCCCTTGCGGTTGAAGATCTGGATGCGGTAGTTTCCTCGGTCGGCCACAAGCACCTCACCCTGTGGCGTGACGCAAATGCTTACTGGCAAATTGAACATGCCCGGCAGATTGCCCTTGCAGCCCATCTTTTTCACAAATTGACAGAGTTGCCCACCAGAAGCTCCTGGAGAAGGTCCACCACCGTCAACAGACTTGGACTTGAAGCTACCGGGAGAAGCGCAGACAGCTTCATCAACTGCTGTATCCATGTCAATATCACGGTAAATGTCAACTAGGGTGGCAGTCGAAGTGGTGAAATCAAGTCCAGCTTTTTCCTCTGCATTGACAATGCAGGGTTTTGTGGTCAGCTGCCCCACGTCCAGGGGTTTCGAGCACTCCATTTGAACAAATTCAGGTTCTTGTAGTTTCAGAATGACATTCAAGTTAGTTTTTAAGTCCAACTCTTCTTCTTCATGGTTGCTCGCTTCTTCCAGTAGAGCAATATCCGTCTGCCTGATCCTCATGGTTAGATAGTCACACCTTGACACCACCTGCACTTCAGCAATATTGAGCAGGTACGTCTGCTCCTCCAGTATCTGGGCATTGAGTTTCTCTATTTCAGCCAAGGAGGTGGCAAAGGCACGGCGCGAGCGGCCAAGTTCCTCTTGAAGCTGCAACTCAGCCTTGGCATATTCCTGCTGTACAGCCTTATACTTCAGTTTGATTGATTTTGTCACATTGTCAATAGCTGCCTTCTTCTTCTGAATATTTCCCATTGCCTCCCGCATGTCAGGAAGCTTCCCACTGATGTCCTTCCGGCGCTGTTCAGCAGCCACGCGAATGGCCTGTACAACATGACCCTGACACTGGTGGCCATCGTTTTTACAAATATCACACAACACAATGCTGCAGTCACTGCAGTACTGCCGTGGCAGGCGGTTTTTACAAGACTTGCACATGAGACCCATTGTAGAGCCGCATGAACTAGCACAGTCAATGATCTTCAACACAGTGAGATTGTCAGCCAGCTGGGAAATACTGCTCATACGAGACACCTTGCTGCAGAAGGGGCAGCGAACGCCATTTATCGTGCTGGCGAGGAGTTTCTCAAGGCACTGACGACAAACTGAGTGACCGCACTGCAGCAGTTTGGGTCGAAGCTGATCCTGGTTGTACGTCTCCAAGCAAATGGGGCATTCCAGCACCTCCCGAACCAAATCTGGATCAAGAGACGTTGGTGTGGCCATGGTGCCTACAGGGGAGGAGAAAAGTCATGTCTATGTGTTCGATGTGCATTACATTACGTCACAGTAAACAAGTTAAAAAACACATCTGTTATAGGTCGAAATTGTGATAAGGCCTAGTTTACAGTTTATTTAATCAAAAACACAAAAAGCACTTGATCCACTTTATTCTCACTATCTGCATAAACTGAAACATTTTAGTGGACAGAGTATATCACCTCATTTGTGATGATTGAGAATGTAACGATTAACTGCGAGTCAGTCGAAAATCGATTCAAATATGTGAAAATTCAAATTGGTAGAGATGCCTAACAAATCACAATACAGTATGAGTAGGAGTTTATATGACTTTATCTCTGAGGGGAACTGACTGTTTTTAGAAGTTTACATGGTTCTTTTCATCTTGCCTCTGAACAGCACATTAAAGCTGTGTCCATAAGTGCATCTCTGCTTTAATCGACCAATAAGGGTTTTTCATTGGCCGATGCCGATATTTAGAAATCAGGGCAGCCGATGGCCGATATACTGTATGATGGCGATTTTTTGGCCGATATGTTTGGCTGATTTTCTTTCTTTTTTTTTTCTTTCTCATTCATCTCATAAAAGTGAGTTTGAACAAATTATTATTGTAGGGT
The DNA here is from genome assembly GCF_003368295.1 of Carassius auratus. Classification (NCBI taxonomy): domain Eukaryota; kingdom Metazoa; phylum Chordata; class Actinopteri; order Cypriniformes; family Cyprinidae; genus Carassius; species Carassius auratus. The sequence continues at coordinate 28,901,813 of NC_039247.1, forward strand.
ACAAGATGGTAATAGTAGCACAATTAAGATTAATGATACATGGCTCTTAAGCTTAACTTAAGCAACTTCTCAAAACAGTTATGAAGTATGGTTTTTGTTTATGTTTACTGACAGACACCAGTGTCTCCCACAGACTGCAAATTAATTCTCTGCCAGCAGGAGGTTCTGTTGGAGCGGAGATAACAGCTGTAATAAAAGAAAGCTGCTCACAAACGCTACTTTATCAGGCATTACAGAAAAGACGTAATTAAAATGACACCCGCGCTGTTTTTTAATTTTGAAACGTGAAGCGTTCATTTTATTTAAAAAAGTATTTGTGGTGGTCAGTTTTGATATAGTGACGAGCCATCACAAGTCACTCAATGTATAGGAAACACTGGACATAGGTCAGCTATGGCCATAGTGATAACAAAAATAAAAGATTTCACACATATTACAAAGCCTGCTACTCCTAACTGCTTAAGAGTGAGCAATGACATCGTGGAGATTGGATATTTTCGGACCTACACAAACATTTCATGAGGAAAGTTAACGTGCAAGTTATAATCAGCCCAGAAGTTTCGTTTGATTTGAACATGTTTCTTCTTTCGCATGCAAATGACTTCTTGCATTTACAGTATGAATACAATAACTTTCCAGCATCAATTCTAGTAGGGTAAAACGTAATTACACTTTCGAAAAAAGGCTGTGTTGCCCTGCAATTAGCTGAAGCTGTGTGTGAACAAGCACTTGTTGCAGAGTGTGAGCTGCTCCGTCTCTCACGCAGACTCAGAGGGAGCCCGCTGTGCACCAGCCTATAAATCAGCCTAATCTGAGGTACAATTGGCCAATGCCGATTTAATGAAAAATATAAAAAATCTCCAGATCAATTGGTTGACCTCTATTCATAAGTGCCACCTGCTGTCAGAGAGTGAATCTGTGTCTCATTCAGCTTGTCTGCCGTTTCGTACAGATGTTTTATTTATTATAGTTTTACAGAACTAAAGTAATTATACAGTCTAATTTAGATTAAAAACAAAAAAACAAGATCATGATTCAAATCCAGTGGTTGCCTCTAATTTTAAATGTAAAGAGCACAGACAAAGCCTTAGTTTGTTCTATTGTTGTCCCGGTACAAACATTTCAATATTCGGTAACGATACCAATGAAAATCCACGGTTTTATTTTTCAACAGTAGTAGCAGTATCACATACATTCTACTAAATAATAGTAATATTTCTAGCACAATGCCTTTATGTAAAAATTTACTTTTATTTGAAGGGCTGATGTGAATACCGTAAAATTAGGGCTGGGACAACACGTCGAGGTCATCGATGATGTCGACGCAAAAAATACGTTGATGCAAAATATGCGCATCGATTCGTCGACCTGTTTTTATTTCTCTAAAAAACGTTTGCAAAACGTTTACCTTGTGCGCGCTGAATATACGTGATGGCCGGATCACCATTCTGTCCAACGTTATATAACCAATCCAGGGGGTTTTCTGCATTGATCTTTTTTTTTGGCGGCTGTCAAAGCCTTATTTGATCGGTGAGTGATGTAGAATAGAATGACTGCTGCGCCTGACAGGGCGCGTACGAGAGAGAGCCCCGGCTGTGCGCGCACACTCACAGTCTTCAAACAACACTAGCGCTTCTTGCTCTCTCTCTCCCTTATGCATATTAATTAAAATCATTAAACACGATAGAAAAAGGGCGAAACACCAAAGTTTCACGCATGTGTTCATAAGTGCACCTCTGCTTTAATCGACCAATAAGGGTTTTTCAGTGGCCAATGCCGATGCCGATATTTAGAAATCAGGGCAGCCAATGGCCGTTATACTGTATGATGGCGATTTTTTGGCCGATATGTTTGGCTGATTTTCTTTCTTTTTTTTTTTTTTTCTCTTTCTCATTCATCTCATAAAAGTGAGTTTGAACAAATTATTATTGTAGGGTACAAGATGGTAATAGTAGCCCAATTAAGATTAATAATACATGGCTCTTAAGCTTAACTTAAGCAACTTCTCAAAACAGTTATGAAGTATTTGTTTTTGTTTATGTTTACTGACAGACACCAGTGTCTCTCACAGACTGCAAATTAATTCTCTGCCAGCAGGAGGTTCTGTTGGAGCGGAGATAACAGCTGTAATAAAAGAAAGCTGCTCACAAATGCTACTTTATCAGGCATTACAGAAAAGACGTAATTAAAATGACACCCGCGCTGTTTTTTAATTTTGAAACGTGAAGCGTTCATTTTATTTAAAAAAATATTTGTGGTGGTCAGTTTTGATATAGTGACGAGCCATCACAAGTCACTCAATGTATAGGAAACACTGGACATAAGTCAGCTATGGCCATAGTGATAACAAAAATAAAAGATTTCACACATATTACAAAGCCTGCTACTCCTAACTGCTTAAGAGTGAGCAATGACATCGTGGAGATTAGATATTGTCGGACCTACACAAACATTTCATGAGGAAAGTTAACGTGCAAGTTATAATCAGCCCAGAAGTTTCGTCTGATTTGAACATGTTTCTACTTTCGCATGCAAATGATTTCTTGCATTTACAGTATGAATACGATAACTTGCCAGCATCAATTCTAGTAGGGTAAAACGTAATTACACTTTCGAAAAAAGGCTGTGTTGCCCTGCAATTAGCTGAAGCTGTGTGTGAACAAGCACTTGTTGCAGAGTGTGAGCTGCTCCGTCTCTCACGCAGACTCAGAGGGAGCCCGCTGTGCACCAGCCTATAAATCGGCCTAATCTGCGGTACAATTGGCCAATGCCGATTTAATGAAAAATATAAAAAATCTCCAGATCAATTGGTCGACCTCTATTCATAAGCGCCACCTGCTGTCAGAGAGTGAATCTGTGTCTCATTCAGCTTGTCTGCCGTTTCGTACAGATGTTTTATTTATTATAGTTTTACAGAACTAAAGTAATTATACAGTCTAATTTAGATTAAAAACAAAAAACAAGATCATGATTCAAATCCAGTGGTTGCCTCTAATTTTAAATGTAAAGAGCACAGACAAAGCCTTAGTTTGTTCTATTGTTGTCCCGGTACAAAAATTTCAATATTCGGTAACGATACCAATGAAAATCCACGGTTTTATTTTTCAACAGTAGTAGCAGTATCACATACATTCTACTAAATAATAGTAATATTTCTAGCACAATGCCTTTATGTAAAAATTTACTTTTATTTGAAGGGCTGATGTGAATACCGTTAAATTAGGGCTGGGACAACACGTCGAGGTCATCGATGATGTCGACGCAAAAAATACGTTGATGCAAAATATGCGCATCGATTCGTCGACCTGTTTTTATTTCTCTAAAAAACGTTTGCAAAACGTTTACCTTGTGCGCGCTGAATATACGTGATGGCCGGATCACCATTCTGTCCAACGTTATATAACCAATCCAGGGGGTTTTCTGCATTGATCTTTTTTTTTGGCGGCTGTCAAAGCCTTATTTGATCGGTGAGTGATGTAGAATAGAATGACTGCTGCGCCTGACAGGGCGCATACGAGAGAGAGCCCCGGCTGTTTTGTTATATTTTAATTTCACAAAGAAACATGCAGCGATAGCCTAATAAAATGACATCTTTTCATGTCTTCAATTTCATAAAAAAAATAATTAAATTGAATAATGAAATCAAAATGGTGAATCGATTTGAATCGTGAGTTGAGTGAATGGTTACATAGTGATGATATGCAGATTTACTGGAGATGCAAGGTGAAAGTGAAGAAATTAAGAAAAATATGTTTGTAATGTAAAATAGTATATAATGAACCAGTATATATATAAGAAGAAGAAGAAGAGGGTGAATTCTTAGTAGTATTACAAAAACAAAACTTTGAGTACACTCTACTATTTCCAGGTACAGTGTGAACATTTGCCCCCAAATCAACCCTAATTATTGGATAGCCAATAAGGTTTTATTTGTTTATTTATTTTTGTCTTATATATATATATATATAGCCAATACTTAAATTAATATATAGACACTAACAAAAGGCCGATATAATGTAATAATTCAATAAAGCCAAATAAGATGTATGCACTCCAATTATGTTAAATCAAATTATCCATACACAATTTAAGTAAACTTGCTAAATAAAAGTGGACTGTCCATTAACATGCTAGTACAGTCCAGAACAATGGACAGGAGGCTTACCTCAAGGAAACCATGGGAAAGTCATGTCATTATAAAAGCAGTCTGATGGCATGCGGTGAAGCAGATTGTGTTCTACCACACCTACTAATGCATTTTTACCTAATGAGCATACATTTGTACTAAAAAAAGACAACAATGTCCAAATAATATGGAATGTATGAACTTAATACAACACTTATAATAATGAATCACCAGCAACAGTCTGTTTTGTGTTTGTTTTGGTAGCCAGGTGGCTAACTACAAAATAACCAGGTGTCTGGATCACGCATGTGATTTCTTTTATCAGTTTAATGCATGCAATATTTAAAGTCCCACTAACGTAGATCATCATATAGATTCTGATTGTAATAATATTTACATGTAAATCAGTTGATTTACAGGGTCAGAGCTTCAAAACACTGTGATCGGAGTCTCGTCATTCTTATCTATTACGTGCACAACATCCAAAGTGCATGCTAAAAACATTCATGCATGGTTCCTTATTGATTTTTACATGATTTCCTACCTTCAGTTCAACAGCAGCTTTTACTTAATGTGACGAGGCGCGTCTCGCATTTCAGCGTGTGCGCGGCTGCGCGTGACACTGCGGAGCTGACGTCATAACGGCGGGAGAATCCCGCCCCGGTGAGATTCGTTGGTCGCGGCGAGGGCAGTCGCGTTCCGTGTCTGTACACTGATGTGCGCAGGAACGAATCAGATGTGCGGCTGCCGTTGTCCTGCGTGATGCGCAAAGCTTTTTCAGTGGCACTTTAGACTGCTGCTGCTGGAAACACGTGGGTGGATCCGAGATGCACGAGAACCCCCGGGAACATAAACACCTATAGTGTTGCAAAATGAAAACATTATCCTTTTTTTTTTTTTTTTTTTGCAAATATACATTTGTGATATAATTAAAAGTAAACGCGGGACTGAGAGTCTGCATGATATTAAATTATATTATATTAGAAATCCAAGAAATAGAATCTAAATATGAAATAAATGCTAAATATGATAATAGAAACATTTATTTAGATGTTTAAATTATGCTTTATTACAGTTTCCTACAGATGCATGAAAGAAGGGGGAAGAAGTGTAATAATGATCCCTGCAGTATCATACTCCACCGCTAGATGGAAGCAGATCTCTTTCTGAAAGTATCCCTCTGTAAACGTACATAATATTAACAGTAGCTACTTCAGTACTAAAAAGTGATGGGGACATTATTATTTACATTACGTTATAGTTATTTTGAATGGCGACAGATGACATGCAGCTTGTCAAGAGTTTTCTTGCATATATGGTTTTGCATATATGGTCATATCATTTCACAATGAAAGGAAAGATTGGGAAGAAACCTTAGTAATCAAACGAGTTTGCAGAATTGTCTGAATATTAAAATAGCAATGCTGTATTTTATAGTAATTAATTTAATACAGTTTCTTTTTCCCCCCATTATTTATATTTAGCATAATCCTATACGATTCTTCAGTTGTTTTCTCCATGTATATAAATATCACTTTGCCACATCACATTCATCTCTTAATTAATGGTTGTTTAGTTTTTCTCCCAACATGACAGTGACAGGACACACCAGGATGGCAAAAAATGTATATATAATTTGTAAATACCATTCATTTACTATATTGAGAAATCAGTTATTAGCCATTCACTTTCCAGGATGGGTCTGCATGAGCTGTGATATTGTTAAGAATATGAGTTAGCATCTGCAACATGATCTTTATAGAGACTAAACAAAGGGAGTAAGCTACCCGTCTGTCCACTCATGGAGTATTAAACAGTGACAAAAGACTATCCACTTTCACAATGAAGGACTGAGAATAGGGTAATCATCATTCCTCTCTTGTCTACTTGTTAATTGTAAGAGTGTTGCTGTCAATATGTGTGGTGAGTTATTATTATTATTATTATTATTATTATTATTATTATTATTATTATTATGTTTACATCAGTTTAGACATTTAAAATGTGTGCATGCATGTAATTGGTTAAACGTGTGTGTGTGTGTGTGTGTGTGTGTGTGTGTGTGTGTGTGTGTGTGTGTGTGTGTGTGTGTGTGTGTGTGTGTGAAAGAGAGAGAGATAGAGAGAGAGCACGCTCCAGACAGACCTCAAGTCTGTGCATGTATGGTAGGGTATTTTTCTGCAGTACATAGTCACACCACTAGGTGACAGTCTTTAGTCAATAATTGACTCGTTTATTCAACTGATTAGTTTAAAAATAAATAAATAAATACAAAACAACAACTGCTGATTTATTCAGAAAATAAGCAAGTTGCTAAATTTCCACAGAAACTGATCCATTCATTGGCAGAATATTATTGATTTCTTCGGCAGACATGTTTTTTTTGTGTGTTTGTTTTTTTGTGCATTTTTCCCAGGAGTCTCCAGTATTTTGAACGTGTGCAAATGTTCAAATGTAACCCTCTTTGTAGTTGTTAACATTTTCATAAATAACTTATTTAATTACACCTTTTTTCCCGCAATAACTGTAAGAGATTACAGTGACGTTTATTTTGTAATTAAATGACATAACTCCGTTAAATGTAACTAGTTACTCCCCAACACTGGAAAAGAGGTGCTCCGGGCGAAGAAAACAAAATTAGCAACAGCTGGACAGAATAATTTAATTTCATATCTCAAAGCAATATTGGCAATGACTTTTGCAAAGTTATGTCGCACGGATTTGTATATCTGAAACAGTGGGGAAAAAAACGTTACTCAGCATATTAAATCACAACGACACAATCGCGCAGATGAGGCACAGAAATACATGTGATTCTGTTACCATGCACATGCACCGCAGTCTTTAAATACTGTGAAGTGTTTCCATTAATGTAATACGATTTTGAATAATAATTAAACATTAATAAGTCATTTTATTATAAATACAATTGTATATAAACAGATGAAAATAAATATTTAGTGCTTTATGAAAATAACTTGAATATTCTGCAATAAACCTAAAATGTGGTGTTATGGTAATCAGCGAACATGACATTAGGTCTTTTACTATGCATGATGGGATATGTAGTCATTATGTCTGTTCAGAATTTAGGTAAACAGTATTTTGTCTCTTTGAGTCTTTTCAATAAGAAAAAGCAGATGTCATAGGGTTTTTATTTATTATAATTTTTTTTAAACAACAACAATGGTTAAACTCACACCAGCAAAGAGTGTGAACACACATGATGAGAATTTGTACAGCCAGATGTCTTCCCTTTGCCTGTTGGAGAAACACTTCGAAAGGCGCTGCTTCATCTCAGTATGATTAAGCCCACTGCAGGAAATTAATCATTTAAAAAGCATACTGTAGGCTGTTACCAATTACTGTGGCCATGTCATGTTCTCTTTCGCCATGTCCTGTATGTGCGGTGAGAAGAGCGCAAACACTGACATGCTGGGGTTGACACTTCTCCCTGTCACTGCACACACAACGGTCTCGGACTGTGTGCTCTCCCACTCCTCCTCCTCCTCCTCTTCCTCCTCCTCCTCCAAGTGTTTGCCTGTCATGCTAAAGTCCATCAGAATGACTCATGTGGTCGCCAGACACAGTGGACAGGAATGTTCATGGAAATCAGCTGTGGAGCGCAGAGAAACAGCTGTTGTTGTTCAGAGTCACACATCTGTTTAGCCATCACACGGACATCACAGCACTCAAGTGATATCCTTCCTCACATAATCGCATTGTTTTGTGTCTGCCAAGGGTTCTGTTTACGAACATGGTGAACTGACGCAATTCATCCCCTTCTGAAGCTATTTCCTTCGAGATAGATGTCTGACATGTGCAGCCGCATGAAGCCCAACATTCCTCTTTAACATGATTTATATAAAAGAGTATTTATTACAGAAATAACATACTTAAAAGAATACACTTAAATGGAACTTTTGTAAAAAAATATTTTTTACATATTTGTTAAACCTGTCATTATGTCCTGACAGTAGAATATGAGACAGATAATCTGTGAAAAAATCAAGCTCCTCTGGCTCCTCCCAGTGGTCCATTTGCAGAAACTCCATCGCTCCCGGTAAAAAATAACCAATCAAACCAAAAAGTTGCACATTTGAAAATACTTAAGCTGTTTCTGTAACCGCTCCTTGTCCAGTATATAGTGCACTATATCTGGTGTCATCCATTTTGTAGTGCTGTCTGAATTCTTAGTAAACGACTTCATTCCCTACATTTGTTCACTATTTTTTTACCCACAGTTCATTCAGTTTACAACCAGTGTACACTTGCCATGTCCAAATTCCCACACTTGCATTCTTGGCCACTTGAGAGGCCGTGTGCGCGGCAGGAAGAAAGTGCACAAGACCGTCCAGATCTTAAAAACACTGAAGCGCAGTGCCCTTAAAGGGATACTCCTCCCCAAAATGAAAATTTTGGCATTAATCACTTACCCCCATGTCGTTCCAAACCCGTAAAAGCTCAGTTCGATGACTTTTCATACCTTTTCTGGTACCTTTTCCGTTGTTAACTGAGAAAATGCACAAATAAACGCTGAAAATGAACGTGGATTTGTGCATCTTCTCAGTTAACAATGGCTCCGTGTAGTAACAGCTGCTCTATTGTGAAATCACGCACCTGATGGAATTTACCGCTGATTAGAGAACCGGCTTTACTGACGAGATGTGCATTAACGATTGGCCGATCGTGATCAGAGCAGCCATAGTAACAATGAAAATGAATACTGAGGTGTACTTAAAGGGATAGTTCACAGAAAAATGAAAATTATGTCATTAAAAACTCACCCTCATGTTGTTCCAAACTTGTAAGACCTCTGTTTATCTTCAGAACACAGTTTAAGATATTTTAGATTTAGTCCGAGAGCTCTCAGTCCATCCATTGAAGCTGTGTGAAAGGTATACTGTCCATGTCCAGAAAGGTAAGAAAAACATCATCAAAGTAGTCCATGTGACATCAGAGGGTCAGGTAGAATATTTTGAAGCATCGAAAATACATTTTGGTTCAAAAATAACAAAAACTACGACTTTATTCAGCATTGTCTTCTCTTCCGTGTCTGTTGTGAGAGAGTTCAAAACAAAGCAGTTTGTGATATCCGGTTCGGGAATGAATCATTTGATGTAACTGGATCTTCTTGAACCAGTTCACCAAATCGAACTGAATCGTTTGAAACGGTTAGCATCTCCAATACGCATTAATCCACAAATGACTTAATCTGTTAAAAAAAAAATTGAGTTAAAACCAACCAATATCCCGGAGTAATGCATGCACTCAAACAGTACACTGACTGAACTGCTGTGAAGAGAGAACTGAAGATGAACACCAAGCCGAGCCAGATAACGAACAACAGACTGACAGACTGTTATGAGCGTGGGTAAACCGAAGGCTTGAATCAAGGGCAATCATTGCAAATAATGCCATTACGCCGATCGCAAAAGAACCGGTGAACCGTTTTCTTCAACTGGTTTATTGAATTGAACTGTCCGAAAGAACCGGTTCACGGAAAAGAACCGAACTTCCCATTACTACTGGTGATCCGAAAACTGATGCAAACGGTTCTTGACTGGTTCAATAAGATCCGGTTACATCGAGTGATTCATTCGCGAACCAGATATCACTAGACAGCAGTGAACTCGCTCACAACAGACACGGAAGAGAAGAAAATGCTGAATAAAGTCGTAGTTTTTGCTATTTTTGGACCAAAATGTATTTTCGATGCTTCAAAAAATTCTAACTGACCCTCTGATGTCACATGGACTACTTTGATGATGTTTTTCTTACCTTTCTGGACATGAACAGTAGACCGTACACACAGCTTCAATGGAGGGACTGAGAGCTCTCGGACTAAATCTAAAATATCTTAAACTGTGTTCCGAAGATAAAAGGAGGCCTTACAGGTTTGGAACGATATGAGGGTTCGTCATTAATGACTTTAATTATTTTTGGGTGAACTATCCCTTTAAGTGGGTCAAAATCACACTAACGTTCAGCTAATTGCATTTAATATGCATTTAAACTGTAGCACAGTTTTCATTTAACTGCAGTTAACGTTATTTAATGTCTGAAGACATTATACTAAGTTCACATTTAAAAACAAATATATTTCCAAGTATATTATTTATTTTTCTGTTGTTTATTACAAGGGCTCACATGCATTCAAGGTGTAAGGAAAATTTAGAAGTGTTAAAGTAAAACCTTTGTTGAAATTGATATAAAGGTCTTTCAAAACCATTTAAAAACCAACATCAATACAACATTACGTTTCCAAGAAGTAGATTTTTCATGTTCGCCATTACAATTTTCACACCCTTTTTATAAATGCATGAAAGTAACCCACCTGCTCCAGTTCCTGTGTTAATGGGCTCATCACTATCAATAACTTTGTTTAGTTGTGATCCAGAAGCGGACAAGATCTGAGTTACAGATATCTGCCGTAAGACAAGGTGTTCCAGTGTCGTCCTTCTGTCTCTCACCTTCCCAGAAGTCACAGACCAAGGCGGCCGGCGGGACTTGAAAGCAGTGCCGTTCATCAGCTACCTGTCGGGCCTGCTGAAGACGCAGCTGCTGACTGATGACCTGGTGGCTGGTGTGGAGATCCGCTGCCAGGAGAAGGGCACCTGCCCGGCTGCCTGTCACCTGTGCAGACAAGCAGGCCGTGAGACGCCCAGCCCGACGCCAGTCCTCCTGGAAGTCAGCCGTATCGTGCCCCTGTACAGCCTGGTGCAGGATAACGCCACTAAAGAGGTAAACGAGGGCTGTGTTCAGTTAAGTCCTTCAAATAATAGTTCATATAAAAATCGAAAAGGGGTTCCCAGTCTGTTTAGAATTTTTGGAAATCCATCTAGACTACCGTTCAAAAGTTTGGGGTTGATAAGTATTTTTTTGAAGAAATATCTTATGAAAAATAAATGGATAAAAACAGTAATACAGTGAAATATTTTTACAGTTTAAAATGACAGTGTTCTATCTTAATATATTATAAAATGTAATTTATTCCTGTGATGCGCAGCTGAATTTTTAGCATCATTTCTCCAGTTCTCAATGTCACATGATCTGCAGAAATCACTTTTAATGTGCTGATTTGCTGCTCAAGAAACATTTCTGATTATCAGTTTTACCACTTTATATGTTTGTGTAAAATTTGATACAGTTTTATTTTTCAGAATTGTTTGAAATATAGAAAGATCAAAAGAGCAGCATTTATTAGAAATTTTTGTAACATTATAAATGTCTTTACTGTCACTTTTTAACAGTTTACAAGTTTAAACCTTAAACTTTTGAATGGTAGTGCATGTACTGGAAACCCGCCAAAAAAAAAAACAGTTCAACCAAATGATCTAAAGTTATCTAAAGAAAAAAAAAAAACTGAAAAAAAAAACTTTGTTTGGTATTGTTGAGGCATGTGAAGTTTTATGTGTCTTAATAAGTTACTTATTAAGATCAATTGATATTAATCCCCAAAAAATGAATAATCTAATAAATAACAAATTAATAATCATGAATGAACTAAATATGCACATGATCTTGCATCAACATTTGTTCTTTAAATGCATGTGAATAAGAGCTGAATCCTTTCTTTAAAGTTTTGTTCAGCTCACACGTGGAAGTATTCCACTATTCCAGACACACCTGTAGATGGCAGGAATGACTTTCATTACGCTTCAGCAGGGGTTCTCTTTCTGGTAGGATGTTACAAGCTGAGAAGACTGAGATTAGTTGGAGAAATTGGAACATGAACTATTATATATTAATATCGTAATAGAAGAATAATAAATATGTTCACAATCTTGCACCCATTTCTTGGCTGAACTGTTTGATCATTAAATCTCCCCAGTCCTTAAATGAGGAGAACGCATTAGTAGATGCTGCACCTTCTGAGTCACACGCGTAATGAGGATATTACATTTAGTTTTGGAGCAGATTTGCAAGGGGCTTTCTTTTCTCGCATAATCCCTCGTACTGCTGACGTCTTGAAAGGCAAGATGCCATTAAATGCTGTCTCGAGTGTGACTCACTTACCAACCCACTTTGGCCTGGTGTTTACGTACCTGACGGACGAGCGCTCTGGGGGTCAGACCCGCTCCATAACACCGATTCCCCCAGCTAACTGCTTCTCGCTCTGAACTGTGTGTGTGGATCCCACTAATAACAGGAGCGTCAGGAATGCCAAAAGGCTCTCAATCGATAGCAGACGATCCCTAGTGGGCATCTGTCGACTGGTAATCAAACAAGAGAGAAAACTGCAGCTGAGTCGAGTGGGAAAAGCTCAGACTAGAGCGTATAGCATGCTCAGAAGATACTGTGAGATTACGAGGATGATATTGATGTCATCGACTCTGGAGACGAGCCGGGACTCCTTGCGGTCGCAGCCTGCTGTCAATTAGAGTAACAGACACAAAGACCTACAGAGACAATGCTGTCATCTTTAACTGAATCCAAAAAATTAGCTCCTTTCGACTGAAATGAGAGCGGTTCATGATCAGGACCTGATAGAAAAGAACTAGCTTTAGGTTCAATGAGAAACAAACACTGATGTTCCTGCGTTATCTGGCCTTTGTTTTGGCAGTGTGGTTTTGGAGTTACTCTAATTTCATAAAGCAGGTTTTAGCATAATTTTCGTAGATATGACAACCTGATTTTGATGCTGCCATCAAACCTTTACATCAGTCGGTTTGCACAGGGAGTTTATGAGTTATCCTTTGATTCCATCCCCAGCTGATTTTGATGCAGGGATCAGAAGATTTAAGAAATAAAGTTAAAGCAAAAAATGAGCAAGGCGGCATACAATGTATGTTTTGAGTCCTCGCCAGATTGAGCTTCTTTGTCAGTCTCTTTGTAAAGGAAATGTGGTTATGATCTGAAATTATCAGTTCATTTCCTTGAAAACACTATAGCGGAAAACAGGCCTGAAAAGGATCAAAAGTGAAATACGCAGGGCTTCTCATGTGACAGTTTTGATCCTGTTTTCATCATGGTTTCCCCCCTTCACAATCCAGCTACACACACTCACACATACACACTCATACATGCTACTTTATATATTTGTGCAAGTAGGAAACTCATCAGTCATTTTAAGATTAAGGAGGAACTCTTAGGACACAGAGAAGAGAAGAAAAGTTCTTTCCAGCCATTTTCTCTTACATCTGGCAATACGTTTCTAATGCATCTCTAATCTGCAGTCAAACATACCTTTAAAGTTGTCATGAAATGAAAATTCACCCCATCTGTTTTCCTTATGCATGTTATAGATCTAATTGTGAAAGAGGTATCCCTTCATACATACACATATATATATATATATATATATATATATTTTTTTTTTTTTTTTTTTTTTTATTTTTATTCAATGCCCACAGCTCAAAATCCAGTTAACAACCGATAAATAAACCCTTCATTTTCTTTTTCTGTAAGCTGCAACACTGTACATCACAGTGTACATCACAACGTGGAAGAAAAGGTCTGTCCCTACTTCCGTTTTATTGAAACTATATTCCGAATAAAGCGAATACAGATGCTTCTGGCTACATGCACTCTAAGTCCTGTGGTTAATGTACTTCTGAAAGCACTGCATCATCGATTAGGCTCTGACACAAGCATGTGTTACATTCAATGCATTGCCACAAGAGGCATTATAGCAAGGAAAAGAGTAAACTCAAGACCACACACATTGGTCAGACATTGGTCTGCATGCTGTTGTTAAGTACAGTATGTTTCTGGTCATAGTTATGCCTGTTTAACAGATCTTGCATACTCTGTTGTCAAGGTCAACATTTGTTGACAAATAGTCTATTTAAAATTGGCATGAAATCAAAAAAACAACCAATGCATTTTAAAGGTTGTTTAATATACTTTATTGTGAAAAATGTAACCATGAATAATTGGTGTCACTCTGATGTACGTTACAATGCAGAAGAAAAGATCGGTCACTACTTTGATTATAGTGTAAACTACATTATAAGCCTTCATTATGGAAGCACGTTTCCACTAAAAAGTTTTGAGTTGAGTTTATAACCCACAATTTGTACTTTTTTCACCTTGTATTTCTGAGCTATAAACTCACAATTCTGAGAAGATACAGTAATATATATATTAACAGAATTGCAAAGACCGTAACTCAGAATTTTTTTTTTATATCTTATCAATTTTACATTTAAATTTTAATCATTTTAACATTTTATATCTTATTATATCTATATTTTATATCTCCAATCTTTTTTTTTTTGTCAGAATTGCAAAAAGAAAGTCTGAATTGTGATTTTTATTCATTCATCCATCCTGTTGCAAAAAAAACAAAAAAAACATCTCCATCCTTCACTGTAGAATCAAAAAAGAAAAGATGAAAATTTTGAAATGATGAATTTGTATCGTTAAATTTAATGCTTTTTTTTAATGCTGCTCTGTCTAGACCAACAGACTAGACAGAGCAGGTTAGTTATGATATAATAGGGCTGTGCAAAAAATCGAATGCGATTTTCATGCACCTCTCATCAGTAAAGACGCTCCTGTAATAAGAAGTATATCTCCAGCTGTGCGTTCAGATCAGGGTTGCCAGGTTTTCACAACAAATCCTGCCCAGTTGCTTCTTAAAACTAGTCCAAAACTAGCCCAATCACGTTTCCGGTTATTGGTATTGTGATTGCTTCAAACCGCGGACATGAAAAACAACCGCAGACTTGGCAACACTGGTTCAGGTGGAGCGGCAGTTACTACACAGAGCCGTAGTCTACCGACAACTAACACAAAATCGCTTTCAAAATCGACAAAGAATCGCCTGCGATTTTATCATCGATTTTGTGTAGATTGTCAGTGAATTACGGCTCAGTGTAGTAAATGCCAACCAGTGTTGCCAAGTCTGTGGTGGTTGTTTTTCATGTCTGCAGGTCGCAGCGACCCCAATACAAATGACGTGATCTTTAGCCCCTAAAATGCGAAGTATACCAAGGCAACCCTGCTAAAAAACGTATATTTTAACCCAGGGAAGCAATGTTTTATCGGGGAACCTTCTGGAAGCGGGATTGGGCTAGTTTTGAGAAGCAACTGGGCAGGATTTGTTGTGAAAACCTGGCAGCCCTGATCTGAACACACGTGCTGGAGATATACTTCTAATTACAGGAGCGTCTTTACTGATGAGATGTACATGAGTAAAGACATGCACAGCCCTATATAATAAAATGGGTAA
This sequence comes from Carassius auratus, assembly GCF_003368295.1. Classification (NCBI taxonomy): domain Eukaryota; kingdom Metazoa; phylum Chordata; class Actinopteri; order Cypriniformes; family Cyprinidae; genus Carassius; species Carassius auratus. The sequence goes on from NC_039247.1 coordinate 28,917,118, forward strand.
CGTTAAGTTATAGCTAGCTAATTATCAAATGCAGCTACTGTTAGCCAACGCTAACATTAGCACGTTTATCGAACAGCCTTCGATACATTTCTATGTTATAACTTCCTGAAAACAAATACACAAACATATAAAACAAACTTCTAGCGAAATACTAACAGCATCTAACTTACCAATCCAAAAGAAATGTTGCAAGATCGGAGTCGAACCTCATTTCTTTCAGGTCCATCAGTTGTCTCCAGTGATTAAAAGCAGTGCCGATGTTTACTCTTGATTTGTGTTTCCGAGCGCGGTTGTTTCCCTGTAGCGGGTGACGCTCTCTTCCCTTAACTGAAATGAACTAGTGGGCTGTACTTTCCACATGATTGACATCAGGTTCAAGTACACGCCCACAAGCCATGCGAGTTATTCGTGTATTGTAGGTTGGCTGGTGGTTATGTTGCCCGCATACCGCCTCCCATGGCCGAAACTGATATTACGACACCTGTCGGGCCGGGGCTAGTAATGCTAATGCTAATTAAGGTTGATATCTCTGCAGCACTATAACTTGACATTTTTTTTATGACATCATCGCCCTTATTTCTTCTCATTCTTTTGACGCGTGTAGGTCATGTTATGGATATTTTTACCTCAATTTTTGCATATGGCACCTTTAAAGTCCTGACACTTTTTGAGTTGCTCTGTAAAACTTCCTAAAAGCAATTCCCAGAAAACGAAAAAACTCAACAGATGGATTCTTATATTTTGTGTGCGTTGTAATTGAGTATATGGTTGAGGCTGCTTATTGGAATAAAACTGCTCAGTTAAGGAATTGCCAAAGGTGTGCACCCAATCCGATCATGGTACAATCTTTGTTCTCCAAAGAAGAAAATGACAGATACTGCCCATATAGTTTGTATTAAACCCAAGGCAAGATGCTGACCGAAATCAATTTTCCAGGGAATGCTATAGCCATGTATTTTGCTAGTCATTTAAGTGGATAGAGAAAGCAAATCAAATCAGCTTATAGGCACCCTTGAGCCGGTTTGCTGCTTTTCAAAAATGTGTACTTTTATTTGAATTCTCCGTGTCCCCTTATGAACCCTGGATTCAATCGAAGCCATAGCTCTCTTCCTGGAAGATGGTTTAGGTTTTCCTAGAAACAGGGACATTTCCTTCACTACATTAGGCTGAATGATTGGAGAGACCTGTTCACTGAGGTCTTGGGTCATCAGAGGAATCAAATCCTCTGGCCAGCTGGCTAATGTTTGCACATATCAGACACTGATTGGGGACAGTAATAGGGTGAGCTCAGATGAGTTACAACAGATAATCGCATTTAGATGTCATGATTGCCCCACGTCTTGTCATTGAGAATAGGTTTCTCTGAGGTCTTGAGAGTTAAGAGGTTTCGTGGAACTATTGGTTATCGACAGTTTCGAAAAGCAAAGCAAACATCTGTCGTAAACAGTTTTTGTACTTAAGTGTATTTGTTTACTGTGCTATACTGCACAACCCACTATTTCAATTCTTCAGAAAACTTGATTTTGAATTTTGTAGGCAATATATGTCAAGTGAAGTTGCAGATTGAATCGTTGTGAAGAAGTGGTGTAAGTGTTTGAGTAAATGTAAATAGTTACTGTATATAAGTATCTTTTTTTTTGGAGTGTCCAAGATTTTAGCAACTTTTAATTTTTGCTTGACTCTTGAAGGAACAAAAAAGTATACAGTATACTTTATAATCTTTAATCCATTAAATATATGATGAGTAATGCAATTACTTGTTTTTACTTGATTTTGCATGGCAACTTTCTCTGCATCAGTTTATATATCTATGAGTTTTCAGAGACAGTAGGTTTGTTTGGTAGCTCAGAAAGTAAGGAGAAGTACTTGACAAATCAGTTCAAATCTGCATGTAAGGAAGTTGAAATGGCACGGTTTGTGACGCTTCGCGACCAGTGAGACACAGGGAGAACGAGAAATCCAATCGCAGGCATGTTTTATTTGAGGTAATCCAAAATCGGAGTAATCCAGAGCGGAGCAGAAGACCACCACATCCTTGTGGTCGTTGCCGGAGTGGAACAACGAAGGGTAAGGACTCCATACAAACAACAGGGAAAGACTGGTATTTATAAAGGAGGCTAATGACAATAGATTGCCTGCACCTGGTGCAATTAACTGGAGTGCAATTACTGTGAAGACAGGACCAGACTAGAGGAATTCTAGTGCCTATGGTGAAGTGCATAAGGGGAAGTGAACCCACTAACCTGACTCAACTCTGGAAAGTCAACAGGAATCTGACTCAACTCTGGAGGGTTAACGGGAGTATGACTCGACTCTGGAAGGTCAATCGGAACCTGACTCAACTCCAGTGGGTCAACGGGAACCTGACGCAACTCAGGAAAACCCACTGTAACTGCCATCCTCTGCAGTGGCTCCGGGCTGACGACCATGTTGCGCAGCGGCGCTGGGTTGGTGGCCATCGTATACTGTGGTGCTGGCTCAGCCAACGTGACGTGAACAGTTTTGGGAATCTCTAGGATTTTTGACAGCCTGGAGAAATAATCCAAAAATGTCTCTGCGGCCATCTTGGGCATTGGCGCTGAGCTGGCGGCCATCTTGCACTGTGGCGCTGGACTGGTGGCCACTTTTTGCTTTGGCGCTGTGCTGGCGTCCATCTTGTGCTGTGGCTCTGGACTGGCGGCCATCTTGCCTCGTGGCGCTGAGCTGGCGGCTATCTTGTGCTATGGCGCTGGACTGGCGTCCATCTTGCCTCGTGGTGCTGGGTTGGCGGCCATGCTGCGCAGCGGCGCTGGGTTGGCGGCCATTTTGTGCAGCGGCGCTGGCTCAGCCGATTTGCGTCTCCTCTCCCCTCTCTTTCCAAAATGAGGAAACGGCGGCTCCCATCCGAACCCCGGGTCAACGGGAGGCCACAATGGAGATCGCTGCCGGACCTCCTCTCGACTACTCACTCCGAAGCGACCTACCCTGGTTCCACGGAACACAACCTGGCGAGTACCCTCAAAGCCATTCCTCTCCCGTTTGATGGCTGGGGAGGAACTACGTCATCAGGGAAGGTCCTCCAATGCAGAGGGGAGGGGCATTTTAGATCACAAAGCCAAACTATTTTTTTTTGTGTGGATTGACTTGCATGGATGAATTGTTCACCACAAAAAGATCAATTTAGGCAAACAAAGTAAATATGGTCAATTTTGATTTGATTTGACTTTAATTACCATTAAAATCAGAGATTCTAAAGTTGCTGGCTGATGATACACTGGGGAACTTTTTTGGAACTTTGGCCAGTGTTGCCATCAACAGGCAACCAGGTGAGATACAGGGCCCATGACCAATCTAAAGTATCCAGGTATAAATTTGTTACCCATCCTCAGTGGTAAAGTGCCCAAACAACATTGCTCAAAAAAAAGTTACCCAGCAAAATTGCTCAAATATTTGCCTTTTTGAGACTTTAACTTGAGTCATAATGGAATTAGTGACTTGTTATTTTTAATGGGGTCATTGTTGCTAGTGGTCAACCGATATATCGGCCAATATTTAGCATTTTTCAAATATCGACATCGGCCGATGCTTGGCCAATGTGTTTGAGGTGGGACTTTTATTTTGATGGCGCTGAAAGCGGCAGCGCCTGAGCATACACAGTGCTCACACTCTCTATCTTGATCATCGTCATAAACAGTTCTGTCCAATACGGATAGAAGTCTGTCTAATAATCAGATAGAATGGTTAAACAAAGAAATTAATGTATACAGAAACTATTACAACAATTTATTTTATATTTGTCCTATTAGTAATAGAAAGGCAAACATTATAATACTTTCTCGTTTGCCATCAGCATTAAGCAAATATGCATTTATATAGTTTAAACAAATCTGTGAATGTCTAATGAAAATTTCACAAACCTTGCAAACTTAACTGTGAGAATACTGAGTGTCCTGTTGGTTACAGTGTTTACTTTTTTATAGTATAACTGTATTAAATATTTATTTATTTGTGAAAAATACTGTCATCGAAAGTATAATTATGCTTCTTTCACACATTTATTTTTTTAATCCATTGTCAAATGATTTAAAATTTCTTAAATATTAATAGCCTAATAATAATAAATATATATTGGCTTTATATCGGCTATTGGCCCCCCGCTTGCCAGGATATTGGCATCGGCTGTCAAAAAACACATATCCATCGACCACTGTATTATATCTGTACTTTTACTGAAGCATGGTTTTCAGGAAAGTTTGCTCCTGGCTTATAAACATCTTTGAGCTCCCATTGGTCAGTGGGAGTTTAACTGGGTGGGTGTGGCGTTGTGGGTCCACCACCTTTGACAGTTTGTGAACAGTTTGGCTGCATTTACACTGCAAGTCTTAATGCACAGATCCAATCTTTTGACCATATCCGATTCACTGGCCCACTTGTATACATTAATTTTAGACACGACTGGTATCAGATATCTGTGTTTTAAATAATTCCCGCCCAAAATGATTGTCTGCAGATATCGCTTTTCATATGAACATGTTAGATCCGCTGGTTTTGAATGGCCGTGCTATAATTTTTTTTATTTTTTTATTTTTTTATAATTAATGTCGAGTGGCCATTATTATTTGCCAGCATGGACAACAGCTGTCATGGATATTTTGCAGCAAAAAATCTGACTGATCAGATTCCCTATATCAAAGTGTTAATGTATTTAATAGTTTTGTGGTTCATATTAACCTCTAATATTATGTACCACATGAAAGTGCTCTCTGTATAGTTTAGAATCTTGGTTGGGAGAGTTTTATTTTAATTTCATTTTTATTTTTCTGAAAACTAAACTACCAGTATCGGTATTAACAGATCGTATCGGCTGAGAAATGTATTATGCCGAATGTATAATGAGTGGAAAGACCGGAGTGCCGAAATTGCACAGCTTGTACAAACATATCCACATCGCTATGAACAGATGCTTTCTTAAATGCAGTTTTCTGAGTGCTGTCATTTTTGTTGTGTGTTTATTTTGTATTTGAGAGAAAAGTACGGAGCATATTAACATATATTCATGTAAACTCCATTTGCAGCAGCATGGGCAGCTTCAAGATTTTCGCTAACAGTAAATTGCTGCTCGGGTATTTCAAACTTCCTTTTACCGTTAAGAGAATAACAACAATAATTTGCTGTCAGTATATCAGGGTCTTTAGGGTTCCCCATCATACACCCTTTCTGTCCGACCTCCGTTAGATTCCCCCTCATAACACACACACACACACACACACACACACACATACACCCCTAATTACCCTCCTTGTTTACTTAGGCTTAGGTTACTCTGCATACATAAACATAGCCATAATCGGTTTGTCTATTTTTCACATGTGCAGTTGAGCAGTCAAGCATGCTTTTTCAAGGAAACCACTGGAGGTCGATGTGTGTGCACGTTTGCGGCTTTGTGTTTGTCCATGAGCAGGGCTGCTCTCATCAGCACTGATATTTCATGTTTTCAGATCATCTGTTTCCCATTTGCTGAATCTTTTTTAACACTTTTTGCAAATTGCTGAATGCCACACTAATGTGCGTATTTGTTAAACCAGTTCAGTTTCCTTTCCTTCAAGCGGCACATTTATAGTGTTGGCTGGGAATGGCTGATCTGACATGAAGGACAGCAACTCTTGAATTCATGGCCAACACGCACAGCAAAATGTGCCCTTCCTTCACATCCAAATGCATTTTATTTAGTTTTATGTTGCCCTTCTGTGGGTTTGTCAGACTGTTGTTCGACATTGTTTTACTGTCCATGCCTTATGTTTCTGTGGAAACTACTGCTATACTACTACAACTACTACTACTACTACTACTACTAATAAATAAATAAATATTTTTTTATTATTATAAGATATGATATAAGATATGGTAGATATTTTTCTTGTTTATAATACTTAAACTTGCTTTATTATTTTATCTGGTTTTAAGGTTTTGGTTCATGACTGTTGGTTTGACTGTTGGTACTCACTCTCTGTTTTGACTTCCACAACTCTGTGTCTCTGCCAAGCATCTCTCATGCAAGTCATTATACCGCAATGGATTGCAGTCTTTCCCTTCCATCTCTCTGCTGTTGTAATAACGTCTCATTCATCAAGGCCGTTTAAAGAGAGTTGCCTGTGCATAAATAAGGGGTGAGGTTTGGCAGCCAGAAACCTGCTGATGCTATCAGGGAGATGGGCGGCTTCCTCATCACTGTCTGCCACTGCCACCTGTAAGGAAGGCAGAATTTTCTGACTGTTGTTCTCCTGCTCGACTTTTAAAAAAAATAAATATAACGCTTTTTGCAAGAAATTCACTGTAAAAAATGCAATAAGTTGTTGTATGCATATCTGAACATGCAATATGTCAAAAGTAAGAACAGAGCCTCTGAATAGAATGCAGTGAGAAAATAGTCCCCAGCAACTCTATTGCTGCAACTACACAAACTAGCTGGGGACTATTTTCAGGCACTGCGTAATATCATTGTGCCTGCTGCACACATGGTATGGCAGCAAAGTTCATTGATTATTACACTGGAATGAGAGTATAGTTCCTCGCCATATCAGCCTAGAAAATCACAACTTTTCATTTTCCATCGGTCTTAGTACACAATGTAACTACAGAAGAGTCAAGTTTTAAATAGGAAATATACAGAAACTCTTTGGTCATTTTTGAGCGAGATGCTAACGGTCTAATCAGATTCAATGATTTATACTAAGCTAAGCTAAAAGTGCTACCACCAGAACCGGAGATTGGCTGAATGGATTAGAAAATGGTAAAACACAACTCGTTAACTCTTGGAGAGTTGGAAAATTAGTGTCCCTTTAGGTCCCACATATTTTTTATTTATTTTTCATATAAATCTAAACAGTCATTGCTTAGGATGTCCATCTTTAAATGTGCCAGTTAAAGGTCACAGCATTGAAGTTACATACAAATGCATTTGGTATGCATTCTTTCACAGTTTATTTGCTTATATTTTGTATATATAACACTTGATGATTATCTTATCAAGATAACAAAATATAGTGGTCGCACACCAAATGAGAAGCACAACGCTGTGTCGTGGCTTGGGCAACTGACAGATCACACACCAGACACATTCAATTGGAGCAAATCATCCAAAGCAGTTCATCTAATCACCAAACAAGCAGAGATCACTTCAGCCGGTCGACAGCTGGTCAGTACTCGACGCAGCTCCCGGACTCTGGAAGAGAATGACTTCCTGTCTGTCGGTAATAGTGGAAAGGTGGCTCTCGTCTCGCTGCGTCCCGTCCCTCGGCTGTGTCTCAGTCGCCCTCTTCCTTCTCTGCCCCGCCCACACTTGTCTTATTATTGCCCAGAGACGGAGTCCCTTGACATTCACATGAGGCCTGACCTTTTTTGAGACCGTTTCCAATTAAATCTTGGCAGGTTCTTGTCTGTACAAAGTTGCCTGAGATGGCCTTAGCCTGCCTAACTTCACAGAGATGCACCACTTTTCAAGTGGAGGTGGCGGAGCGTGTTGATGACTCATCGAGTACGGCAGAAGGATGTCTGCTCGTGGAGATAATTGCATTTTTCTCACCTGTGCCGTTTATTTTGTAGGCCTTCAAAAGTGCCGCGATGAGCTCATACTGGTGTGCGGGGAAGGGTGATGTCATCGAGAACTGGTGCCGCTGTGACCTGACGGCGCTTGGCAAAGACGGGCTTCCCAACTGTAGCCCCCTGCGGCGGCCCGTGTAAGTTACCCGCATCTGCAAGCATCTTCATGCAATGCTTGACTCCTGGCACCTCTTTTTGGCAGAATATTAAGGCATCCTAGACTTAGGCAAGACGTGATGCTGCCAAATATGCCTCATGTTCACTGCCAAATTGTGAGGCAGCATCTCATCAAGACAATTGTTCGGTGACTCAGGATGTCCATTACATTAAATGCTGAGTCACATAATGAAATATACAAAATATGTTTAAGAAGTTTCTTCTGCTCACCAAGGCTATGTCGAATATACAGCGAAACGGTAATATTGTGAGATATATTGTAATTTATTCCAGTGATGTCAAACTGATTTTTCAGCATCATTACTCGAGTCTTCAGTGTCACGTGAGCTTTAGAAATCATTCAGATGTGCCGATCTGTTGCGCAAGAAAAATTTCTGATCATTATCCATGTTGAAAACAGTTGTGTGGTTTCATATTTTTGTGGAAACTGTTACTTAAAAAAAAAAAAAAAAAGTTCAAAAGAACAGTATTTGAAAAATATTTTTTTGTAATATGATAAATGATGTCATTTTTGATCACTTAATGCATCCTTGATTAATAAATAAATTACTTGTTTATATTAATTAAAAAAAAAAGTAATAAAATCTGCACATTTTAAAAAGGAAGTGCAAAAAAAAGTGGACGATATTGTGATTCACGTTTACTCTGATTCAGTAAATGCCTACTGCTTAGGGAGCTCAGCGGGTTTCGGAACGGAGCCATTCTGTCAAATCCTACTAACACACACACAATGCTGGCTTGTCTTTATTTTCCCAGACTGAGACTGGCTCCACACCTGGAGCCCTCCAGTATGATGGTGGCGCTGGAATGGATCGATGTGGAACCCCTGATTGGCTACAAGGTTTCAGATTACATCATTCAACACAAGAGAGTAGAGGACCCATCAGAGGCAGAAATCTACACAGGTAAGAACAATATTACAGAGAAGAATGCCTTCTTCATGTAATTGTAATAAAGTCTGTGCAAAAACAATTTCTTAAAATAGGGGAACTACGTTTGGAATAATTAAGTTTGTTTAGGAGATTGTTTGAAAGAGGATCTGCTCACAAAGGCTTCATTTATTTGATAATGAGAAGAAAAAAAGATAATATTGTGAAATATCTCTACTATTTAAAATAGCTTTTTACTTTTTGAATGTATTGTAAATTTGTAATTTATTCCTGTTATAAGTGACTGTTCCTGTTATGATTTGCTGCTTAATAAACATTTATGATTATTTTCAATGTTTAAAAACAAAGTTTTTGCTGCTTATATTTGTGTCAAACCTGATACATTTCCATTCAAAAATGTTAGTAAAAATGGAACAACGGCATGACAGTATTTTAATTATTTTAATATTACAAAAAAAAAAAAAAAAAGTTTTATTTATTGTGTTTACTTTCTATTCATCAAATAATCTTGAACATAATAATAATATGCAAAATAATAATAATAATAATAATAATAATAAAAAATTGAAATAATAAATCAAATAATAATAATAATAATAAAATTAATCACAGTTTTACCATCACATGAATTAATTGAATTTTAAAAATATATAAAAATAGAAAATAAGTATTTTTGTTTAGTTTACAATATTACCTTTTTATTACTTTTCCCCTGCATTTTAATCAAATAAATACAGCCTGGTGAGCAGAAAGGACTTCTTTCAAAAGCATAAAAAAAATCTAAATTATTATAAATTTTTGACCAGTAGAATATATTGATGTGAACAATACAGTTTACAATTTATTGGCATTATGTGTTGTTCTACTCAACCTGATACAGCGTTGCTCATAGAAGCTTTTTTTTCTCTCTCTCTTCTTAAATTTCACTCTCTTTTGGCCTAATGGATATTGTCCAATCTTACGAGATGCTTCCAATCATTTCGATGTGAATGTACCATTCTTATGCCTGTGGTCAATTTAGAAATCTAATTTCCTAGTGCTGGGAAACTGCAGTTCAGTCCGGGTTCTACAATGATGTTGTCCTCGTAGCCTGCGGTCAGACTCTGAATACATAACTGATCGTCTTGTTGATCAGGTCAAATCTGGTTCAGCTTCCGTGGCACTACGGTTTCAGGGGCAGGGGGAGATGAAGACGAGGGAAGAGACGGGGTAATAACGGTCCGTCTGACTGACAGTGACCTGTAGCCGTCTGTCCGAGTCATGGCTTGTGAGTCAGAGTTTAGGTGACAGGAATCTAATAAAAGAGGAGAGATGAAATGTTAAGGTTGAACAGGCTGGGTTTAGTCATCTGATGAGTGAAAGCAGGAGATGAAGACAGTTCCTGGCAGGGGGACAGATGGTGTGACGTCTTTGACTCTGATCAGTTAGAGAGACTGACTGCAGGGTTACACCCTCCAGAGACCAGACCTGAGATCAGCTGCTCGTCCTGTGTTGTGTTGCTCATGTGAGGCTGTTTTTACACGTCCTCCAACTGCTTGGTCCGAAACAGAGTTTGAATGTCCCATTGTAATATTTGGGTCTGAACCGTGTGTTCAAACATTCATTATGCAACAGGTTTAATAGTATTAGTAGTATTAATAAATTAAATAGTTAATCTTTTATAAATTCGATTAATTATTCATAATTTTTTTAAACAGTTCAAACAGAATATTAAAATGGAAAACATGGTTTTAATGGAAAACTTGTTTAATAGGGCCTTAAAATGTTGTTCGTGTTAATCTTTTAATGTAAATTTCACGATTTCAATGAATTAGACAAGTTTATTTATTAAAATTGAATTCAACCATTAAAACAGAACTATTAAAACAGAAAAAAAATAGGAATGAAGAAAAAAAAAAGATTAAAGGTCAAACTAAAACTAAATTTGGGGGAAATAAAATAAATAGGGCCCAGAAACATACAATAAACCCTCTTTATATATATTTCTTTGCCTCTGATGCATTATGCACACAGAACAACACTTTGGTTTGTCTGCAGCAGATGCAAGAGGTGCAAAGAATGCAAGATGTTCTCTAAAGATATAATTAAGAGGAAAGCACTGCATGAGAGATATAAACCATAAGCAAACAATTCTGCAAATGATACATCATCAAGAGTGTTTCACTCTCACACACCCCAGACCACAGGCCACCAGTAGACTTAGAAAACCACTTTCATATCCAATGAATCAAACTATGAAAGCCCTGCTCCGTGTGAAAGCCCCTGAGAGAACCCGGTGATGTCAACATGCTCATTTTCTATCCTGCGATTATCAGATGGTGACCATAATCAAAGGTGAAAGACATACTGACAGGGGCTCTTTTTTTTCATAGATTCAAACATCTTTTGGATCATGTATCGCATTCTGTAAAATCCGAGAAAAAATACACTCTGTTTTACAACAAAGGGATCAAGTGTTTCAATATGAAATTAGCGGATTTGTGGAATAATGGGAGACATTTGGAAACTGGAATTCTTCAAGGAGGAAATTTGGTAGTTTAAAGACAGGATACCTGGGAAAAGAAAATGCTATTAGGGTCAACGAGGACAAAATATTTTCTAGCTAAACAAATGTTTAAGTCAGCTTTCTTAATGCAAATAATGGTATTGTTTTGTTTTGTTTCTGTTTTTATCAATGGAAAAAAAAAAAAATCAATAAATTGCTGCCCCTGATTTTCCCTTTGCAATGATGTCATAAATTCTGAGCTGTCAAAATTAGCGCATTAGAGGAACACCATGTAACTCTTGTAAGTTCGACCCAGGTTATGAGTAAAATATGCCATAAAGCAGGTCACACTCTTCCTCTGGCAGGTATGGGTGGGGCTGTGTGTACTGACCCCAACACCAAACTTACAGAGTGTGGTTCTAGCCGCGGCAATAGAATCTGTCCCGTTAAGAGGTGTTCTACCACTGAAATAATTTTAGAGACATTATTTGAAGGTCGAAAAACTACATAGTGTTGCTTTAACGCAGGCATTTTTTTTTTTTTTTTTTTTAGTTTAACAAGTTAAAAATATTGAACGCAATTAACGCACAGGTGGAGTTAGGGTGGGCCACCCCACTCACAACTGTTATTATAAAAAAAAAATTTGGGACAAGAATTGCATTTATTTAGATGCAGAACTTATATTCAACCACATCAAAAGGGAGACTTTTCAGATGTGCTCTCCAACTTCACCTCAGTGCTAGTCAAACAAGTGTGAGAAAGGTATAGGGAGCTTCAGTAGAACAACAGTGAACTGCGGTCAGATGAGATGTGGTCAGGCCATAAGTCAGTAAAAATAAATCTTACTGTCCTGTCAGCCATTATACTGAGCTCGTAGCACGTGCTCTCCAGTTTGCACAAATGCGCTGGTGCGGGCTGTAGCCTGTAACATTTCATATCAAAGCTTGGACTCATGGAGTTACCAAAAAAGTAAATTATGTTTAATGTTTAGGAGTCGGCCAAATACGATAACACCACAGACCTCCAAGAGTACCCAGAGACACTGCCTACATCACCAAGTCTATTGATTATGTAACAGTCACAAAGCCCATTACTGTCTGGGTCAACCAGAAGCCATGGATGACAGGGGAGGTCTACAGACTCCTGAAGACATGGAACGCTGCCTTCAGAGCTGGAGATGAGGTGGGCCCGAGGACAGCCAGGGCCAACCTGTCCCGCGGCATCAGAGAGGCTAAGATACAGAACTCCAGGAGGATAGCTCATCAATTCAGTGACAGCAGAGACACTAGGAACCTGTGGAAGGGGTTACAGACCATTACGGACTTCAAGCCCCCACCGCAGACCTGTGACAGCACCATCTCCCTGCTGAACGAGCTGAATGCCTTCTTTGCTCGTTTTGAAGCATAAAACAGCACCACGGCACAGAAGACTCCACCTTCTCCTCGACCAGATGATGGCGCTGTCCCCGGACAGCTTGAGGAGATCCTTCAGCAGGATCAATGCACGCAAAGCTTTGGGTCCTGACAACATTCTTGGGCGTGTACCCCCCCCCCCCCCCCCCCCCCCCCCCCCCCGTCTCCTCTGACTGTGGAGAGAGTGAGCAGCACCAAGTTCCTGGGTGTGTACATCACAGAGGAAAGCACAGCAGCATCTTTACTTCCTTCGCAAACTGAGATGCCAGAGCCCTTCATGTGCACCTTCTACAGAGGCACCATCGAGAGCATCCAGACGAGCTATTCCAGGACATTTATGGAACCCGTCTCACCCGTAAATCCCTCTCCATCACAGGTGATCCCACTCACCCATCATACAGCTTCTTCCTTTAGGCTGTCAGGAAGCTGAATGCCCTATCGTCTTTGACCCACCCCCCCATGCCCCCCACCAACTCCCACAAACACTCTGGGACCTGCACCAGACACTTTGTACAGCATTAGTCACTACCTCATTCAGCATTGACACTTTAACCAGATTAAATAAGCTCTTTTGCATTACAATCATTGTATCTGCACTGTTTACTTCACTGGTTTGCACTCTGTCTGTCATGTGCCTTGTGCTGCTTTACTTATCTTTCTTTTTTTTACATGACCTATTTTCATATTTGTATAGTTGTACTTTATATTTTATTATCTGTATTTAATGTTCTACTGTTAGTGTTATCTGTTCACACCAAGGGTCTGAGAGTAGTGCAATTTCAATTATCTCTGTGTATGTACTGTACATTTGGAAGAATTGACAAGAAAGCAGACTTGACTCGATTTTATTCTAATGTTACTGATAAATATTTATTTATTGACTTTTGTCGACTTATTCTCATGCACCTTTGTTGTCCCCAATTCTTTACACCAAATATTAAAAGTGAGTGCAAAGATGTAAATCTCAAAAGAAAATCAAAATTGTGAAATTCTTGTGAATTTGCAAAGAAAATGTATTAATTGTCATAAATCATGACATAACACAAATAATTAATCATCCTAAAAAGCATATAATTTTTTTTTTTTTTTTGTTGAGTACATTTGTAAGTAAATATGCTGGAAACTGCTTACTTCGCTACATGGAAACGAGTTATGTCACCTTAATTCCTGGTATTCCTGCACATACATCAGGAAGTTCCCAGCTTTGCAGGCTTTATGTCAACAAGTTAGTAACGCAATAGTACCTCGTGTTAATACATAAAAGCCAAGTTCAGTATACATATACATATACATATATATATATATATATATATATATATATATATATATATATATATATATATATATATATATATATATTTATTTATTTTTATGTTCTGCTCAAAGATGCTGGCCTAAAGAGTTAAATGCGTAAAGATTTCACTTGAGATTCATGACTTTGGCCAAGTTCCCATCTGCTGTGAACAATCAGTACAGATCTGAACACTTTCTAAAACCAGTGCTTAGACTGTAATATTTATATATGGCTACAAAGACTGTACAGTTAAAAAGTGAAAAAATAAAAATCACAACCCCCTTCTCTCTTTTGGCTCCATGGACAAACTCATGTTGTGTTTAAAAAAAAAAAAACAAAAACAAAAAAACAATCCACAACCAACCACTGTGTTCACCTAAAGCAGTTGAATCACTGCCAACAAATATGTTTTAAATTTACTAATTAAACTAAATAAAATGTTTAGAATTGTGCCGACCAATGCTGGGAAGCCAGAATGTTCTTGTCTTGCCATCTATAAACATCTTTATTACACGCTGTTTGCCTCACAATTTTGTACACATAAAATCAGATTCTCGGCAACAATGTGTCACCATGCGTTACCATTAGGTTAACATCCTGAGCCTGGCTGACACATATTCACACAGCAGGACAAGGAAGGGTTTACATGAACTGCAAGCCAGTTCTAATGGGTTTAGACAAGACCAGACTCACTTTCTGTACTTTTACTGTCTCCACTTTGAATAAAAAAAAAAAAATGGATTGTGGTGAAACAGAGTGTTACCTTTATATTAAATTCATATTGATCGCTGATTTAGAAACAACAGTATGATTCTCCATTTTTGGGCCAGAGTTTTCTGTTGAATTATTATTATTTTTATTTTTTTACTCTTTGTGTCTTTTTGGAGTTGCATATAATATAAGTAAAACTAGTTGTCCTAAAAGTCAGAATGTATTCCTCATGGATGCAATCAAGACATTAGACAAGCCAAAATCAACCATTTAGTTCATTAATGAGGAAAAAGTGTCACAATTACAGCATAATGGCAAAATAATGACAACAATAATAATAATAATAAAATGAATATGGATGCAGGGGGTATAAATGTCAGGCAAAATATCAGCTCAAATACAAGGACACAGTACTCAAATAGGAGTAGTATATCAACAAAACAAAAAGGAAATTCTTACGTGAGCATTTTGATCAATAGTTTCCTGTAAAAAAATAAAATAAAAACACATCACTTGGGTCAGAATGTGGATTAAAGTGAAATAGCAAGTACCTAACATCTGCATGGTGGCATTTTTTTTCTTCACCATTGTCAAAAATAGATTTTATTGTGTAGAAATGAGAAAAATAAGTGTTATATATTGATCATCTGGCCTGAAAAGCTGGATGAATTGGAGCTTTTCTTCAGATGTGTTGTGAACATGTTGATTGGAATGTTTTTGCCTTTCGACAAGGAAAGTGTTGAATTTTTGCATTGAGAACTGCTGTAAACCTCTAGATGGCATCCGTTTGCTGAAGCACAGCTCACTTTCACAGTCGAGGACTCGTGCAGTGCTGGAGGAACCAAGTGAGTTGCCTCATGGATATTGCTATCTGCTAGCTCTAACCTTGTCAAATTTAACGGAGATTGCAGTTAACCGTAGTCCCTTTTCAAAATCACATTTTGAACTGGCTTAAAAGGACTTGACCTGCTGTGCAGCTGACATTTGTCTCTCTCTCATCTCATTCTTTCATTTCCCAACACATTTGTCCATTTGATTTAGGGCCAACTGCTTTAATTTTCCAGAAGGATTCGTATATCATCCAGACATCAATGCATTTTATTTTATTTTCTAAAACGACATTGCTCAGTGTTTGCGCTTTCAGGAGATGTGTTTGAATTCAAGCTGACATCTCAAACTTTTGGTTGCAGACTTTCCTATATTGGCAAATCTGAGCATGGTATAAGATGTTGTTGAGATCTCTTATTAAACTATCAAAGAGAAACGAGATTGCTTAATCAAGCAAAATTTGCTCTATATTTAATATCATTGCTGTCTAGGAGAAATCAGGGAAATCTTTTTTTTTTTTTTTTTTTTTTTTTTCGGAATTGTTGGTGATGATGATTTTTTAGTCAGTTTTCAAAAGGTACACTTTTGTACCTTTTAGGTACCAATATGGACTCTTTAGGTACAAATGTGTGCCTTTTGAAAACGTACCGCCCCAGTGACAGCTTTTGGACCAGTTTTTCTGAGAGTGTAGGATAAATACAAACAGACTCAAATAAGATGCCCTTTGAAAGACAGTAAGAGAAAAATGCTATAAAATGCAGTGTGTATAGATTGGTTGAAATGTCGGATTGCAGACTCTGGTATCTTGACATTAAGATATCTTATGAAACTACAAATGAGACATGCGAGATTCCTTCATCAAAAGTTGTCATTCGCTCTCTACTTAATCTCATTGCTGTCTAGGATATCAGATATCAGGGAGATCTCATTCCTGAATCATTTATGACGATCAATATTTAGACTATCATTTGCTCTCAAAAAAGCTCACATTTAAGGGCAGCATAATATTAATGTCATACTTTTTAGTGGCAATATTTGTATTTATTCTTTTGGTGATCACTGTCATATCTGCCACAAGCTCCAGTGCTTTACAAAACAGCAGCTTATGAAGTTTCTGATATTTCATGCAATTACAAAGTTTCATGCATAATGAACGCTGACACATGACGTTATGCACTTGTCTCATATAGACTGGCGACAGAGCTTCCTGCTGTAGCAGGATTTCGCAGTCGCAAGACCACACATGTTGGTCTGAGTTTTTAATTTGGGTGAGCTAGCGTTTCTGTTCATCCGGCAGCCCGGAAGAAGCACGATTCTTCCAAATCTGCTAATTAACGAGGAGAAGGGTGTCAGAGTGTGAGTGTCTCTCACAGTTCCTCGCTGTGGACACATAATGGGAGTCTGCAGGATGGGTGGGGGGAATTGCAGAGGGAACCTGCTGCCACATGCCAATGATGTCATCTCACAGCTCCGCTGTCAGACAGCGCTATAGGACATTCGATCTTTGATTCTCATCTCCATTTCAGCCTCCCGTCACAGCATGTTTCTTATCGGGAATCCGTCATTGTCTGACACCTCCTGCTCCTCATCTCCCTCGCCGAGGACTCGAGCCTTCGCTCCGTGGAGGGCTATCCTTTAGTTTACATAACAATTCCGACATCACCTTTGAGTGGAGCGCTATCCCAGAGTGCCGATGCTTGTTCATAAGCCAGCTTATCTGAAGCGAGATTCAATTAAAAGGAGATAAAAGGGTGTCCTTCAGGATGAGTGGAGATAACGAATTGGAGAGACTCAGCTGACTTGCTTTGGTGCTTAATTAAGGATGACCTCATCGCTAAAAATGGCTCCCGCTTCCCTTGGCGTCATGAGTGGGCCATCAGCAGATTGGAGTACAGGCAGAAAGCCAAGTCTGGCTTCTTTATTCAGCACACACATACACATTCGCTTGCACATACTCGCAAAACACTCGTGGTAATGCAAAGGTGAGGCTGAATGGATTTTGAAGCGGTTTCACAAGGCATAGACAGTTAACGTGGCATGCATATGAACACAAGAACAGTCACATCCAATTAATTCAATGGATGCAATGATGTGAATTTTTTTTATTATTGTCATTTTAAAAAAGGTTGACATCATCTTTGGTCTCCTTCAGTTGATGTCAGATGAAGTCACTGTGTTTGGGACTTGAATTCAGGAGAGCTGGTGTCACAATCTTAATATATGACTGATCATGTGGTGGCCAATTAGCTCATATGGCATTTAGATCTAAAAGTGCAAGGTTACTAAAGGTCAAAGCCAAACAGACCGATTTAAGCCTCTTAACGACATATAGAATTTTCTCTCGTTATCAAACTATACAATTTTATTTGCTAGAGCGGAGCTTTCCAAAGTGTGGGCTGCAAGTACAGTAATAGCAGGAGGGTGTGGACTAGGCTAAATCAATCGGATCTGATTTTTCCCCATCATAATATCAGTTTGAAATTTCTCCAATATCCAATCTTCATTTTTTTTTTTTTTTTTAAGTGAGGTGAGATACCTTGCTTATTGCTAATTGTGTTGCATTAGTCATTTCTAATGATTTAGCTGACAATAGAGTGCTGCAGGAATGAGTCATAAAACCCAGAAACATGTTGCAATTTTTTTTAAAAAAATTTGTACTTCCTAAGTTTTTAGTCAAATGTCTAAAATAAGGTCTGTGTTTAACACAAGCTCAAACTGTTTTCTTGTTTTATTCTATGACATAAAATACATCAGTAAAACCCTCAGAAAAATGGCTGTTGGGAACATTAAATATCATGTTCTAACAATTACTGTATTAGAATGATTAATCAAGCTTTGATTATTCAGCTTTTGCAATCATACATACACTATTCATATTCATACACATATAGCTGCTTCATATCAAAAATAATAATAATTACAATAATTACAAAAATCAATCCAATTATAACTGAATGCGGACACTGACACTATTGTAAAGCAGTCTATTATATAAATTGTTATTGAAATAAGTGTGATGTGACATTGCAGAGCTCCTGCAAACATCCACATCTCTCTGATCTGATGCTTTCTTAACTGCTGTTTTCTCACTGTTGTCACTGTTACTAGTCGCTTTCACAGCCTCCTTGTGTCTATAATTACGCTCTTGCAAACATCACAGTCAAACTTTCCAAATGTGGATTTTAAATAAAGAATGATCAAGTCATGCAATCATGATTTAAATTGTTTTTATCTTTTTACTTCTGGTGATTGTTCAATCAATCAATCACCTTTATTTATATAGTGCTTTAAACAAAATACATTGCGCCAAAGCACTGAACAACATTCATTTGGAAAACAGTGTCTCAATAATGCAAAATGATAGTTAAAGGCAGTTCATCATTGAATTCAGTTATGTCATCTCTGTTCAGTTGAAATAGTGTCTGTTTTAATTTGCAATCAAGTCAATGATATCGCTGTAGATGAAGTGACCCCAACTAAGCAAGCCAGAGGCGACAGCGGCAAGGAACCGAAACTCCATCGGTGACAGAATGGAGAAAAAAACCTTGGGAGAAACCAGGCTCAGTTGGGGGGTCAGTTCTCCTCTGACCAGACGAAACCAGTAGTTCAATTCCAGGCTGCAGCAAAGTCAGATTGTGCAGAAGAATCATCTGTTTCCTGTGGTCTTGTCCTGGTGCTCCTCTGAGACAAGGTCTTTACAGGGGATCTGTATCTGGGGCTCTAGTTGTCCTGGTCTCCGCTGTCTTTCAGGGCAGTAGAGGTCCTTTCTAGGTGCTGATCCACCATCTGGTCTGGATACGTACTGGATCCGGGTGACTGCAGTGACCCTCTGATCTGGACACAGACTGGATCTGGTGGCCACGGTGACCTCGGAACAAGAGAGAAACAGACGCTATTAGCGTAGATGCCATTCTTCTAATGATGTAGAAAGTACGGTGTTATGTGAAGTGTTCCGGTTCCAGTTTACCTAATTAATGCAGCCTAAAAATCCTTTAACGGATTTGGATATTAAAAGCATATTAGTATGTTATGTGTATGCCAGGTTAAAGAGATGGGTCTTTAATCTAGATTTAAACTGCAAGAGTGTGTCTGCCTCCCGAACAATGTTAGGTAGGTTATTCCAGAGTTTAGGCGCCAAATAGGAAAAGGATCTGCCGCCCGCAGTTGATTTTGATATTCTAGGTATTATCAAATTGCCTGAGTTTTGAGAACGTAGCGGACGTAGAGGAGTATAATGTAAAAGGAGCTCATTCAAATACTGAGGTGCTAAACCATTCAGGGCTTTATAAGTAATAAGCAATATTTTAAAATCTATACGATGTTTGATAGGGAGCCAGTGCAGTGTGGACAGGACCGGGCTAATATGGTCATACTTCCTGGTTCTAGTAAGAACTCTTGCTGCTGCATTTTGGACTAGCTGTAGTTTGTTTACCAAGCGTGCAGAACAACCACCCAATAAAGCATTACAATAGTCTAACCTTGAAGTCATAAATGCATGGATTAACATTTCTGCATTTGACATTGAGAGCATAGGCCGTAATTTAGATATATTTTTGAGATGGAAAAATGCAGTTTTACAAATGCTAGAAACGTGGCTTTCTAAGGAAAGATTGCGATCAAATAGCACACCTAGGTTCCTAACTGATGACGAAGAATTGACAGAGCAACCATCAAGTCTTAGACAGTGTTCTAGGTTATTACAAGTAGAGTTTTTAGGCCCTATGATTAACACCTCTGTTTTTTCTGAATTTAGCAGTAAGAAATTACTCGTCATCCAATTTTTTATATCGACTATGCATTCCATTAGTTTTTCAAATTGGTGTGTTTCACCGGGCTGCGAGGAAATATAGAGCTGCGTATCATCAGCATAACAGTGAAAGCTAACACCATGTTTCCTGATGATATCTCCCAAGGGTAACATATAAAGCGTGAAGAGTAGCGGCCCTAGAACTGAGCCTTGAGGTACTCCATACTGCACTTGTGATCGATATGATACATCTTCATTCACTGCTACGAACTGATGGCGGTCATATAAGTACGATTTAAACCATGCTAATGCACTTCCACTGATGCCAACAAAGTGTTCAAGTCTATGCAAAAGAATGTTGTGGTCAATTTTGTCAAAAGCAGCACTAAGATCCAATAAAACTAATAGAGAGATACACCCACGATCAGATGATAAGAGCAGATCATTTGTAACTCTAAGGAGGGCAGTCTCAGTACTATGATACGGTCTAAATCCTGACTGGAAATCCTCACATATACCATTTTTCTCTAAGAAGGAATATAATTGTGAGGATACCACCTTTTCTAGTATCTTGGACAGAAAAGGGAGATTCGAGATTGGTCTATAATTAACTAGTTCTCTGGGGTCAAATTGTGGCTTTTTTATGAGAGGCTTAATAACAGCCAGTTTGAAGGTTTTGGGGACATATCCTAATGACAATGAGGAATTAATAATAGTCAGAAGAGGACCTATGACTTCTGGAAGCAACTCTTTTAAGAGCTTAGATGGTATAGGGTCTAACATACATGTTGTAAGTTTAGATGATTTAACAAGTTTATACAATTCTTCCTCTCCTACAGTAGAGAATGAGTGGAACTGTTCCTCAGGGGGTCTATAGTGCACTGTCTGATGCGAAACTGTAGCTGACGGCTGAATGGTTGCAATTTTATCTCTAATAGTATCGATTTTAGAAGTAAAGTAGTTCATAAAGTCATTACTGCTGTGGTGTTGGGAAATGTCAACACTTGTTGAGGCTTTATTTTTCGTTAATTTAGCCACTGTATTGAATAAATACCTGGGGTTATGTTTGTTTTCTTCTAAAAGAGAAGAAAAGTAATCAGATCTAGCAGTTTTTAATGCTTTTCTGTAGGATATGCTACTTTCCCGCCAAGCAATACGAAATACCTCTAGTTTTGTTTTCCTCCAGCTGCGCTCCATTTTTCGGGCTGCTCTCTTTAGGGTGCGAGTATGCTCATTATACCATGGTGTCAAACTGTTTTCCTTAACCTTTCTTAAGCGTAAAGGAGCAACTGTATTTAAAGTGCTAGAAAAGAGAGAGTCCATAGTTTCTGTTACATCATCAAGTTGTTCTGAGGTTTTGGATATGCTAAGGAATTCGGATACATCAGGAAGATAACTTAAAAAGCAGTCTTTTGTGGTAGAAGTGATGGTTCTTCGATACTTGTAACAAGAAGTAGAATTTACAATTTTGGCTATATGAAGTTTACACAGAACTAAATAATGATCTGAGATATCATCACTTGGCTGAATAATTTCAACACTATCAACATCAATTCCATGTGACAGTATTAAATCTAGAGTATGATTTCGACAATGAGTAGGTCCTGAAACGTGTTGTCTAACACCAATAGAGTTCAGAATGTCTATAAATGCTGATCCCAATACATCTTTTTCATTATCGACATGGATATTAAAATCACCAACTATTAAGACTTTATCTGCAGCCAGAACTAACTCGGATGTAAAATCACCAAACTCTTTAATAAAGTCTGTATGGTGCCCTGGTGGCCTGTATACAGTAGCCAGTACAAACATAACAGGGGATTTATCATTAACATTGGTTTCTCTGGATAATGTTATATGAAGCACCATTACTTCAAACGAGTTATACTTGAAGCCTGTCCTCTGAGAAATCCTGAAAACGTTATTATAAATTGAAGCAACTCCTCCCCCTTTGCCTTTTAGACGCGGCTCGTGTTTATAACAATAATCTTGGGGGGTGGACTCATTTAAAATAATGTAATCATCAGGTTTTAGCCAGGTTTCTGTCAAGCAGAGCACATCTATATTATGATCAGTTATCATATTATTTACAAAAAGTGTTTTCGTAGAAATGGATCTGATATTCAATAAGCCAAGCTTTATCATTTGTTTATCCATATTGCATTTGTTTTTTATTTGTTGAACCTCAATTAAATTGTTAACCTTAACTTGGTTTGGACGTTTTTTGTATTTTCTAGTTCGTGGAACAGACACAGTCTCTATAGTGTGATATCTAGGTGAAAGAGTCTCTATGTGCTGAGAATTAACTGACCTCTGTGACGGGAGGCAGCTAGCAGACGGTCGGTTTAGCCAGTCTGTCTGCTTCCTGACCTGGGCCCCAGTTAGTCAAGTATAAACACTAAGACTATTTGCCATATTTCTAGACAGAAGAGTGGCGCCACCCCAGGAGGGATGAAGACCATCTCTTTTAAACAGGTCAGGTCTGCCCCAAAAGCTCGTCCAATTGTCTATATAACCTATGTTATTCTGTGGGCACCACTTAGACATCCAGCCATTGAGTGATGACAATCTGCTATGCATCTCATCACCACGGTAAGCAGGGAGGGGACCAGAGCATATTACAGTGTCTGACAGCATGCTTGCAAGTTCACACACCTCTTTAAAGTTATTTTTAGTGATCTCCGACTGGCGAAGTCGAACATCATTAGCGCCGGCATGAATAACAATCTTACTGTATTTACGTTTAGCATTAGCCAGCACTTTTAAATTTGCCAAGATGTCAGGCGCTCTGGCTCCCGGTAAACATTTGACTATGGTGGCTGGTGTCTCTATATTCACGTTCCGTACAATAGAATCGCCAATAACTAGAGCACTTTCATCAGGTTTCTCAGTGGGTGCATCACTGAGTGGGGAGAACCTGTTTAATGTTTTGATCGGAACAGAAGAGCGGTGTTTTGACCCACGACTACGCTGCCTCACCGTCACCCAGTTGCCCTGCTGCAGGGGCTCTGCTGGAACCGGACAATGTACAGGAATCCCTGAGCTAGACGCATCCAAAGCCATATCTAGAACCCTAACATTCTTACTGTCCTCAATTAAATTTTGGATGCGTGTCTCTAATTCTGAAATCTTCTCTGTCAGCCTAACTGTTTCCCTGCATTTATCACATGTGAATCCCTCATCAGCGACAGAGATAGATAAACTGTACATGTGGCAAGAGGTGCAAATAACAATTGTAGGAGAAGCCATTACTCACCGTGCTTGATGAAATATTCTTACTGCGGTTGTTTGATGAACTTGTGGAAAACGAGAGGAGAGGAGAAAAGAAAACGCTAATGACAAGCTAACGAGTGCTAACGCTTTGCAGGTGTGCTGCAGTCACGGAAGAGTGAACGATCAAAGTTAATCTGATAAGATTGATCGGTAATATCAGAAATATGGTGTGAATTAAGTTATATTTTACAATTAAAAAAACAAACAAACAGACAGTGATAGTAAGAAAGATTATAGAGAAAAAATATAAAATAAAAACAGCTACATGGAGCTATGATTAGCTACAGAAGGCCAACAGGAAGTAGAGAAAATAACAGGGGACGATTGTTTTTAGACTTCAAAATTAATATAATAGTTGTGCCTGTTTTTATAGATTAAAACACAAATTAGCAAAAATGACGCATCTGGTTGCATCACTTGCATATATATTTTTAATATCTAGAGCTCTATAATAAAGCAATAATATTCCTGATGCCATTTACTACGCTGCTTCTCCATGAAAGGATATTTTCAGTGCTTGTACAAAATACAGGAACACGTTGAGTGTTGAATCAGATCCCCATCTTAAATTAATGAATATATAGTACAGCAAGACATCAAATCCTTAAGTGACCAATCCCACAGAAAGAAGGGAGCTCTTGCTGACTTTTGCTTATGCCTAAGCAGGGGGATATAAGCAGGGGTCTCATTTATTGTTAAAATGTTAATTAAAGCTAAGCACAGTCTTTATTTGCTTTGTCGTGACTTGTCTACTCTTGTGTTGTTTTGTCTTGTCTTTTTGTTTAGTTGTTTTGTTTTAAGGTTTTACTTTACAGGGTAAAGCCATCACATTTATTTTCAAGGTTTCACCTCATTCCTCTCCAGGGAAGGTTTAATCAATGCTTCTGTATAAAGCACACTGGCTCAAATCTCATGGTTAGGGCCATTATACAGACTGTGTCTCTACTAATAAATTGAATAGACATAGTGATGTCAGATTAGCAAATGGCCTTAAAATACAGAGCTGCGATCAGTCTCTCTCTCTCTCTCTCTCTCTCTCTCTCTCTCTCTCTCTCTTTCTATAATGGTCTCTTAAGGGCATCATGCTCTTTCTGACGTATTAGCAGGTTGACTAATAGCAAAGACTCCAACTCTTTATTACCTTTTCAGAAATGCAGTTTATCAGAATGTTGATTTTACAGTATGCAAACACAGATATAATGGTTATGATGAAGACTGTATGGTGCACCTTAAAAGTATTCATAGTGTAAAATTCATTACATTCATAAGTGCTGTTCCTAAATAATAATAAGAACAAGCAATTGAGATCTAGTGGTTAATATTACACAGCTTAGTAAATACCTCAATACCTATGTAAATACTCAAATATTTATTTAGATTTATATTCAATTCATTAAATAAGATGGTCACCAAAAAGTACAGACTTTAAGTTTCCATTATTGTTTAAATAGTCAGTATATTAATTTACTGTTGTATGTGTGCATATGGTCAATATCAGGGCCGTGCAGAGACCTTTGGAGGGGCAGGTGCTCAAAGTATAAAAGGGGCACATGGAACAAGGCTTTAAATGGCGCTGTTCAAAATATCAATACAGCAATATATTGTGATGCATTCCTTGCGGATTCACGTATCGATATGGATGGTTATGTATTGATACAGCAGCAAATGCTTTGATGCAAAGAAACAATAGAGAAGACAATTTTAAGTTTAAAATAATAATAGTTCTGGGATTAGAAACTGAAATGTCTTAAATTGTACCAACCTGATGGCTTTTTCTTCTCTGTTTCAGCATTAATCTATTATTTTAACCGTCACTACTACTCTTGCACCTAATCAATAAGTCCACCTTAAATATTGATACAAAACATAAAAAAACTGATCCACTGGAATATAGTGATTAATATTATTATTACTGTTGTAGTTGTTATTGTCTAAAATTGAACACCTTTGCAATGTAAACAAATGACAGGCTACATTTGTTATTCATCTCCTTCACACTGCACTTTGATGTCAGGTATATTATGCATTTTTTATTGACACTGATATTTTTACATTTCTTCTTTTACATTGTTCTTTCGGACAATTCGATCAAATAAACCAGTTGAAAAAAAAAAACGGTTCACCGGTTCTTTTGCGCTCGATGTAATGTCATTAGCGATGACTGCCCTTAATTCAAGCCTTCAGTTTACCCTCGCTTATAACATAAGCACAGAATCAGTTCAGAATCAATCACCAAAAGAACCAGTTCGTTTCAGACGAGCTGTGAGTCAGTCTGCTTCACACTGAATCACACATGCGCAGTATCATCAGCTCAATGAGCGCTTCAGAACTCCTGACCTGATATTTAGATATACTATTCTTCAATAAATATATTTGTTTGACAGGGAAGCTGTGCGCAAACAGGAATATATATTATTAAAAAAAAAAAAAAAAAAAAAAGCACCCCAGAAAAAAGGGCACTTTCTCTCCAGGAATAAAAAGGGCAGGTGCTCAAGCCCCCTTTTGATGTCTATGTGTGCACGTGCCTGGTCAATATGTACATTTATATGCATACAAATATATTTTATAAACCTAATCTAGATGTTAAAATGACTTTCCAGTTCAATTTCAATACAATTTCAATACAAATCTTTCTTTACATAAAATATAACCTGCAAACATTTGAGTATTTTAAATCAAAATCAAATATATATTTCAAATCTCCCATCAAATGTGAATGAGTTATCCAGGTTGAGCTGATGCCAGAGAGAGTGGAGGTAGTTTAACAAGAGTATAGAAGACAACTTTGACAACTGTAATCGTAAAAATATAGCTGCAAGTTGCGATGACGGTCCCAAGCCAAAGGCACCAAGGCCACCCCTTCAGCCTCTTGCAGTCTGGTTTTAGGATTACACCAATAAAAGAGTTAGTCCAGAAAATAGTGTGAATAGTGTGAAACACACACACACACACAAGGAAGGAACAATATATACAATTTTGGTATAACTTTACAATAATGTTTAATTTGCTAATATTAGCTATTAGTTCACCTTCAGTTGCTGGTCCTCATTGACTTCTATAGTGTAAAAAAAACAACACACCCAAGTCTCTGGGGACCAGCAACTGAAAGTGACCTATCCCTTTAAGTTCAAAACTTACTAATACATTATTCAAATTTAAAGTTCTATCAGTTAACACCAGTTAATGTACTGTGAATTAACATGAACATGAACATTTTTATTAACTAATATGAACAAAGATTAATAAATGCTGTAAAAATATATTGTTCCTTGTTAGTTCTTGTTAGTAAAGTAAACTATACTATAAAGTGACCTATATTTGTCTGTGTTTCAGTCAGTCTCGAATTGCCCACACGGAAAGCTCTTAGGAAACGGTGTCACTTGCGCAGCGCAGTACGATTTTAAATCTTTTTTTAGTACTGAACAAGGCTGGTAGGACACTGTATATGACAAGTCACGTAAAGTGATTTGACTGATTTGGATGTTACGTACAAAGGGTGACAGTGTAATGCATTAAAGGAAAAGAACATTCATATTTTCATATTCACTGGCAAAAATCAGAATCGAAACTAAAAAATTAAATAATCATTGAGAGAAAAGGGGGTTTCGGGGCCCTGCGCAACATGAGTACTTTATATATAGGGAGGATCAGCTCTGATCAGCTCTGTTACCAGATATCAAGAGTTAAAATCCTCAAATCAGAGCTTCTCTGTTAAAAAGGATACATTTTTAGGCCAGTGTTTAGCTTATTGCAATCTGGCAACACTTGTTCTCCATTGCAGAAGCACAGATGATGATCTGAAAACACCAACAAACAAATAAGCTGGCGTTTAGCAATCTCCATGTGAGATGTTCATCTTAAATGAAAGTGACGTCTGTGTTCTGTCATGAGAGCTCGACTATATTGTTAGTGATTGTGGTTACTGAAAAAATGCACTTACTCAACCGCTGTTGTTTTAGTAGAGAAACATTATTGCAAATTGGAATTATTTGAATTACTATTAGGAATGTTATTGTTAAAATAAAGTATTTATTGTTTTTTTTTTTTTTTTTTTGGTAGTTTTCATAATGTAGACATAGAGAGTGCATATCTATGTATTTGATATTAAGTTATATATGAAATAGCATATGAGGTAAAATAAACTATGTGTATGAGTGAAGATTCTATTTATTTGTGATTATATTGATTTGTGCA
Organism: Carassius auratus; assembly: GCF_003368295.1. Lineage (NCBI taxonomy): Eukaryota > Metazoa > Chordata > Actinopteri > Cypriniformes > Cyprinidae > Carassius > Carassius auratus. The sequence goes on from NC_039247.1 coordinate 28,944,710, forward strand.
ATACATGAAATGTAAAAATAAATTTCTCAACTGAAATTAAAAAAAGTTGTCCAGCTTGATGAGAAAAATAGATACCGAGTTTGGTGACTGTAAGAAAAACATCAAGTTTGACATGTTTGCTATGTTTCCATAAATGCAACAGTATTTAAGAGAACAAGAATCGCTTTGCAGTTTTACATTGTTGTGCTTTGACATTATACATTATTAAGCTAAAGTTTGTAGCACATCAGGCAAAAATATAAGGCTGAATTCAAAGCATTTTTAAAATGACACGTATTGCTTCCAGTTGGTGCACTGTAAAACCTGACAAGTAAACTTAACTCAAACCGTTTGAGTAAACAGATTGCCTTGATTTAAACCCTGTAAGTTTTAAAACTTTGCATTCAAATAATTAAGTGATTAACTAAGTGCTGATTGAGAATTAGTGATGAACAGCTGCTGTTAACAAACAGAATCACTGAAGAAAAGAGAAACACAAGAACTACTACAACTGACTTCTGACACAGACTTAGATGAAATCAACTGAAATAAAATACATGAAATCTCTCAAGATCTGATTAAACAACCCCACAAACAGCATCAGCAGCTCCACTTATTAATAACCAGACTGACTTTATTTCTGTCAGACGTCTACAGAAGATCTTATTGAGAATGAATTAAGGTTTAGATGTTGATTTATTGTTTCATTTGAAGTAACCATGTTAGAGATCAGTGTTTGCTTTAGTTGGGCTCTTGACCCTTGATTTCTGTCTTAGTCTTTTCTCTGGCTGTTATAACCATGTGTTTCTAAAACATATTTGTTGTAACTCAAAAGCCCAGAAGAAATATCATCAGGTGTTAACCTGTACCTAGATGTAGGTTGTTATACTTTATATCGGTGATGATAATCATCAATTATTGAACTGCTAGGAGTCTAGTCTCTGATGAAATAGGTGTTGTGTATTTTGATTGGTTATAGTAAAAGTGATTCTAAGAGCCAGTGCTTCTGTAATAATCAGTTAATACAAAGACTTTCCAAACAGTGTGGTCTTCTACGGTGTCAAACAGTCACACACAGACATCAATAATCAGAATATGAACCTCAACAATGGTGACCATAAAAAAAAAAAAAAAGCTGCAGAGCATGCTGGGAGCCATGGATGAGTTTTGTACTACAATAGTACCCAGCATGCACTGCAGCATGTTTTTTTGTCACCATTGTTGAGGTTCATATTCTGATTATTGATGTCTGTGTCTGACCAACTACTGGGATGGAATACAAATGTATGTGTACAAAATGTTTATGAAGCCATTTTTATATTAACTGATTATCACAGACTCTTAGGGTCACTTGTATTAGATTCACTTCTACTAATTACACATTTGTTTCCTCAGAGATTAGACTCTGTACAGATCAATATTTGTGAACAATAATTAATAATTATCATCACCTATATGAAGTATAACAACCTACACCTAGGTACAGGTTAACACCTGATGGCTTTTCTTCTGGGCTTTTGAGTTACAACAAATGTGTTTTAGAAACACACAGTTATAACAGCCAGAGAAAAGACTAAGACAGAAATCAAGGGTCAAGAGCCCAACTAAAGCAAACACTGATCTCTAACATGGTTACTTCAAATGAAACAATAAATCAACATCTAAACCTTAATTCATTCTCAATAAGATCTTCTGTAGACGTCTGACAGAAATAAAGTCAGTCTGGTTATTAATAAGTGGAGCTGGTGATGCTGTTTGTGGGGTTGTTTAATCAGATCTTGAGAGATTTCATGTATTTTATTTCAGTTGATTTCATCTAAGTCTGTGTCTGAAGTCAGTTGTAGTAGTTCTTTTGTTTCTCTTTTCTTCAGTGATTCTGTTTGTTAACAGCAGCTGTTCATCACTAATTCACAATCAGCACTCAGTTAATCACTTAACCACTTAATTGCAATATATATCTTCTTTCAATGAACTCAACTGAATTAAGTTCAGAGTACTCGTAACTGTTAGTTTTTTTTCAACTTAAATGGTTTAAGGCAATCAGTTTCCTCAAACGGTTTGAGTTAACATAACTTGTCAGGTTTGAGTGAGGCTGTGTCTGAAGTCAGCTGTTGTTCCTTTCTCTCTTTTCTTCAGTAATTATGTTTGTTAACAGCAGGTGTTCATCACTAAAGCTCAATTAATCACTTAATCACTTAATTGCAATGTATATCTTCTTTCAGGGAACTCAACTGAATTAAGTTCAGAGTACTCATAACTGTTAGTTTTTTCAACTTAAATGGTTTAAGGCAATCGGTTTCCTCAAACGGTTTGAGTTAACATAACTTAAGGATATCTGTTTACTCAAACCGTTTGAGTTAAGTTTACTTGTCGGGTATTACAGTCAAGGCAATCGGTTTACTCAAACGATTTGAGTTGAGTTAACTTGTCGGGTTTTACAGTGTGGCACTATGTGATCAGCATCATACAACGAACAAACCGCTGAAATTGATCAAAATCAGACAATGTATGTGCATGTAATAAAACACCTGTTTCTGCTTTATTGCCATAAATATGTTGCCTCACCATGGCCGAACTTTTTGAGATATCAAAAATATATCAGAATCAACTGAATATGGGCATGTGTCCTTATCAAATATTTGAATTTTGCAGCAGATTGACATTCTTATAATAGCTTTCTGTTTCATGGTGAAACACTGTAATTTTTCAGGCCACAACAGACACACTTGGATGAAAACTTAAGATCTTCGCAATTTTGCATCACAGAGGCCTTATGATTACTCTCACCAAATTTGAAGATTATCGGATTAAAACTGTCGGAGGAAAATTGCAAAAAATGCACAAAAATCGTAGAGGAAATTCAAAACGACTGACTTCCTGTTGTTTTTAGGACTTTGCTCCAAGATACATTTTTGTAGTATTGGGACATGCATGCATGAATTTAGTTTAAATACTTGGAACATATGGGGGGGGGGGGGGGGGCACTATCAAGCCATTTTTCCATAGCCAATTCTGAAACCCATATCAAATGTAAATTATCACCAGTTCTGACACATGTTCAAAGATTTGTGAGTTTTTGTTTCTATAGAAATGGTTTCTATTTCTGCGACGTAGCAGTTGGATCAACAACTTGCAAACTATGACAATGATAATCTCAGGTACTGATTATGAATAAGTTAAGTCAACTTTTATTAATATGGTGCTTTTAACATTATAGATTGTGACAAAGCAGCTGAAAAGCATTAAATGGGAAAATTGACAATAATGCAAAAAGGCAGTTCATCACTGAATTCAGTCATCATGTCATCATCCAGCTCAGTTCAGTTTGAATGGTATATGTGCAATCAAGTCAATGAAATTGCTGGCAATTTTGCGTCACCAACTAAGCAATCCAGAGACGACAGCAGCAAGGAACCAAAACTCCATCTGTGAGAGAATGGAGAAAAATCCTTGGGAGAAACCAGGCTCAGTCGGGGACCAGTTCTCCTCTGACCAGACGAAACCAGCAGTTCAATTCCAGGCTGCAGCAGAGTCATTATGCAGAAGAATCATCTATTTCCTGTGGTCTTGTCCCAGTGGCTGTCTAGGGGACAATGTCTTGACTGTGGATCTGTCACTGGGGCTCATCTAATTGTACTGGCCTCCACTGACATTCAGGGCTGTAGAGGTCCCACCGTCTGATCTGGATACATACTGGATCCAGGTGACTGCGGTGACCATCTAGTCTGGATCCAGACTGGATCTGGTGGCTACGGTGACCTCCGAATAAGAGAGAAACAGTCTGATAATAGCGTAGATGCCATTCCTTTAACGATATAGCAAGTACATTGTGTGTTATGAGAAGTGTTCCTGGTTTCCTAATTAATGCAGCCTAATAATCATTTGGATTTGAATATTAGAAATGTGTTAGTGTGTTATGTGTAAAACAGGTTAAAGAGGTGGGTCTTTGAGAATGCTGTGAACTTGGAGGACCATAGTGCAATAAAAGCTCATTCAAATACTGAGGTGCTAAACCATTCAGGGCTTTATAAGTATTAAGCAGGATTTTAAAATCTATACAATGTTTGATAGGAAGCCAAAACAGTGTTAACAGAACCGGGCTAATATGGTCATCCTTCTTGGTTTTAGTAAGGACTCTAGCTGCTGCATTTTGGACTAGCTGGAGTTTGTATATTAAGTGTACAGAACAACCACCCAATAAAGCATTACAACATATTGAGACCTAAGCAGTACTTGTATGTGTATAGTCCACGGTATAGCCTTAGAGCCCGTGTTTCCCCGGCAGACTCCTGCCTTCCCAATAGGGTGTTAATCACCTCAAATTTCTCTGTATACTCCTAAACGGATGCTATATGTGTATTTGCTCCCAAGACCTCCTTCGGGAAGGATGGGGCTTCCACAGGGTCCCTGTTAAAAGCGGAACAGGTACGTTTTCCCAGTGTTATCCAATCTCACTCAGTGAGGTAATGCTTTGATAGTGGTGAGTGGAATAGGGGCGCAGGCAGCTCGCACAGGGCACTGGAAGGGGCAGCACCCATGGAGCTTTGGTAGGGATCCCATTTTGCGTCGGTCACCGACGTGGCGTCCAGAGTGACCGACTGAAAGGGAACGTCTTGGTTACGTATGGTAACCCTCGTTCCCTGAAGGAGGGAATGGAGACGCCACATCTCCTCGGCATGGTTGCTGTACCGCCGCTGAGCTGCCGGGTCTCCGGCTCGGCTCCTCAGCGAAAAGCTGGTATGCATTGCACCTGCTGCCGCCTTATACTCGTGCTATGATCAGCGGCAGCTGGATGCAATAATTGCATGCCAATGTGCATTGGCTCGTTTAGTTTACACTCGAAGTAGATTGGTCTATCGAAGTGATTATTTTTTTGCGTTGGTTACCGACATGGCGTCTCCACTCCATCCTTCAGGGAACGAGGGTTACCATACTTAACAAAGACATTTTTTAAGTAAGAAATTACTCCTCATCCAGGGTTTTATATCGACTATGCATTCCATTATTTTTTTTCTAATTGGTATGTTTCTCTGGGCCACGAAGAAATATGGAGTTGAGTATCATCAGCATAACAGTGAAAGCCTATTTTAGGAGCTTAGATGGAATAGGGTATAACATACATGTTGTTGGTTTAGATGATTTAACAAGTTTGTACAATTCTTCCTCTCCAGTGGTAGATAATGAGTGGAACTGTTCCTCAGGGGATCTATAGTGCACTGTCTGGTGTGATACTGTAGCTGATGGCTGCATGGTTACAATTTTATCTGTAATAACATCAATCTTGGAAATAAAGTAGTTCATAAAGTCATTACTGCTGTGCTGTTGAGAAATGTCAACACCTGTTGATGATTTATTTTTCATTATATTAGCCACTGTATTGAATAAATACCTGGGGCTATGTTTGTTTTCTTCAAGAGAAGAGAAGTAACCAGATCTAGCAGTTTTTCATGTTTTTCTGTAGGATAGGGTACTTTCTTGCCAAGCAATACAAAATACCTCTAGTTTAGTTTTTTCCACCAGCTGCGCTCCAACTTCTTTAGGCTGCGAGTGTGCTCATTATACCATGGTGTCAGACTGGTTTCTTTAATCTTCCTTAAGCGTAAAGGAGCATACATATCTAAATATAAATGCTAAGAGAGAGAGAGTCCATAGTTTCTGTTACATCATCAAGTTGAGTTTTTGGATGTGATAAGGAATTGAGATAAAGTAGAGTATGATTTTGACAATGAGTAGAACCTCACAGATGTTGTCTAACCCCAATAGAGTTCAAAATGTCTATGAATGCTGATCCCAATGCATATTTTTCATTATCAATGTGGATATTAAAATCACCTACAAACCTTGATTACATGTATAACCTGAGATGTTCCCCTTTAAGGGAACTCCAGATTGGATCCACTAGGGGACATTTGGGGGAATTAAATAACCACTACGCCATGCCCTGGTTTATGCCTAACCACCTGGTGAGGAAGCACCAAAATAGTGACAAACATATACTGATTACGGGGGAAGCCAAAGATGCCTGGGTGGCTAGAATAACTCAGAGGAAATGAGGAACCCAACCAGTCACAAATAATTAAAGCAGGACATCCATATAGCCAAGGGAATACAACTGTCCTCAGCCTCAAAGTATTCCTAATGGTAATGGGTCATATACTTAAAACCTATCACAGAGGAGACAGCCTAAGCATGGGAACTATCAACAAACAGCAACTAACTTCTGATAAGTCTGCTATAAGTGGGCCGCCTACCAAATACCCTCTATCACAGCGGAGGCATCACCATGCTAAGCAAAAAGTGAACTTCAGGGGTACCCATCTACTTAGAGTGGAAGGGGGCAACAGCCAGCACTAAGAAGTCCTAGTAACAGAGTGCTGACTATGAGCGTGTCTCTTCTCAGTCACCTTTCTGAGATCCCCTTTACTCTGCTTAGTGTCACGGCTCTAACATGCTCTACTCCTGGAAGATGGAGGAGCACGAGTGGCCACACTAGTCTTCTGGTCCTGTCTGCAATCCTCAGATTGGAATAGACCTGTCCTCTCAGAGGTTTTGGGAGATGATCTAGTTTGGCTAGGGAAGTACCTCTTAAACGCTACAGACTGTGCCTTCACCTCCTTCAATTTTCTAACCACTGCCTCAAAGGATGTGCCAAAAAGCCCAGAAGGCAAGAGAAGAAAAAGTTCTTCATAACTTAATGACATTATACTGCTCAGAAAATTAAAACGGCTTGATTATTGAGACTGTTTATGTTGTTGGGGCATAAAAAAAAGGAGTGAATGGATCTTTATCATTGTAGAGTGGTTGTGTCCACACACTTCTAAGATGAATAATATGCAAACAACATGTAAAAGTGAATTTTGCATCTGATGCCCCATTTAAGAAAGTGAACCTGTGGTAGAACCACATATTAACTTTAAATGCACACAAATACTCAGGAGATCATGTTGGCAAGAAATATTCTTGATTAGGCAAATAAAATACTTTTGTGTTTTGTCCTGTGAACTTTCTTTACATTGCCAAAGGAAAGGGTATGGAACAGCTGCTGTTGTGCTTCTATTCTTCTTGTACGCTTTACAGAATGTAGTTGGACTTTTCTGAACTTGCATTGATCTTAAGTGAGTGTAAAACCAGCAAATGTCAGTGGACATTAATGAGACAGAGAGCAATGCTTTAGGAGATGAAAGAAAGAACTGGATGCCAAAGCGGCATCGCTTGAGAACAGACGACCTATTCTTTCCACTCCCATCTATTGTTTTGGCCACACTGTTTTTACGGAAACATATGAGGGACTTAATCAACTTAGATTAAGTGCCCTCACTAGAGTTTTAAACAGAGTTATGTCTGCAATACAGCGATTGCTCCAAATCGAAACGTTAATTTTAGCGTGTCAGCCAGAATTACGCAGTTCCTGAACCATATAATTGTGATTTCAGTTTGGTTTTTATTTTTATTAGACTGCAAACATGGCATGGCACAGTAATTCAGCATTATGGTGACACATAAAACTGCAAATCTTTTACAGCAGGAGGAAGATGCATGAGTCCAGATGCTTTAAATGACTTGAATAACTCGCATCATGGGCCTTATTGGATAAATGAGAAAAATACTTGTTCCAGCCTTTTTCCTTCAGTTCAGCTTGATTTGCTTCCTCCCTGCCTTCTCTAGCAAGAGGTCACCTAACATCTGCGACAAGGTTTTAATCACTGTGTTAACTCAACATCACGCAATATGTTTCTCCAGTAATAGAATGTCTCCACTAATCTCAACCGGCTGTTCACGGTTTCTGTTTATATCTGCATATTCATCTGATAGGTAGCAGCCACTTAACAGGATCCTGGGAAGATCACAGGTACTCCCTGATACTGTGGTGAGACCACACATGCTGTAACAAGGCAGTTTCATTGTGCACTTTTTCTGACCTCCATCCTTTTCTATCCAAACTGACTGAAGTTGGCACTGCCATTATACTTTTTACAGTGTGAAATATGCAAAGTGTTCATAACCAGTGTTGCAATCATTGAGGCTACATGTTTGCATTGGTTTTGTTAGGAAACGCCCAGGAAAACTGTCAAACTGTAATTCCTCAACACGAATCTTGAGTCAAATGTTTTGCGTAAACCACATTTCTGCTCTGAAAATGTGAGTAACCATTTTACTTAATACTTAAAACACAGAGGCTTTTAGAAAGTTTTCATACCCTTGGTTCATAATATTGTGTGTTAAGCATCAATGACTGCTTGTGACATACTGTATATGTCACAGTTATGAGTCTCTCAGTTGGGTGGATCCCACTGTGGTTGAACCCAAATGTCTACTGAATGATAAACAACCAAATCATTTTCGTCATGACCAGTGTGCTGTCAAACTATGACAAAAGACTACAGACTGTCATTGATTCTTATTATACAGCTCACGATTAGGCTAGATAAAATAGGTCAGATTTTTTAACAGCTTGTACCAATGCAAACTCTCTGTTGACGTTTAAAAAAAATAAATAAAATAAAATACTGTCAGGATGTACTGAAAACACAGTGAGAAATTAGTGATGAAAAGGCATGGATGCGGTTATATTTGTGGCTAATTTTACTTCATATACATTTGCAGGAGTTTTCTTTTCAGATGCAACATTTTTTGAGAGAAAAGTATTTAAAAGAATTATGCAACGTAATTTACTAAAGTTTTTGGTAGTTTATTTATTTAAGTGATTTCTGTAAAGTCACTGGACTGATGCTGCCATGTGATTGTGTTGCAACTCAGTTTATTGATTTATGATGTATTATAGATTTAATAGTGATTGTTGAATTTAGTAACCAATCCTAATCACCAATCCAGGCCTCATGACCTGCCTGTTTTTGTGCCTGAAAATGTCTGTCTGGATTACAAACGGCTTTTCATTAACTAAATATTGATTCTTAGTTCTGTAGCTAATATGATTTTTGTGCATTAATTGTTATGTGGAGGGTAGGGATGAACTCAAACGCAGACAGGATGCACAAAACACAGGGTTTAATGAGGACAAAAGAGGAAAACAAAACCCACGAGGGGGAAAACAACGACTATGGCAGAGACTAAATAACTTAACAAGACTGGGTTGACACGATAAACAAAGACTCTAAACACTAGAACACTAACTACAGATAAACTATAACAGGTATCACAACGTCTTCTTGAAAGAGTAACAATATATCATAGAAACAATGAACCGCACAGGACAGTGAACACAAGGGGATATAAATAAGAAGACTAATGAAGACACAACAGGTGGCACAGGTAAGGCAATCATGACAAAACTAGGATAACAAGGGGGCGGGGCAAGGGAACGAGACAACACAAGCACATGGCCTAACAACCAGGCCATGTGCTTGTACACAAAACACGGGCCTGTCATGATCCTGCCTCAAGACTAGAAGAAAATCAAGGACACGAGGGCAAAATCATGACATTAATGTGAATATTTTGTGGATGATTGTATTTCATGATACAGAAAACCTTATATCACAAGATGTAGGCTAAACTTATTGCTAGATTGATAGAAAAAAAAGTCTGTATTGCTAGATCTGTAGTATTAATACATTTGAAATTTCAAGAAAAAAAAAAGAGATATGAGCTCTGATCAACAAGATAAAAAAGTTGTGAGAAATAATTTCAGAATTGTGCATTATAAACTTGCTATTTTGAATATAAATATAAGTATCTGAATTGAGAGACACTAGCTTAAAATTGTGAGATATAAACTTGGAATTGTAAGAAATACAGTCAGTATTGTGAAATAAAAAATGGAATTAATATATTCAATCATTCATTTATTCATTCTTTATTTTTATTTTTCGGTGAAGGAATTTGGAATCAACAAAGTTGTTGTCTATTAACCCTAGATTTGCTTGACAGCTATGATTTCTCCACTAGTTTTTCTCTAAATTAAAACTTTTTCCTTGCGATTTTGCTAACACAGTCCAACCAGCTGTAGCTAACACATCTCTGATTTACTCTGAATCTAACTGAAACATTCAAACACTTCAGATATAGCATGTGTAGAAATGAGAGCTGTACTCACAGTTCTCATAGCCCAGTGATAAATCTGTGTCTCCTCTGCTCTTAATGAATGAAAGCAGACTGCTCGCATGGACATGGTGTTCCTGCCTGCAGAACCCCTGGCAAGGAGAGAGTGTTAACCAGTAGGGGTTAGCTGAGGTAATGTCTGTCCTGCCAGGCTGTACTTTAGCACAGCTGGGGTATTGGTATGGCTGTGAATACAGAGAGAAGACATTTAAAAGATCCCCTCAGAAGGTCAAATGTGTGTATACTAGAAGGTAAGCATGTTAGCTTGCAGGGCCAGATAGCATGATGTTCAGTACCACTAAAAAATAAAAAATAAATAAACTAATAAACAATTCAACTCTTGCCGTATCATATAAACCACTCCTCTTCAGCAAAGATACACTCACATAGAGAGTGTCGGCCAATATTTTCTACAAAATGTGTATATAAATGTGTCTCCAAAAACATCATGATCAGCACTTATTGTAGTTTGCATTTTGTTTAGACTATTATAATGCTGGCTAACACAACATTGAAAATTGCAGTTTCTTACTCATTGAAAAATGGCCATTATCAACCCAGGCTCTCCCTGTATTTTTGTAAAACAAATATACCTATTACCTATACATACAATTCACTGCAGTTTTCAGCTGGAATGAACAATCTCAAATCCAGCCAAGAGTTGCATAATAAGGCAATGCGCGTCCAAACTTAAAACTAACATTAAGACTATGTAGTGTTGACCATTTCACAAACAGCCAAATGAGAGTGAGTAGCACTTCAAGAGCATGCATTGCCATGTATGAACTCACAAAAACTTCAAGTATTTTAAACTGCTGTGCAGATCTCACAATATTAGTCAAAAAAAAAAAAAAAAAAAAAAATATATATATATATATGCAAAATATTTTACCTTTAGGGGTTCAACAGCTTGAGCAGTTCACTCAGAGGGATACATTAGCACCTTCTTAAGGTTACATATTAGTACCTTAGACTAGCATTATGTACCCTTGCAGTGTTATTTTGTACTATTGCGGTTCTTTTATGATCCCTTTAGGGGTAAAGAAGGTACAAGTGTTCTTTCGAGGGTTCTGCCCAGTGACAAGCTGTTGTACCCCTAAAGGTAAAAAAGGAAACAGCCCACCTTTAAGTGCCAACACTCTACCGTATGGACATACAAAACTCCGGAAATATGCGACTCACGCAGCTTTGATGTCCACACATGCAAGGCCATGAGATTCGCTGTGTGCCGTGAATGGAATTGCAGCGACAGAAAGTTTTGTATTCTAAACACGTGTACCACAGACTACAGCTTTACATTGAGATTCCGACTCTGTCAAACCCAATGTCAGATCTCCAAGCACAGTCTCAGTCTGGACGGTAATTGCTCCACTGTGTAAATATAAGTCGTGTCAGATATAGCATGCACGTCTCAGCTCTAATTCGTCCAGGTCTTAAGCACCAAAGCAGATGTGGCTGATCATTTTGGACGTGTGCATAGATTTCCTTTCTGGGGCTTGTTGACTTCTTTTTACAGATTTTCCCCTTTAGGATTGCTGGAGTATGTGATAATTACTCGCAAAAACCTAAAACAGCCCTACGGGTGGCAGCTTTCCACCTTCCCAGTCATGGATTGGACTATTGATTTATTCTGATTATCAAAACATACAAAGATAGCATTTCGAGCCAAACCTCATACGGAAACATCAAAAAGAGTTTTCCTCCCCCTGCCTTCTGCCGTACCTATCAAAGCCTCTTATTTCCCTTCACTACTGAACATTCTCTTCGCTGAAAGCTGTCAGGGGGCCTGTGAAATCTTTCTCCGCTCAAGCATTCCATGCATTTTTGTGTCAATGTGAGGGTAATGGACTGAGAGCCTGGCGGTGTAATACAGATAGTCATTCTTAAGCACTTTGTTGACCTTATGTCACCGCTAATAGTGTGAAGAAACAAACTGAACATGTCTCACACGGTTCCCAGACAATCCTGGCTTGTTTGTTTTCTGGCAGTTGTATGTATTTCAGAGCAAGACTGCTCTAAAAGAGTCACTTAGCTAATCATGGCCCATGCGGTAAGTGAGACACTTCTGTGTGTGCATGGCATCGCTGTACAGTACTTCAGTACAATTAATGTTTAATACAAAAACAGTTGACCTCTTCTGGGTGCATGGGTTCAAGCAAATGGAACATAGCTGCAAAGATGTTCCATAAATTCTTCCTATATAATTCACACAAAATCATAACATCTCATGTTTACACAGTTCAAGAGCCTGAGGACAGTAATGGCTGCTCTTGAACAAAGGAAATGCTTTAGTTTTTGGTTTTGTTTTCTCCAACCAAATATATGTGTTCAGGTCCAGTGTGGTTCTGCTGGATTTATAGATTCGTAGAATAACCTCAACTGAAAGATTACAGTTTATAATTGAATGTGATGTGGTACTGTAGGTATTGCATGATTCTGTATCATATGATTTGTTTAAAAAGTAAAAATAAAAAATAATAATATATATATATATATATATATATATATATATATATATATATATATATATATATATATACAGGTCCTTCTCAAAAAATGAGCATATTGTGATAAAAGTTCATTATTTTCCATAATGTAATGATAAAAATTTAACTTTCATATATTTTAGATTCATTGCACACCAACTTAAATATTTCAGGTCTTTAATTGTTTTAATACTGATGATTTTGGCATACAGCTCATGAAAACCCAAAATTCCTATCTCAAAAAAGTAGCATATTTCATCCGACCAATAAAAGGAAAGTGTTTTTAATGCAAAAAAAGTCAACCTTCAAATAATTATGTTCAGTTATGCACTCAATACTTGGTCGGGAATCCTTTTGCAGAAATGACTGCTTCAATGCGGCGTAGCATGGAGGCAATCAGCCTGTGGCACTGCTGAGGTGTTATGGAGGCCCAGGATGCTTCGATAGCGGCCTTAAGCTCATCCAGAGTGTTGGGTCTTGCGTCTCTCAACTTTCTCTTCACAATATCCCACAGATTCTCTATGGGGTTCAGGTCAGGAGAGTTGGCAGGCCAATTGAGCACAGTAATACCATGGTCAGTAAACCATTTACCAGTGGTTTTGGCACTGTGAGCAGGTGCCAGGTCGTGCTGAAAAACAAAATCTTCATCTCCATAAAGCTTTTCAGCAGATGGAAGCATGAAGTGCTCCAAAATCTCCTGATAACTAGCTACATTGACCCTGCCCTTGATAAAACACAGTGGACATACACCAGCAGCTGACATGGCACCCCTGACCATCACTGACTGTGGGTACTTGACACTGGACTTCAGGCATTTTGGCATTTCCTTCTCCCCAGTCTTCCTCCAGACTCTGGCACCTTGATTTCCGAATGACATGCAAAATTTGCTTTCATCTGAAAAAAGTACTTTGGACCACTGAGCAACAGTCCAGTGCTGCTTCTCTGTAGCTCATTTTCCTGCACACGCCTGTGCACGGTGGCTCTGGATGTTTCTACTCCAGACTCAGTCCACTGCTTCCCCAGGTCCCCCAAGGTCTGGAATCGGTCCTTCTCCACAATCTTCCTCAGGGTCCGGTCACCTCTTCTCGTTGTGCAGCGTTTTTTGCCACACTATTTCCTTCCCACAGACTTCCCACTGAGGTGCCTTGATACAGCACTCTGGGAACAGCCTATTCATTCAGAAATTTCTTTCTGTGTCTTACCCTCTCGCTTGAGAGTGTCAATGATGGCCTTCTGGACAGCAGTCAGGTCGGCAGTCTTACCCATGATTGCGGTTTTGAGTAATGAACCAGGCTGGGAGTTTTTAAAAGCCTCAGGAATCTTTTGCAGGTGTTTAGTGTTAATTAGTTGATTCAGATGATTAGGTTAATAGCTCGTTTAGAGAACCTTTTCATGATATGCTAATTTTTTGAGATAGGAATTTTGGGTTTTCATGAGCTGTATGCCAAAATCATCAGTATTAAAACAATAAAAGACCTGAAATATTTCAGTTGGTGTGCAATGAATCTAAAATATATGAAAGTTTAATTTGTATCATTACGTTATGGAAAATAATGAACTTTTATCACAATATGCAAATTTTTTTAGAAGGACCTGTGTATATGTATATATATATATACTGTATATCTATATATATATATACACACACATATATATATATATATATATATATATATATATATATATATATATATATATATATATATATATATATATATATATATACTTTTTAAAATGTTTCATTATATGAGCAAGCACAAATAAGGCTTTATTTGTGCAAGCCTTTAAATTTGTAGTATTAAAATAATTTAATGGAAATAAACTGGTAAACATGGTAAAAGCACTTATTTTCAAACAGTGATTTAACAAGGTTTATAAGACATTGAATTTATAAATACAAACCAAACCAAACCCCAATGCATGATATTAATCGTATGTTTGAGGATGCTTTGATAATACTAACTAACTAAATGTTTCTTGCTTTATACTATGATATGAGCTCTAAGCACTTTTACCATTGTGTATGATTTGTAAATTAATTCATTTTGAAGTTTGCATCTCATAACCAGCAGCAAATGTATGGCTTTTCTGATGAAGTATTCTTGCTCGTTACCTCACCCGATACAGCATTGCACTTGTGATGTGAATCACTCGGGTATGACTTCAGTGAAACCCAAGTCACTACTAAAGACTCAAAGACAAATGGCATGGTTCCTTTAGTGTTTTTATCTCATGTTTGTTTTTCTTGTTTTTTTCTCTATCGGATAGGTTTAATGTAGGTGGCATGTTATTTTTAAACACAATGGAGCATTAACCTTACCAGACTTTTCACTTTGAACTTCCCGTATGTGTACAAGAAGCAATGTAATGAAATGTTGCCAGTTTCAAGTTCTGTATCTGATAAAGCTGAACATACTATTAGCGTCACTGGTTGGACATTTCACTTTTAGTGTTGCTAAACATGCAAGAATCAACATCAACATTTTGCAGAAATGTTGCCACAGAAATGTTTTTTAGCTTGGCTTGTTTTTGTTTGATATGTATATACTGTATTTTTATGCACATTTTGTATAGCATAGCCTATACTAGCTCTCGTAGCCTTCAATTTGCAAATTTTTAGGGGACAACGTTAGGCAGAATGTGTAATAATACTTCATGATGCCTCACACAACCTTTCACCATATGGAACACTGGAATATTTACTATGCTTTGTTTTGACGGTCAACTTCAAGGGAGGTACAAGAGAAACACTGTATCATACAGAACGTGGGCCTCTTGGACGAGAGGAAACTATGCATTCATTTAGGGTCAATCCATCATTGGGATTATTCAACACAGAACCTCTGCGGTCATACATGTACTCGGTGTAGACTTACCATTCCATTGTTTTCCATTTCATGACTGTCAAAAACATACAGAACTTCTTCTTTAGACATGGGGGCCACAAAGTGAAAGCAAAGGGTTTTGAGACCTTATAAAAAGACGTCTTGGCGTGGGCACACTTGAGGTGTTGGAATGCGAGCGGGAAACTTCCCTTGTATACAGTATGCTTTCTGGGAAAGAGGTTAAATCATTCGTTTGCTCAATCCTCCCTTTCTAGACCTCCCCTCTGTTGCCCATTTTTACTGTATCCTTGGGAAGCACAACGCAGACACGTTCTGCCGTTTTTATATGTATTTTAAAACATGTTAAAAACTGATGTGAGCCTACGACGTATGTTCATCTAGCTTCAGAGTTGCTCAAAGTGGAAGTGTCAAATGTTGTTTTTGCAGCTTGTTTTTTTTTTTGTCCACTGTGCCTCTTAGGTCATGCTGGAACGTCTCGGTTATGTGCATAACCCTCGTTCCCTGATGGAAGGAACGGGGACATTAGGTCGAACGACATATGGGGTCTCACTTGGGAGGCCAATCACCTCTGAATTTAAGAGAAAACGCCACTGAAAATTGGCTAGTGGATTTAACATACCTGAGCCACTCCCCGTGCCAACAGGTATAAAGGGTGACAGGTGCATCCACTCATTAGGTTTTATATTTAAATTTACATTTATTCTTTTTTTTTTTATCCAAAGCGACTTACAGATGAAGACAGTGGAAGCAATCAAAAACAAAAAGAGCAATGATATATAAGTGCAAGTCTCAGTTAGGTTAACACAGGACACGTTGCATGGGATTTTAAATAATATAATAAATAAAAAGAAAACAGAAAGAATAAAAAAAAGAAAAAAGAATAGAGCAAGCTAGTGTTAGAGGTCTTTGCACATACACACACACATACATATACAATTGCATAATAAATTAAAAGAAAATAGAATACAAAAAAGATTAGAAAGGTAGTTAGATTTTAATAGAATTAGAATAGTGAGTGTTAAAGTTAGAGGGTCAAATAAAGATGGAAGAGATGTGTTTTAAGCCGATTCTTAAAGATAGCTAAGGACTCAGCTGCTCGGATTGAGTTGGGGAGTTCATTCCACCAGAAGGGAACATTTAATTTAAAAGTCCGTAAAAGTGACTTTGTGCTTCTTTGGGATGGCACAATCAAGCAACATTCACTTGCAGAACGCAAGCTTCTAGAGGCACATAAGTCTGAAGTAACGAATTTAGGTAAATGGGTGCAGAGCCAGTGGTGGTTTTGTAGGCAAACATCAATGCCTTGAATTTTATGCGAGCAGCTATTGGAAGCCAGTGCAGATTGATAAACAGAGGTGTGACGTGTATTCTTTTTGGCTAATTAAAAATTAATCTTGCTGCCACATTCTGGATTAATTGTAAAGGTTTGATAGATTTGGCTGGAAGACCTGCCAAGAGGGCATTGCAATAGTCCAGCCTGGACAGAACAAGAGCTTGAACAAGGAGTTGTGCAGCATGTTCCGAAAGAAAGGGCTTGATCTTCTTGATGTTGAATAAAGCAAATCTGCAGGATCGGACAGTTTTAGCAATGTGGTCTGAGAAAGTCAGCTGATCATCAATCATAACTCCAAGGCTTCTAGCTGTTTTTGAAGGAGTTATGTTTAAAGTGCCTAAGTTAATGGTGAAATTGTGATGGAACGATGAGTTTGCTGAAATCACAAGCAGTTCTTCAGTGGCTCAGGTATGTTAAATCCACTAGCCAATTTTCATTGGCATTTTCTCTTAAACTCAGAGATGATTGGCCTCCCAAGTGAGACCCCATATGTCATTTGACATAACTCGTAGTGACCGACAGATAGGGAAACTGATTTTAGCAAATGACTGTTATCAATATTTCCTCAAAAGCTGACTTTTGTTGTTTGTTAAACTGCTCGTCACAGGAAATGCATCACATTTATTTATTCAGTGGAGCATGCAAGCAAATGTTCAACAGAATATTCATACTAATGTTATAAAACCAAACTGAATGGTGAGTGGCAATGACTTTGAAGTAAAAAAAAATTCCAAAACAAAAAAGTTAAGTCATTGACACCAAAGGTTCTTGTGTTCCTGCTGAATTGCCACACCAAATAACTTAGAAGATTGAAATGTAACATACTGTACAAGTCATTGGGAATACTGTTATTATGCATTTTGTCATGTTTTATCATCTTTTATGTATTTTAATTAGTGGTGGGCTGTTATCGGCATTAACGTGCTGCTTTAAGGGGAGACTCTTATCGGGCAATAAAATAAATATCGCCGTTAATCTATTCTCAAAGTTGGGTTGAGAGCTGGGTCTATACTAGGCTAGCTATGATGACTTTCACCTTGATATTTTAGCACAGATGTATACCTAACAGAATTGCACTGTAGGGGGCGAGGGAGTCTTTGAACCTGTGCATGCCTACTGTGAAATAAATTATCACATCAAATGTGACGTGCTAACATGGATGCAGCTGGAGCCGCTGATTTTGCTTCAGGGATTTTTTTTTTTTTTTTAAGAAGCTTCCCAATGGAAACCTAAACAAGACCCACGCCTGTTTCACACAAAATCCGTCTGCAGTGCGTATGCAGTCTGTGTGCGTTACGTATGTGGTGCTGAAGCAGCACGGACTCATACTCATTGTGCTTTCACACAGGACACGTTTGCAGTCCGCTATTTGGTACATAAACTACCGCTGCACTGCTGCAGACGGCTGCAGACGAAACGCTCCTGGAACGCACTGACGGACCGCAACCGCATGAACACTGGAATCCATTAACATGAAAAAAAAGAAAAAAAAAGAAAAAAAAAAGAAATGCTTACGCACTGCAGACAGATTATGTGTGAAACAGGCATAAGTTTGTTTGCACCTTGTGCACTGTGGAATTCGTTTACAGCTTTCTCAAGCAGTTTGTGATGCATTTTGGAAACAGGAGATGAGCTCCTGGTCTAATGCACCACCTGTCTTGAGAAACCCATTCTAAAATAATTACTTTGTCATTATTATATTTGGGTAGCACACATATTCTGAATGCCTTTGGCAGAATTCAAGTGAGCCATTTAAATCTAGATGAATCTAGATTAATTCCAAGATTACAGTGAGATTAATCTAGATTAAAAAATAATTAATTTAAAATTAATCTATGCCCACCACTAATTTTAATATTGTTTTAACTATGTGAAGATGTTTTAACTATATGATATCATCTGAAATTATTGATTACTGTATAACATTCACTTTGCAAAAATTCACTTTGCAAAAATTCTTTCACAGATATTGAAAAGTTTCGGCTGCAGGCATATTATTATTAAAACTAAAATGAAAACTAAAACAACAGAAATATCACTTGAAATAAAAAAAAATAAATAACTTAGTATTCATCTTATTTTATTTCAACTATTTGCCAAGACATAAATTCTCATTTTGGTACTTGAAGAACTAAAATAACTAAAACTGAAATGTAAATTATAAGAACTATACTACAAAAAAAAATGATGATAAGATAAATAAATAAATAAATAATCAATCAATTAATAAAAAAATAACTAATTCTAAATATTAATACAAAAATATAATAGTATATCAATGATATTACAAAAGCATTGGTCATCTGTTCATACCAGGCTTAAACCAGCCATGATACCTGCACACACACACACACACGTTTGTTTTTGTGAAAAGTGGGTTCATCCCATAGGCGTAATAGTTTTTATACTGTACAAACTGTATATTCTATCACCCTACACCTAACCCTCACAGGAAACTGTGCATTTTTACTTTCTCAAAAAAAAAAAAAAAAAAAAAATCTCATTCTGTATGATTTATAAGCGTTTTGAAAAATGGGGACATGGGTTATATCCTCATAAGTCACCCTCTCCTTGTAATACCTGTGTCATACCCATGTCATTATACAGAGTTGTGTCCTGATATGTCACAAAACAAGAACACACACACACACACACACACACAATAATTGGCGGATGCTCAAATCCACTATAATAAAAAAAAGGATATTGTTTTTGTTTCATGGAATGTAGTTTTTAGGTGATGTTTAAACTTTATATATATATATATATATATATATATATATATATATATATATGAAATTTAGCCAGAAATTACTCACCCTAAAGTCATCCTAGGTGTATATGACTTATGAGTTATTTTAAAAATTGTCTTTGATCTTTCAAGCTGTTTGATACCATTAATAAAAAGCTCATCCATTGAAAAAAAAAAGTGTCTCACACGGCTCCGGGGTGTGAACAAAGGCCAACTGTAGTGAATCGATGTGTTATTGTAAGAAAAATATCCGTATTCAAAACGTAATAATCAGTTAAATATAGCTTGGACTCACAGTTGTAAATTGTCATAAGGGAATGATGTATGAGGTCAGATTTGTGTATGTGCCACTCAGAAGTGACACGCGGAAACTCATGGACACTAATTAGAAGTACAAAACAAGGATTTGTAAAGAAGAATGTCATAGGATTTCAATATTAGCCAAGAGGGGACTGGTTTTCCTTTGCTGAAGTAAAGAAACTTTGCCTCCTTTGCTCCTGTAAACAAACATTAGTTTTCACGAGACTCACCGGTGCATTCACAAAGCTGACCTTATGTCATTCCCCCGGAACTGCTTCCATTTTACAACAGTGAGCACAAGCTAGATTAAAGTGATTATGCTTTGAGTATGGATATTTTCTCACAAAAACTTTTGTTCACCCCCCGGAGCCATGTGATACTTTTTTTTTTTTTTTTTGGATGTGCTTTTTAATAAACTTCTCATGGACGAATGGAGTGCAACACCCACTGAGTGGCATCAAACAGCTTGAAAGATCAAAGACAATTTTTTAAATAACTCTGACTGGATTCATATGAAAGAAGAAAGTCATATACACCTAGGATGACTTCAATGGGAGTAATTTATAGGCTAATTTAAATTTTTGGGTGAACTAACCCTTTAAAATAAATGTCCTTCTGTCTATTTCTGTGTTTCTCAGGAGAGGTTCTGAGCCTCATGGATGATCTTTTCTCGGGTCTGGGCTCATCATGTGTGGTAGCAGGACGCAGAAGTGGAGAGCATCCTCACAGTATGATCTACTCTCTCATTTTCAAGTGCCTGGAGCCGGACAGCCTTTATAAGTAAGAGCCACAGCAAACATCAACGTTCAACAAAGATTGTAAAAGGTGCTTTGTGTTATGTTAGTACATGAAAAAGTTAGTTGCTTTTCGGGATATTAAAATGATTATTTCTATACCAGCCTAAAGGGATAGTTCATATCAAGGGATGAACTCTGCAGTGAATGTGTGCTGTTAGAATAAGAGTCCAAACAGCTGATAAAAATCACAATAATCCACACCACTCCAATCTAGGGAAGGATTTTCACGCACATTTCGTCAGTAAAGCTGGTTCCCTGATTAGCGGTAAATCACCATCACCTGCTTTCAAATGGAGCGGCATTTAATAGACAGAGCCATAGATCACTGACAAGCTTCGCAATATCGTTTTCATTATCGCAGATGAATTGCCTGCGATAATGAATTCAATATTGCGTAGCTTGTCAGTGATCTATGGTGCTCTCTCTCTCTATCTATCTATCTATCTATCTATCTATCTATCTATATATATATCTATATCTATATCTATATAAGATTAATCTAGATTAAAATGGCTCATTTGAATTCTGCCAAAGGCATTCAGAATATGTGTGCTACCCAAATAAAATAATGACTAAAAGTAAGTCTTAGAATTGGTTTCTCAAGACAGGTGGTGCATTAGACCAGGGGCTCATCTCCAGTGCGTATGCGTTTCATATTTTTTTACACACCCATGTTAACGGATTCCACCATTTACGCGGTTGCGGTCTGTCAGTGCGTTCCAGGAGCGTTGAGTCTGCAGCAGTGAGTATGAGTCCGTGCTACTTCTGCACCACATACGAAACGCACACGGACTGCAGACGGGGTATGCGTGAAACAGGCGTGCGTCTTGTTGAGGTTTCCATTAGGAAGCTTCTTAAAAAAAAAAAATTCCCTTAAGCAAACCCGGCGGGTTTGATGTGGTAATTTCACAGTGGGCATACACACAGGTGCGAAGACTCGTTCTCGCCCCCTACAGTGCAATTCGGTTAGCGGATACATCCGCTCATTTTTTTTATTTTTATTATTATTATTTTTTTTTGCTTCTGGCTTCTTTTGTAATTCATAATAGTGAAAAAGTCCAGCTCCTGTTGTCTTCTCACATCAATATCCACCAACATATGATTGATCTGTTTTGGCTTGTAAACAGTGCTTGATCTGTGCAGATTTCTCTCCTGTTCCAAATAAGACCACTTTTTTCATGTATACAATAATATGAAGCAACGGTTTGTAGTTAAAAACTTCTTAATGCTGAATATGTTTCCTACAAATTATGCAACGTTTGGCTTCATGTGATGTCAGTTGATGAACTGGAGTGTTATGGATTACTTGTGGATTATTGTGATGTTTTTATCAGATGTTTGGACTCTCATTCTGACAGCACCCATTTACTGCAGATACAATGCATGGCAGGGAGCTATAGGACACAGTGTCTCGTTCCCTACTCAGGCAACTTCAAACTGCATCCTCTAGGGGGCAATATGGGGAACAGTATACCCATGCCGCTATGCTGAGGGGAGTGCAGGCCAGAATCATGGCGAACACTAAGTACAAACTCTACCATTCCCATGGGAGTTGCCCCTGGAAGTTTAGACGGCTGTCTGTGACAGTACCCCTTATGGCCAAAGGCCTAAGCTACATACCCAACTTATATGTTAGGGCCTCAGCCCAGGGTAGAGCTGAAGGCTTGGAATCAGAAAGATTCCTTTAAAGTGATACGGCATAGAATCTAGCATTTTAAACTAAGTCTTGCCTGTCACACAGGGGCTACCGCTAGCTTTCGCATAAGCTTGCTGAAGGAGCTGTCTCAAAAGATCCCTAGTAGAAGCACCCTGTTTAGATAGGTATCCGAGGATACATGGGTGGAGTAGCGCCCAAGATCAATGGGGCTTTTACCAGGTCAAGAAAGGGCACAAAGCAACCGCGTGAAGCCCTCACCATATAGGATTTTAGAAAGAACGCAGAATACTATGGAAATAATAGTGGAGCACTCTGGAAAAAAAAAAAAAAAAAACTCTCATATGAGAGGAGAACTCTGAGCTCAGAGCAGCGGGCTCATAGGCGACACTTCTTGGAAAAGGGGAGCACTACTAAACTATCACAAGAATCGCCCAAATAACCCCTCATGTTGAGGGAAGCAATGCTTGAAGTGTATAAAGAAATACAAACTGGGTGAATGAAGCCCAAGGAACCAAGGTCTAATCATCTCAAGAAAGGGAACGAGGTGAAGCACGTAACCCTTACTGTACAGGATTTCAGAAAGTAGTCTTGAATGCACACTTACCAATTACGTGGATTTCAGAAAGTGCGCAAAGTATTTGCATTCACACTGTGGTTTTCAGAAAGTACACAGAGCTTAGCATGTGTACCTAAAGGTTCCTAAGCATCACAGAAGTGCTGAACCGCATGGGAGAGGCAAGCTCAAAGTTAGATATAATATCATCCTCCTGAGGCTTTTTCTTGTCCGCCGACTTTACGAGCTTGAAAGGGAAAGTCCTTCTTTAAACCATTCAGACAGATCCATCTGAAATTCTGACAAGCTCATTCTCCACTGTGCCTCAGCAGCGGCGGGTCCTGAACCGCGAGAAGATGGCCGCCTTTTTCCTTTTTTTCCTCGGAAAGAGAGACAACACGAGCGGAGCTTTTTCATTGAAAAAACACTCACAATGCATGCAGATTGCCTCCTCAAAGACATCGCGTCTGTGCTCTGTACCCAAACAAATTACACAAAGATTGTGTGTGTCATCAGGTGTCAAATAACACCGACACTGATGCACACATTGTCTAAACCCTTGCTAGTAGTCGATATGATAGACAGAGAAAGATCACTCTTACCAGTTCTTTCAGATGCACGCTTCAAACAGAACAGTCAGTGAAGACGAAGAAGAGAATGACGTGTTTTCCAATTGCCTGTTTATAGTTGTGCCCGTAGTGACGTCAAGTCACCATAGTGCCCCCTAGAGGACGCAGTTTGAAGTTCCCTTGAAAGGGAACCATGAATCTGTGTACAAAATCTGCATTTGAACAAACACAGATACAAATAAACACGGACCCACTTTATATTAAGTGGCCTTAACTACTATGTACTGACATTTTAATTAATAATTTAGTACAATGTACTTATTGTGTACATACATGTTTTTACATTGTACTTATATTTAAAAAAAAAACTACATGTAATTACATCTGTATTTAATTTCTGTAATTACATTTATAATTAAACTGTTGACCCATACTTTACAACTTAACCCACCCTTAAACTTACCCATACCTCCAACCCTCTCCCTAACCTTACCCCTATCCCACCTCAATAGCAGCAAAAGTGTTTTACAATACAATATGAACACAATAAGTACATTGTACTTATTTTTTTATGTAAGTACATAGTAGTTAAGGCCACCTAATATTAAGTGGGACCATAAACACAGATACAAACACAAGTACAGCTGGCTTGGGAGATCTGGGGCCCGTTTCACTAAGCAGGTTCAACCAACTCTGAGTTTAAACTTGAACTTGGAACTTGAATTTTTGGTTACAGAACAGCTGAAATTAGTTGGTTTAATCAACTCTATATTGACTGACTCTGAGTTAAGTACGTAAACCACAACTATAAAAAGCCATTATCAATGGAGTACCGATATTAGGATTCACCATGGCAACAGCTCCCGCCAAAAAGCCATCTGCATACTTCAGACTCAATACAAATAAAGTTCTTGTCAGTGTTATAATATCACAGGTGGCAGAACGTAAGTTTAATGAACTAATAGCTAATCATGTTATGGTATCTCATGGGCAAAAAATAAATAAATAATAATAATAATAATATTAATATTTAAGTGCATTTTTCTTATTTTACAAATGATCTGCCAATAGAGTAAGAAAAATACTGTAGTGGCTATTTACACTAAGTGGAATTAACATACTTTCTTAGCTATATATCCTATTTACAGTAGGCTAAGTGAAAATTAGCTCTAGATGCTATTTACAGAAAAACTGTACAGTGAAAATCATGATATATGATATATATAATCATGCTATATTCATTTTACCATGTGAAAGTAGCAGTTCTTTGCAACAGGCTAAGTGTAAATAATAGACGCTAGTTATACTTTATACTGGCAGATACATACTAGGCCCATGTGCACCTCAGTATTGTTATACATTAACGGGATGCAATAATAACAGATTGTAAATGGTTATATTTATTACAATTATAAATAGTTGCATCATTATTAAACACTCATTATAGGCACTTTACTTATGTGACGTGATGGGAAAAGTGAGAAGAATGAGCTCTGCAAAAGCCGAACTCTAACCCAGTCAATCGCGTTACAAGCTAGTTTTAAGTGCCCAAAACATCTACACCATTGAAGCCGTTATTCACATGTGTCGTATTTAACCTTATGTGTCGATGGAGGGCGGAGTTACAGTACAGTAGATTTTCACTTAGTAATGGACACTCCGAATAATCTTGTTTTCCATTTCCATCCCCCATCCCCCCCCCCCAACAAACAAGACTAAGTATCTACTAATTCGTATATAGAAAAATCTATCTTTATTTATTTATTTATTTTTTATATTAGTACTTTGGGGGGAGAGGAGACTGAAAGAAACTCTGGGTTTACCAAAGAAAACCTGCTCAAGACCATTATTATCCTGACTATTATTAGAGCAAGGTTAAGAACAAATCCATTTATGCATCACATGTGTTTTATGGTACCATTTATTTATTTAAGAGAAGTCCCTGTGCATTTAAATGATCCACATAATTATTAGTTATTATTAAATCACTTCCTTCTGATTATATTTTCCCAATAAATGTTTCTTTTTAGTTTGTGATGGAACATTGATTCAATGATGTTGCAGAAAATAATTTTAATTAGCCATGTGCAAATAATACTGTTGTTGTGACTCCATTGATTCTGTTGATTCTAATTCATTAAGACAGATAAAATTGTTAGCTCAGTAATAATATTTTTAATACTGTTGTTGCCATTTTGGTTTCAATCGTCTTTGGTTTAAATTTGGCTTTGAGGATACTTACAGTTCGGCAATGAAGACATGGAGACTGGAGGAAAAGCAAGAACAAGCACTGCTGTGTCAATGTCTTTCCATTTTCATCATAAGCAAGTGTGACTCGACAAAAATATTTGCTCTGGTGGCGTGGCGTTTCTGTGCCACATCCTGTTTTTGGTGCTCATTCAAAGCAGGTTGTGATTTGTTTGGAATATTGTTTGGAACATTTCTCTTGTCTTTCTTTTCATGGAGGAGAACCACAGCTGAGTCTTATTAACACCAGTGCATTGTGGACTCAACGGCACCAAGTTTTGCAATGGACAATAACAAGATCACACTGAATCATTCTGATTTGAGAATCATCCTCATATGTTAAAATGGAAGACTTCAGCATTAATTTCAACATTTATGGTAAAAACAAATCTTTTTAGATGTGTAACAAGCAGGATAATGTACATCCAGCCGGTTGTTATCTCAGAATAAACCACTTCAGGTTTATACAAATCCTGATTACCCTGTTGGGATTTATTCTGAGATAACAACCAGCTGGATATTCATTATCCCTTACATAAGAATCATCCGGATTTACATTATCTTGCTTATTACACACCTACTTGCTACTTAAGTAGATAATCAATAAAATATTGACTTGTTGAAATATTTTATTAGATCTTTAATTGCAAAGCTTCCACAAAATAAAAGAAAAAAACAGCTCCTAACAAACATTGAACCATACAATGTCATACAATGTTGAGACAAAAAAAATAAATAAATAACATTTTAAAATCTTACCTGTTTATTATGTTAAATTCATGACAGTGTACAAAAAAAAGTTCCTGGCAACAAGACAAACAGACCTACAATAATGCCACAGTATCATTATTATTATCAAAGTCCTCCAGTTTAATAGTGAATAAAGTTAATAACTGAGGCACAAGATGACAGCAGCTATGTTCCAATGAAACCAGCAAGAGTGTGGCGTTGATTTATGAAAGACATGAAAGTAGCCCCGGCCTCAAAAACTCGGATGAGCGTGTGTAATTCCTTGTTGCTAAAGATCACAGTTGTTATCAGAGAAAAAATCACCTTAGAATCCTGCAACTGACCAATCAGAATCAAGTATTCCAGAGAGCCATGTAATAAAGCAAGATAATAATAATAAAAACTGCATATAACAACCAATTGTAAGTAATTGGTAGAATTTTAAAACTAATACAAAACCTGACCGGGTAGTCTGTCTTGAGATGATATAATTGGGCTGATGTGATCATATTTCTAAGCTCTATTAAACACGATGGCTGCTGCATCTTGAACCAATGGGAGCTTAGTAATCGAACCAGCAGGTAAAACCATGAGTAATACTTACTTATGTTTTGACGGTTGTCACGACAGAGCTGGCTTTTGTTCATTAAATGGGTATTATAAAAGACCAAGAGTTAAAATAATGATATTGAGGATTGATTAGAGATTAAAACAATAGTCATTCTGAAGAAAACACAAATGTGGACTGCAGCTGTAGTCTCTGACCTGCAAGTGAGGAATCAGCACAAATGTGATACATTCAGTCTGGATGCTTTGGAACGACAAATCCTTCCAACACTGACCTGAATGGTCCTAAGACCATCGGAAAGGAAATTTATGTGGTTTGGATATGGTGTTAAAGTTCATCAAGTGTGGTATTACCCATTGATATTTCTCTAAGTTGTTTATACAGCTCTTTTTTGGAGAGGTAATAAAATAGTTTTTTCTTTGTTGGGACTCTCGTGTCAGAACATGGTTTTCTCATGAACATGATGAACCGCAGCAGAGTCAAATTTAATTTTTGAGCCACCTTCTTCCAGGCTGTCTGTAGAGGATGAGGGGTTCAAGAACATTGTGTACATTTGAGTTATTTCCTAAATGTTGTGTGATTTTCCATCTCATTGCCACCTTGGTCCCTCACCAATGTTCCCCAGGCTTTTGGGTTCATTTAAATGAATTTTTCACTCAGAAAAGAACATTTTGTCATTTTTATATATATATATATATATATATATATATATATATATATATATATATATATATATATATATATATATATATATATATATATCTTCATATAACATACGTGACATTTAAATGATTCATTTTAGCAGATGATTTTATTCAAAGAAATTGTTCTTCTTGATTACTTATGCTGCACACAGATTCCAGAAATGCATTAATGCTACCAATTATACATATCTAAAATATACACTCCTTCTTGCAGGTTTTATGAAGGTAAATTGAAGATTTTTGGAAGACCCTTTTAAAAATAAATTTTAATAAAATAATTTAAAGGGGATGCAATACATCAATGTGTTCTCTAAATGTAAATGTCTAGGGAGAACATAACACATCATTAATATAATTTCACAGAAAATTCTACTTCCAAACCACTCTCCATTAATTTTAATTCATTTTTAAGCATTTATCTTCCATGTTTTTGTCTTGTTTTCCAGATAAAATATTTAAACATTGCATTTATCTCCTCTGCATAATCCTGAATGAGTGGATGGATATACCACCTTATGTATGTATGGAGGAGTGGCATAGCATGCAAAATCCACTAACCAAATTCCATTGGCTTTTTCTCCTAAACTCAAAGGTGATTGGGGCTAATAAGTAAGACCCCTTAAGTCGTCTTGACATAACAACTGTGTTCCCGCCAACAGGGAATGTATTGGTTATGTAAGTAACCCTTGTTCCATGAACGAGGGAACAGAGACGTCACGTCGGTGACAGACAAATTGGTATGTCACTTAGAGAGACCAATCTAGTTTAAGTGTAAATTAAACAAGCCAATGGAAATTGGGATGTGATGATTGCATCCAGGTGCCGTTAGTCACTCTCAACGTCATCTGTCACCAACAAATTGGGGTCCCTACCAAAGTACCAAGAATGCTGCCACTTCCAGTGTCCTGTGTGAGCCTCCTGTGCACCTTTTTGTTGTAGGCCATGGCTTGCAAAAGAAAACCAGTCACTGTTGTCATAGCACTACCACTCAGTGAAACTGGATAACACTGGGAAAACGTACCCGAACCACTTGGGAAAGGAATGTTGTGGAAGCCCCATCCTTCCTGAGTGAGGTTTTAGAAGCACTTACACATATGAACAACCATTTAGGTGCATATGGAAGATTAGAGGTGATTATAACCAACTTGGAAATGGAAGAAGTCTGCCAGGGAAAACATGGGCTCTGAGGCTATACCTTGGATATACACATATGGGATCAATTTAGTCGCTACATATGGAACCCAGCCCTCTACCGGTTCTCAATGATTCATTGAGTGAGGGCCTGGTGCCGGAAATTCTGCCACTTCTGGCTGCCGAGGGGATGGAGGAGCTTGACAGGGTCTACAGAACAGACCCTCTGGAGTGGTTTTAGCAAGCTTTGTCTGGTTTATGTACCATCTCAAGGCTCGGACATAGCAAAGCTAGGGCTTGCAGGTTCACTACCGGATCCCTGAAGAGGGTGGTAGAAACCTTGTGCACATAGATGGGCAAGGCCCTCAGGATTACCTGGAAGTCAGCTGGCCCAAAATCTAGTACAGTGGGCACACAGTGATGAAGTTAGGCATTAATTGTCGACCGAGAATACGTGAAGGTCCCCTACCCTCTTGACAGAAGCAAGTCCAAGCAGAAGCAAAGATTTAATTGATAGAAACTTCAGCTCAACTGACTGCAAAGGCTCAAACGGGCCCTGGTTTAATGCTTCGAGCGCTAGAGACAGGTCACAAGAGGGTATAGAGGGTGGCCGGGGAAGATTTAACCTTCCTGCCCCCCTAAGGAACCTGATGACCAGGTCATGCTTCCCTACCTACTTCCCTTGGATGGGGTCATGGTTAGCAGCATTTGCAGCAACATATACTTTAATGGTCGAGGGAAACAGCCTTCACTCCAACCCTTGCTGCAGAAAGAAGAGCACGACCCTGATCGGGCCCTTCCTGGGGTCTTCTCGGAGAGAAGATCATCACTCGTCGAACAGGTTCCACTTCAAGGTGTAAGCATGTTTCGTAGACAGTGCTCTGACCGAAGTGATGGTGTCAACTATCTCCTGGGGAAGGTAACCTAGAACTTCTGTGTCCCATCCAGGTACCAGACATGAAGATTCCAGAGGTCGGGACATGGGTGCCACAGATACGTCAGAGTAATCTGCCAAGGAGGGGCTGTCATGAGAAGTTTTAGGAGTGGGCCAATAAGGTGCCACGAGCAGGACCTGCTCCTCATCTTATGAATGGGGTCTCCAGTCTCCTGGGAGCATAGCTCGTGACAGCTCGTCAGCCATATGTTTGAGCAGACCTGGAATGTGAATGAAACGAAGTGACCTCAGAACCTTTTGATTCCAAAGGAGGAGGTGGCGGGAGAGTTGCAACATGCAGAAGGAGCACAGACCACCTGGTCAGTTGTTATCTGTTTCGACCAGCATGTGCTTACCACGTATGCACCCTTTGAGAAAGTTCAATGCGAGGCACACTGCTAACAATTCTAGGCAATTGATATGCCAATGCAGTTGGGGTTCCGTCCATACACCCGTCACTGTGTGCCCATTGTAAGTGGCCCCCCAACTGGTGGTTGAGGCATCTGTGTAAACCACAGAATGCCTGGAGACCTGGTCTAGGGTACCCCTGCCCAGACAGTATGCATTTCCTCTGGAAGGGGTGTTGACTGTGTGTGTGACAGAATCCAACTCCATACCGAGAAAAAAATATCATATGCATTGGGGGGAGTTCAAGTTCCAGCTCTTTTCCCAGTTGACCCGAAGGCCCAACATGCTGAGGTGCAAAAGCACCAAGTCCCTGTGTGCACACAATTGATCCCAAGACTGAGCCAGTATGAGCTGATCATCATGGTAGTTGAGAATGCGAACACCCTGTTCTCTCAGGGGAAAAAGGGCAGCCTCTGCAACTCAGGTGAAGACACAGGGTGACAGGGACAGTCTAGAGGGTAGGACCTTGTACTGATATGCTCGTCCTTCAATCGCGAGTAAGCAGGAATGATCTGTTGTGTGAAAGGATCAACACACAAAGTATGCATCGTTCAGGTCGATCACTGCAAACCAATCTCGGGGAAGGATGCAACCGAAGATGCTTTTTTACATCAACATCAAGAACAGTAACCAGTGAAGGGCACGATTCAAGACACACAGATCCAAGATTGTTTATAACCCACCACCTTTCTTGGGTACAGTGAAGTAGGGGCTGTTAAACCGACATGCAACAGGTGCACAGACCACCTGATTCCACAGGTTGGCAGAGGGTGGGTGACCCAGGGACAGAGAAAACTGCTCTCTTGTCCAGATTTTCCAGATTCTCCAACCCAGCTCAGAAGGTGCCTTCACTGTCCCCCAAGAGCAACTCCTTCTCTTGCTCTTCTACCCACCGCCAGGTTTGACCTTAGATGGGTGGGGGGCCTGCTTATGCCCAGCTCCACAGCAACGCTTGCTTGGGGCTACTGCGGATGCAGCATGGGAGTAGGGGCGGATGCAGGGGGCCACCCTCAGTGACGAGCAGGCTTTGGTGCTGCGGCCGGCAGACAGGTGAAGTCAGCAGGGTGTGCACCTCAGTCTGCTTCTGTGCATCTGAGAGCTGCTGGGCCAGGCTCTCGACTGCATCACTGAAGAGGCCAGTCTGGGACACAGGGGCATTAAGCAACCGGACTTTGTCAGAGTCCCTCATATCAACCAGACACAACCAGTTTTGGCACTCCTGGACGACTGGGCTGTATAACGCACAACCCAGATGCCGTGCAGTGACCTTCGTCGCTAATAGCATGAGGTCAGTAGTGGTACGGAGTTCTTTGCAAACTTCTGCATTGTGACCACCCTTGTGCAGGTCCCTCAGTGCCTTAGTCTGAAGAACCTGCAGTAACGCCGTAGTGTGCAAGGCATAGGCAGCATCTCCACAGACCATCATGACCATCACCCGGCGCCAGGTAACAACTGCATGCAGAAATGCCTGGGTTATACGTTGTCTATAGCTAGACCCACATCGTCTTTACAAAGACATAATGTTGAGTTTGCCACGCAATTTTGTATATAAAAAGATGCACCTGTGAATGCTCTTTTCGGGAAAAAGCTCTTTTAGCATGCTGAAGCACACAGGGGAGATGGGCGCCTGCAACACAAACAGGGAGTAGTGCATTCTGATGTGTGCAACCCACATGACATGGGAAAACCACCACTGCTGAAGTGCCATATCCGCCAACACAAATGTCTCTTAAATAGTGCACTGAACTTGTTCAGTCTTCTTCTCTCAGTAGAGTAGTCAGGAGCAGAACAATGTGATCACTTGGTTCTGAAGCAAAAAGCTGAATATGCGTTGAACCTGCTGTCTTTTTATGCTCACGTTGTGATCAGCGGCAGCTCGATGCAATAATTACATGCCAGTGTGCATTGGCTCGTTTAGTTGATACTAAAAAATGAAAATGATACTACATAATATTAATTTAGTATCAAGTAAAACTATTTTTATTTTAAATGTTGTTTAGATATTTTTTGTTTAGATATTTTTTGTTGTTGTTGTTGTTTTTTTGTTGTTGTTGTTGTTCTTTTGTGTGTGTGTGTGTGTGTGTGTGTGTGTGTGTGTATGCAACATTTAATGCCAGGACATTTTAAGGCCTTCATTTGTGGAAGGGTGTATTAAGACTTAGAAAACCTGTCTTGATAGTGACATTGTCTGAGGCTGCAATGATGCCACTTTTTATTTGCACACAACCAAAACAGCCTTGTAAGACTAGTAAATATGACGAAGCAAGCTACTTTTGATATTATCATCTTTGTTTCTGGAAAGATCCTCTCATTTTGGTTTCGAGCCTTAACACATCCACCACACCTCTGTCCTTCGATAAGACCTCAGTTTACACAAAACGTTTAGTTTACAACTGAGACCAAAAAGGGTCATCTATAGTTCATTTCATCAGAAGATGATAACAGTGCTCATGATTCTGTGCTGCATTTCTCTGGCTTTTCAAACAGTATTTGTAGTATTCAGAGTCATAACTCAACACATGATGTGTGTGTGTGTGTATGTGTGTGTGTGTGGTTTATTGAGCTATTGCTCAATTGCTTTATTGCTCATTTTGTGCAATGTGCGTGCAATTTCTGTTTGTTAGTAAGGAGAATTCTGGTATTTAGTCATCTGTAAATCAGCCTAACATACAGGACTTATTTTCAAAATTATGGTTATATTCCAACAATTACTTAACAATCAACCTACATGAACAGCATAGCATAGTTGAGTCACGAGAGAAAGAGCTGAATTTTGAGAACAGACCATAAAAGAACGATCCTATGAGGGCAGTATAAATCATGGCCACTGACACAGCGAAACATGATAAACCTGGTATGACCCATACTGTGGCTTGAATTATGAGATGCCTGAATTATGCATATGCTCTCTGAGGTTTAGGGTCCAAATCTCTGTTTAGCTGTAGATTTGCTCATGGTAAGGCCAAAACAATCCATAAACTATCGTAGGTACATCTGTCTCCTTAAACACGTTTGATTGCTGTTCTGGTAGATTTCACAGTTTGAGGGAACAATGAAAAACAAACCCTTCAAGGGAAATATGTGTTATTTTAGCTATAACGCTCTGGAAGGCAGCCTATTTTGAGACTATGACAAGATCTTTAAATGCTTTCTAATTTCTGTTTTCTAAATGGCTGATATTAAGATTAGCATACCGTTTAGGAACACTATAAACATTTTACTTCCAAAATTATTTTGTGCTTCAGAAAAGCCACATGTTTGGTCTCTGTAAAAAATAAATAAATAAAAAAATAAAAAAATAAAAACACACAAGATCTAGAGTATAAAACAGCCCAGGTGTATTGTCAAGCTCCTAAAAGCCATGTGCCTTCTAGCAGTGATTTAGCAGAGCTTCACTCTGAAAGTATAATTTCAGAGTTAATTATTTCTGGTGCAAAACATATAAGAAAACTTTATGGACTGACTGAAAAGCTTCCACAGAATCCCTGTCTGACACAATAAAATTCAGTAATATTATTAGTTTAACTGCATTGACACTATCGGTCAGATGAGAACAAAATTTGAACTGAATTGAGCTGAATAATGACACTAACTTTGCAACATCAAACCTGATATTGAATTGAATCATCTTTAAACTAAATTGAGCTGAATATTGACACTATTGTCTTCTGAAGAGCTGCTTTACTTCTGAAATTAAATATACCATAATTTAGTTTTTTTATATATCTTAACTATCTGTTTATTTTCTGTTTATTAATGTAAAGCTGCTTTGAGACAATCTGTTTTATATAAAGTGCTGTATAAATCAATGTGACCTGACATGTCAGCATCTGTTCCTCTCCCCATCTAACAAATGCATGCGTCCTCTGTCTCCATTTCCATTATCATCCTCCATTATCAAATGGTAGTGGTTACTAAGTCAAACATCACTATAACTAAATTCCTCTAACTTAGAGCTCCTGATTAGGGGTGTGTGATATTTATCATCTACGAAAATATTGTAATTGTTGTTTAATGATGTGTGAGCTGACATTATCAAGTACTCACTTTTGATAAAAAATCTAATAAAAATAAAAAACAAATCCAAAAGCATTCACTGAGTGAAGTCTATTAGAATGCCTCTATAATTCAAGTTGCGCCTGAGCACAATCACAAATTATTTTAAAAGAATATAAAGAAATTAATATTGAGTGAGTTATATTTTAGGCACACTATTGTCTGTTTTGTCACTAAAAATTGTTCCAAAAAAGTAGATCAGAACATGCATCCCAGAACACACTGTGGTGTTTAATTCCTGAATGAATCAGATTTTTTTGTAAATTATTCAATAAACCATTCATAAAGACGGTCACTTTCTTTGTTTCTAAATGAATCATCCATTTTAAATTAAAATTTGAAGAAAACAAGAAGTCCCTGTACTGTGTCATCACCTACTGGTGGTTTTAGTGTCATAAATATACATGACAGGCCTAAACCAGCCAAAGTACCAGTGCCAAAACACACTAAACATAATATTGTTTAATTATCATTATCAACAAAATTCCCCAATAGTGACATTTTTTTTTTCAATATCACATACCCCTACTTCTGATTTTAAAAAATCCCTTGAAAACCCCTTAAAACATTGTACAGGATTGCCTTAACCATCACTAACAGCAGTCACTGTATAAGAAGGTATCAATCAGATTTTACTTTCTTGATCTTTTTCTCAGTTGACTTCTCAGTTTGTTCTAGAAAAATGAGAAAAAATTGTGAGCAAATGGTGATTTTTTGCTGAACTCTACGGAAAATAGCTATATGACTGTTTGTTGAAGATCTCAACAGTGTCTCAATCGGTGCTCTGATTTGCCAAAAGCAACTCATTTAACAGCTGAAGGTGCCAGAAATAAAAAAAAGCCATGATCTGAGAAAAGCCAAATATACAGGAGTAACCAGAGAATGGTTGAAGCTGATGTGAGAAAAAAGAGAGATGCACTACATGTCAGCCAGCCAGGAGAAGATAAATGGGGGGGTTCCTGGGGGGCGAAGGGGAATGTGTGTTTTGCCGGCGTGTTTTGACATTCCCAGCGATGAGCCAGACCACTTTGCCTTTGTTCTCCTGGGTGATCTTTATCATTGCCAATTGTTCACAGAGTTCCTTAAAACTGGAGTTGGACTTAAATGGCATGAGCTATACAGAGAGAAGCAAAGATAACTAACATGAAGTAATCTGAAGAAAACTAAGACTAACATAAATAAATAAAATTCTCCTTTTGGAACCCTAATTTTCAGGAGCATAAGGTAGAGTGAGAGCTAATTCAGTATAATGCATAAAATGTAATTTTTGTGACATCAAAGTTCTGTTTTTAGAACTGTTCACTGAAAGGTTCTTTGGGGAACCAAAAATGCTGCTTTTATGGTATCACTGTGAAAACCTTCATGTGGAACATTTATTTTAAGAGTGTAAGGTAGATTGAGAGCTACTTTGCAGCATGCAACAACAAAAACCTTTGGCATCTTTGCAACACCTTAAACAAGCCCAAAACAGCAAATATTTTAGAGTTCCCTGTATGAAGTCCTTAAACCAAACCAAACTACAAATTGTCTGATTAAAAAAAAAAAAAAAAACTCTACTGGGCGACCATGCAACCACATAATTCAAACAATGTGATTGTTCAAGCCAGTGTTGTTCTGATGAGATTGGCAGTGGATTGTGGCTGGCTTGCATTTGGAGTGATGTCTTTTGGTGAGGTTTAGCAAAGGAATGCTACACTCCGTTCAATGAATAACAAGATCAGACAAACTATGCGAGCCATGTATAAACAGACCGTATTACAAACAAAACAATCAGCCGGTGGTTATTTAAATATGGATTTCCAAGCAAAGTAAGAGTCAAAGTGTCGAAAGCGTGCCGTGTAAAAAAACCTTCTTTTTGGAAGCTAGTGGCATTCTTCCATTGTCTTATGCATAGTCAGAGAGAATATCCATTTCATCGGATTCATCTGATTGGCAGCAGCCCTTGTTATAAAACAAAGCTAGAATGAATTTGGAGTTGGGTGCATGCAATGTAGGTTTACGGTATGACCGCACAACAACATTTCTCGAAATGAAGGAACTGAAATAAATAATCAGAATTTGCTTTTCAACTTAATCTGATGCTGGCATATCGCATGTTAACTTGGACAATCTTTTATGTAAATCTACTTAATTCATGGTTACAGTAGACAGCTGTACCAATATTTTGAGCTATTTTGAGGTTATGTGCCACATTTAAGAGCATTTATTATTTAAGCCATAAAATATGAGAGGCTATTGTGCATATAGTCATTGCAAATGGCTATTGTTTTTTTTTTTGCACCTTCATCTTGGACTATATTCACCATATGGCATGGTCTTGAGTACTCAATATCTACCAAAATTGTAACATTGTTATACAAAAATGTATTACACACAGTTTTTGTATAGCAACACATATTTCATGCCATAGCTGATCAAAATAACGTGGACACCCTTTCTAATTAATGGGTTTGAGTAATCCGGTAATTTCCAGTAATGACACGCAGTGGCATTCTGCATAAATGTGTGCTTTCAGCTTCGTTGCAACAGCTTGGGAATAGTAATTAAAAAATAAGGGGCCAAGCAAACGGGCAACGTGATGACCAAGCAAGCATTGAGCATGAGACCAACTTCAAAAAGTACTAAACAAAGCATTTGGAAATTAGTCAAAGCGAAATCCAAAACAGTCTGCCAGCGACATCAAATATGGTGATAATCGCACCCATGGTCTAGTAGGAGTTTTAAAATGCCAGAGAGGACTATAGAATAATTGGTATCTATGTTCTCAGTATGAACCAAAGAACAGGTGACAGGGGACACAGTTCCAAAACTTTTTGAGTATCTTCAGGGCATGGTGCCAATGACACATTTTGAGTTTTGCAACGATTCGCCAATGTGTTCATAAAATAGAGTATTTTGTGACATAACTCTGAATGTTTGATGGTCCAAATGGCCAAGATGGAGAAATTAGGTGTTGTACAACTCAATAATTAGCACCGAATCTAAAGAGACTAGTTTTGTGATTTATGTTCAGAAAAAATATATATATATATTTACAACTCAACAGTTTTTGCTAATTTTTCATGTCTCCTTACCACTCGGGGGCACTGTGTAGAAAGTGTGCATGTAACATTAGATCATGGTTGTCGTGACACACACCAAGTTTGGTTTGAATACACTAAAGCGTTGGGAAGTAATATTCTCTCATCCAATTTGATGTGCTCTTTGTCAAATTTGTTCATGCGTTATTCCAGAACGGTTTCAGTAATCAACTTGAATTTCAATCTTTTTGTCTCCATGGTCTAAAGATGTTATGGTTCGATACCATTAAAAATATATATATATATATATATATATATATACATACACATACATTCACTGGCCACTTTATTAGGTACACCTTGCTAGTACCTGGTTGGACCCCCTTTGGCCTTCAGAACTGCCTTTAAGGGGTCATATAATGCAGTTTCAATTTTTCCTTTCTCTTTGAATTTTTACAAGCTCTTCCTGAGAGATTTTAGTCCCTTTTGACATGATAGCATCACACAGTTGCTGCATATTTGTTGTTTGCACATCCATGATGTGAATCTCCTGTTCCTCCACATCCCAAAGGTGCTCTACTGGATTGAGATCTGGTGACTGTGGAGGCCATTTGAGTAAAGTGAACTTGTCATGTTCAAGAATCCAGTCTGAGATGATTTGAGCTTTGTGACGTGGTACATTATTCTGCTGGAAGTAGCTATCAGAAGATGGTACACTATAGTCATAAAGGGATGGACATGGTCAACAACAATACTCAGGTAGGCCGTGGCATTTAAACTATGCTCAATTGGTACTAAGGGGCCCAAAGTGTGCCAAGAAAATATCCCCCACACCATTACACCACCACCACCAGCCTGAACTGTTGAGACAAGGCAGGAGGGATCCATGCTTTCATGTTCTTTATGCCAAATTCTGACCCTACCATTTGAATGCTGCAGTAGAAATTGAGAGACATCAGACCAGGCACCATTTTTCCAATATTGTGTTGTCCAATTTTGCTGAGCCTGTGTGAATTGTAGCCTCTGTTTGGTGTTCTTAGCTGACAGGAGCAGCACTCTGTGTGTTCTTCTCCTGCTGTAGCCCATCTGTTTCAGGGTTCGACATTTTTTGTGTTGAGAGATGGTATTCAACAAGGCATTTTCGTCCACACAACTGCCGCTCACTGAATATTTTATCTTTTTCAGACCATTCTCTGTAAACCTTAGAGATGGTTGTGCATATAAATCCAAGTAGATCAGCAGCCCATCTGGAACCAACAGCCATTCCACTTCAACAAGTCGTCCTCACCACATGTAGATGCCTAAATGCATTGACTTGCTGCCATGTGATTGGCTGATTAGCAATTTGTGTTACCAAGCAATTGAACAGATGTACCTAATAAAGTGGCCGGCGAATGTGTGTGTATAGATAGATAGATAGATAAATGCATGATATATGAAAAGTGCATATAAAGTATTTAAAGTGTAATAGGCCTAGGATAATTGAGTATGGTTTCCTCGTGTTCATGGGGCAGGCTGGCAGCTTAAATATGGTTAGGGAAATGTGTACTTCTGTAGTACAGTACACTGAGGTGCAAATAGTATCTGCCAGTATTTACTCTAAGTAAAAATAGTCAAGTCAGATTTATTTGTATTGTACTTTTTACGAAATGCATTTCTGAAAGCAGAACATGCCTAATAGCATTTAACTACTATTTAAAGTTTATGCAAAGAAAATATATATGTTTCTACACACACTTTTTTTCTACACAAATAATGTCTGCCTAATAACAATAACTAGGCATAGTCAGTTAGACTGCACAATGGCCAGTCAAACATAGTTAACTAGTAAGGATCAGTCACCCCAATGACCCGAGTGTTCATGCCAGCTGACGGTGGGCGGTTTCTCCCTGTGATTAGCAGTGGAGCCAGGGTTGTTTAGTGCACATGGTGCTGGGTGGTCTGAGAAAAATGCTGAGCAGCAGTTTTAATGTGTTTTGTATTTGCCAAACGGAACTCCGTCATTAGAAGAAGTGGGAGTCCCATTTAAGCTGCTATTAGCTGTAATGGCCAGGTTTTGAGTGTGTGTGTTTGTGTGTGTGCTTGTCGGGCACGCAATTTCCTAATGTAACAGAATCCACTGGAATCCCTGCAGTCCTGCCTGTGTGTTTTTAGTGGTCTGAGGCTCATAAACAAGAACTCCAGAAACACTCTTGCAGGGACACCTTTTTGGTTTTAATGATTTTGTTGCATGATGTCATGTTTATGTTGGCAAAGTTATTTTGTGTTTTTCAGCTCTGTTTGTGCAAATGTCTGTTTGTGCTTCAGTTACATGGAACTTAGAGATTAGGAAACACACTAAGGCAGAACCTTTCTCACGTCTACCCCATCCTCTCTTCTAGGTTCACTCTGTATGCCGTGGACAGCCGTGGTAGTCGGTCAGATGCGAGTTTTGTGACCGTCCGCACGTCATGTCCGATGGTGGATGACAGCAAAGCAGAAGGTACATTGTCATTCTCCTTAGGCTACACGTGTGAATGAACAGAGTGAGACAAGCGCGCCAGTGAAATGTCATCTTCACACCCATCTGAGGTGGCAGATCTTCATGTCTTGTCTGTTTATGATGACATCATCCATAGTGGCTAGACCATTTTACTTGAACAGAATTCACAGTTCTGGCAGCAGTATGAATTACAAGGAAGTACAGCACTCGAAATCCATGTCAATGCAGAAGTAAGATTGCAGAAAGTTCACTCAAAGGAAAGGAAATAAAGAGCTTACCATGCGAGTCAGAACATGATAATGTGTTAAGAAAGAATTAAAGAATGTTATGAATCCGATTTTCGGTTCTCATTTTCTTGACAGAAGTCTGCTTACTTATTTTGAATTTGCACTTGTGGCGAACTTCAAATCATAAAAGTATATATATATATATATATATAAGTACTTCAACATTACAAATGTATAATTACACATATATTAAAATTCATGACACAAGTTTAAGTAGAAATTACATTAAAGTATATTTTGGTTTAAAATAAATGCTCGTTGATACATTCAGCAGTACACTTTAATCATATTTCAAATACAATGGAAGTCATTTTCACAGGCCCAATCCCAATTTTATTTAATACCCCTTCCCCTTCCCCTACCCCTCCGCCTACCCCTTCCCCTTGGAGAGAAAATATTTGCCTAAGGTTTGGGACACCACTACTATGACATCACACGCCTTCATTCGTCGTCTAGCTCTTACAATACACACATACTGGCGTGCTGGTGTGCATAAGAGCCTTTAATTATCGTTCTGGATTAAAGGTGCTGTAGGGAACTTTTGTAAAAATATATTTTTTACATATTTGTTAAACCTGTCATTATGTCCTGACAGTAGAATATGAGACAGATAATCTGTGAAAAAATCAAGCTCCTCTGGCTCCTCCCAGTGCTCCTATTGCCATTTGCAGAAATTCATCCGCTCCCGGTAAGAAACAACCAATCAGAGCTGCGGTCCGTAACTTTGTTTGTGTTCAAAATGTAGAAAAATGTATATAATAAGCGAGTACACCATGAATCCATTTTCCAAACCGTGTTTTTTTGGCTTGTCCTGAATCACTAGGGTGCACCTATAATACGTGTTTATATTCTGATTATTTTAGATTGCTTCAGGGATGCAGTCTGTAATGATATGTCATTGGCAAATATTAGGGATTTTTTGCAAAAATGTCTTTAAGTAACATGGCCGTTAATATGAACTCACAATTAAATGTAACATAAAACAAATGATTACTTTTCGTTAAAATCTTTATTTATGCCAAAAATCGTACATTTATGTGTCTTTTTGTTCGCTGTAGCAGCCATGTTGCAGAGATTATTCATACCCCTTCGTCTCAAGTGTGGTCCTGAAAAATCTTCGTTTGAAGGGCTATCTGGCCCTTCCCCTTACCCCTACCCCTTCAACCAAAAGAGAATCGAGACACCCCTATCCCTTCACGTCAAAGGGGAAGGTCTAAGGGGTAGAATTCGGATTGGCCCTAAATATAAATAAATGCACTTAAGTCCATTTTAAGTGGGAATAATACAAATATAAACTTTAATACACTTTCAATTGTCTGAAAACATTACATTTAGTTCACACTTAAGCTTTTTACTTTTAAAGTATATAATTCTCTATAATTACTCTTTTTTTAAAGTATGCTAAACTGCACTTCTTTTTCACAAGGTTTCACACACACACACACAAAGACCGGAGACATTTGTCAGTCATTTAAAATAAACATCTGAAAATATCTGATTTTTGTTCTTTGAAAACTGACTGTTCAGATTTGAAAATGTCAGATATGTTCTCCCCTCAAACAGAGATCGCTGACAAAGTGTACAACCTCTATAATGGTTACACCAGTGGAAAGGAGCAACAGACGGCCTACAACACCCTGATGGAGGTCTCCCCACCGCTGCTGTATCGAGTACAGCATCACTACAATTCTCACTATGAGAAGTTTGGAGACTTTGTTTGGAGAAGTGAGGATGAGCTTGGCCCCAGGTGAGGAAGACAATGACCGAACAAAGTAGGGGTGGCTGATCCGATATTCAGTTTCAATATTGGCTCTGATACCGCCATTTTCTGCTGGATCGGGTATCGGTCTGACGATACAGATCCAAATCTGAAGTTCTGAATATACTATATTGTGTTATTGTTAAGCCAGACGAAATGCACAAAAACATTATAAAGCACCATAAAGTTTTTTATGCACTATATTCCAAGACCATTCCATAGTTTAATGTCAGGTATAGATTAATATATATATATATATATATATATTTTTTTTTTTTTTACAATTCATAGTGCTCTCTGCTCCAGTGTAGTGATCTACCAGACACCCGGTAGAAAGTAATATAATTTAGAAACAGTACTAAACTCCAGCAAATTAAGTCATTTTTTATGCAAAACCACTGATCTTCATCTACAGATTAAGTATAGGAACATTGTATCATCTTGGTGAGAATTCCACGTTTGAATGCTGAATGGAGAATGATAGTGTGACGACCGGGTGAAGAAGGAGCTGGAAACAAGTGCGAGTTCAACAATTTAATGAAAATAAAACAAACAAACAAGAGTACAAAACAATGCTGGGAAGACAACAATCCAAGATGGTGGGGAGACGGTGAGTAATCCGGATGGTGATGGTGAGTTGGCAGCAGTAGAGGATGCCACAGGAACTACGGGGAATCGAGCCGAAAGTAAGTCGTGATGCTTGTGGAAGTGCGAATAGTGGATGAGGTTCTGGGGGAAGACACGGACATCCAACGCAGAACAACACAGAAGCATAAGACCGTTATCCGACATGAAACAACGTTCTCACAAACACAAGACATGAGACAAGCCAATATATAGGGAGTGAGTAATGAGTGACAATTAATGGAGACGCCCAC
The DNA here is from genome assembly GCF_003368295.1 of Carassius auratus. NCBI lineage: Eukaryota > Metazoa > Chordata > Actinopteri > Cypriniformes > Cyprinidae > Carassius > Carassius auratus. The sequence goes on from NC_039247.1 coordinate 28,987,244, forward strand.
AAACTAATCAGTGCAGACGCGAAACACACAGACTTCACCACAAAGTGCAAAACACAGGGATCACGGTTTACCAACCGTGACAGATAGACAGCCGCAATGGAGAGAAGAGTTTAAGTGAACTTGAATTTAATGACTTGAGTATTAATCTTTACTTCACATTAAACTATGGAACATCTTCAGAACACTTGGAATATAGTGCACAAAAACTTTATAAAACAATAACATAGAATAGTATATGCATAACATCAGATTTGGATCGGTCTCATCTTACCGATACCTGATCCAGCAGGAACTGGCAGTATCAGAGCGATACCGATACTGAATATCCCACATATATAATACAACATGCATTAAAATCTTCTTCCCTTTGTGCTTCGAACTTTACTATGCGGTGCGCTGCGCGCTGTGACTCTCTGTTGCTTCAAGCACATCATTCTGTGCACGGGTTGCACATAAGTGCTTTGTGCTACTCGGTTATACTCAGTTTCATGTTATACTTTGTGCCACTCGGTTTCATGTTATACTTTTGCGCAATGAAAGATTATTGATAGAATTTCTTGTTGTCTTTTATATATATATATATATATATATATATATATATATATATATATATATATATATATATATATATATATATATATATATATAAAGTTGTTAACCTTTAGTGGAGCCTGTTGAAAGTTAATGTGATGATCCTTTTGATAAAGAAATACTGTACACTTTAGTATACTTTTAAAAGAGTACTTATTATGGATCATTTAACAAATATACTTAATAACAAACTGAATTCAGTTAATTCCATGTTAATTATAGTATAACAAGTATTATAATTTGAGTTTACACTAAACTGTATTTTTAGGCAAAACACAAAGAGGAAGTGTGCACTGTCCCTTCCACTGGCCGCTGGTTCATCTCTGCTTGGCTTGCCATCCTAAACTCCCTGTGAATGTTTGTGTAATCTGTTCTCTGGCAGAACCAGCAGGGGAATGAAACAGAGACCACCAATTACAGTTCATTTTCCCTTTTTGGAAGGAACCAATTATCTTTATGAATATCAACACAGGCTTTGCATTAGGATTAAATATTGTAATCTTGGAGCAGTACATAATGTTTGTCCTAAAAAAAATGGCATATGTTTTATGAAAATTATTTGGGTCATAGTGTGTCTTAAAAAGAAAAAAGAAAGAAAAAAAAAGGTAAATATAGTGGTTGAGCAGGAAATTTGGATTGGATGTGTGCACTGTCTAGTTTTCCACTTCTTACCATTTTTTATTACACTAAACTCAATGTCTTTTGAATGTACTTATTTATTTATTTAATAGAACCATTGTTTTCATTGAAAAACATCATTTTAATGAAAACGAGTAGTTTTTGCAATTTCATATATATATATATATATATATATATATATATATATATATATTAGTGGTGGGCCGTTATCGACGTTAACGTGCTGCACGTGAGACTCTTATCAGGCGATAAAAAAAAAAAAAATCTATCTTAATCTATTCTCAAAGTTGGGTTGGGAGCTGGGTCTATGCAAAGCAAGCTATGACGACTTCACCTTGATATTTTATATAACTGACTCGCTGAGGACAGCCTAAAAAGATGCTCAGGACAGTTGACGGGCCACTGCTGCGCATATTCACGAAAGCTTATCTTTCTCACGTGTTGTTAAGCAGTACCGCTTGTCGATTTAAACATTAAAGCATCCAAAAACTAGACGCGGAAAAGCTGAACAGAGTAGCGTTAGGTGCGCACGAGAGAGAGAGCCGCGTATCACGGACACGGACAGCGACACTGAACCGAGCTCTTTTCTGCGAAGTTCACCGAAGTTCCTCCTGCACCCGAACGAACATATGCAAATCGCAGTTTGAACAAACAAAAAGATGTGAAAGAGCCCAATTCAACACCATGGTGTTCTGGTGTTCAGGGCTCGCGCAGAGAATGGCGTCTCAAAACACTTGAACACCGAATTTGCTTATTTTTGCTCTTGTGTCGACAAATACATACAAAATATGTCAAAATATCCACCTTGGAAATTATGCTCGAAAAAACTGTCAGTTATTTCTTAAGTGAAAGTAAACAGTTGAGGGAAAAAAAATGGGATGTGTATTGTATTGGATGCGTTCATCATCTCTTAAAGTAACCATGCCTAATTTAGCTACTGGCTGCTGTAATGTTAATCCAAGAAAATGTGACTGAATTACTTTGTAGCTTTAACAGTCAAACCAAAAATTATTCAGACACCAGATATAATTTTATATATATATATAGCAAAACTGTAATAATGTGAGGAATGTTGAAGGTGTCTGAATAAATGTAGGTTTGATTGTATATTTAATTTTTACACTGAAGACTATCCAGTGCTATTTTACATTTAATTATTTGGTTTCTGTACCTTGACACCTACAAACTTGAAAAAAAACTTAAACATTGGTGTGAAACAGGCGTAAGGTTGTTTGCACCTTGTGCAATGTGGAATTAGTTTACAGCTTTTTCAAGCACTTTGTGATGCATTTTGGAAACAGGAGATGAGCCCCTTTTCTAATGCACCACCTAGCTTGATAAACCCCTTCTCAAAGACTTACTGTTTGTCAATTTTATTTGGGTAACACACATATTCTGAATGCCGTCGGCAGATTTCGAATGAGCCATTTTAATCTAGATTAATTTCAAGATCACAGTGAGATTAATCTAGATTATAAAATTAATCTATGCCCACCACTAATATATATATATTAGGGGTATACCTCGGTTTTAAAGTCACGGTTCGGTTCATTTTTTGTAAAGTAAGGGAAAGAAATGCAAACATTAAACTGCAGGTTGTTTATTACTATAAACTTTTTTTGTACAATTTGTTTACACTTTTTTTTAAACACTTTTTAATAAAATATATATAAAATAAAAATAAAAATAATAAGAAATAAAATACTGCAGCAAAATTCTCCACTAAATAAAATACTCTCAGTCTCCAATATCATATAATAAAATATAATGAAAAATATAAATAAATAACTATGATTACAGTGCAGCATTACCAATCCCACCTTTAGGCCTGCTCATATTTAAAAAAATAATAATGCAGCATCAGCAGTTTCAGTTTTTAGACCTGCTCAGATTTCGTTATAGCATTGGACCGATCGGAATTAAGAGCAAAGGTCTGTTTAAATGCAGACGGGACCTGCGTTTAAATTACGGTAATTGTTTTCCTAGTCGTAGTGATGTTCACACTCACGTGATGCCTTTTGAAAACTTTAGAATCAGCTGCAGGGTGGGATTTGCGCTGAACACTGAGACTTCCGGCACTTATTATGTTCGTTTGGAAACACGAAAATGTACCTATGTTCCGTACAAAATATTGCATATATATATATATATATATATATATATATATATATATATATATATATATATATATATACAATATTTTATATATATGGGTCAATATCACCATAGAGTGCCTTTCAACCCTCACAATACTCACAAATTTTGATTTTATTTTACCATTCACTTTATGTCATGTCATAATAGTAGACACTCAAATACTATAATAAATATATTATCTGAGCTCCCACAATGTTTTTTTTTTTTTAAATTATGGGCCATTTTTTAGAGCATAAAGCATAGATATGTCCACCCTGTCGTGGACATATAAATTGCAGTTAAATATGTTTTCATTGCACTATTAAAATACAAATTATACTTTCTGAAAGGTATGATGACCCTTTCCTAAACAGGGTTATTTGTTTGCTTTCAAATTATAAATACATAAAAGATTCGCGCATGTATTTTTTCTTATTTGGAGAAATATTTGAATATTTGGACCCAGTTTTTGTTTGTATGTTATTGCCCCCACACCTAGCAATGGATTATATAGGTATGATTACATTATTATTTTAAATATTATTTAAAAATACCAAGATGACAGGGTGGACGAGCCCATGACGGAGTGGACACATGAAGCAGAACACAAAAAGCATGACAAAATATGACAATGAAACATTTATTCAATGTAAAAAAATAAATATGTAATTACATTCTCAATCACATTGATATATATTTTTTATTACAACTATTATCTACAGAAAATGTTTCTATAAAATGTAATAGAACATTTCTATAAATTGCAATATTAACTACAAATGAATGCTATGTCCACCCTGTCATGTGTATGTCCACCCCATCGAGTCTAAGTGGCCGACAGGGTGGACATTTTGTAACACCGACAGGGTGGACATTTTGAGCTTCAATTAGCATATTAGCTTACAACAAACTGTGACTAGCTAAATAGTTAGACGGGTTGTTGAAGAGAATTTGGTATATTTAAACTTACATACTTTGAAAATATTGTATTTTAATCACTTCCTGCATATTGTATGGTGACAGGGTGGACATGTTAAGCTTTGGCAAAACAAGTAAGCAAACTTATATGAAGAAAATTTGTCAGTTGAAAAGTCAGCTGCTACTCACCTCAGCAGTTGAAATTCCCGCCACTGAGGATAAAAAATCTGTTGTGATGATGTCACTAATGGGGATGGCCTCTTCTTAAAGGGACAGATTCCGCAATACGACAGGGTGGACAACCATTCAAGGGACATGGACACCTCCTTTTTTGTATTAATTAAAAATATTTATTTTTATTACAAAATGATCAATACACTCAATTTGAGTAATATCTTATTTAACAAAGTATTAATAGGAAAACATTTTTTTTTTTTTTTTTTTTTTTTGGGCTGTTTTACTCTCATTCAAATTTAATGAGCAGTGCCTGGGACATAGCAAAACAACATGCATCCTCTCATACAAAACTAAAGAAAATATTGAAAATGTATCTAAAGAGTCAAGTAATGCTTCTGTTATGAATAAAAAAACTTAGCCTAATATAACACACCTTTCATAGTCACTTGTATGTTGAGTTATCATGGCAAATGAGTTATTTATGTTCAGGACACCAAAAGGCACCTCACGGTGATATTGACCCATATATATATATATATGTACCACATACCCATATATGCTTTTATATAATATTTATAATTTATTAAAATAAAAATAAGGATGTTCAGGTCTATAAAAACACACAAAAATATTCAAAATAAGTTTAAGCTAGATGCATAATTCATTGCTTTCCTTTGCACGTTTTGTTTATTTGTGGCATTTTATTATATTGAACTTTGTAAAGTTTTAAAAAGGTCAATCTATCTAAAATTAAGTAGCGATGACCTCATCTGCAACAATGTTTTTTTTCTTTTTGTTTGTTTTTTTTTGCATGTTAGGTACCATACTGACTTTCAATTGAAACGTTTTTTTTTTTTTTTGGTTCTACACAAAGTCACCACCTTAATTAAGTCTAACACTAACACCTCTCTTTTTGGTCACCACAGGAAGGCCCATCTGATCCTGAGACGAATGGATCGGATCAGTCTGTTCTGCCGCTCACTGCTCCGCAGTGGCTTCATCCAAAGCCGAACAGAGAGTGTGCCGTACATGCTGTGTCGTAGTGATGACACGAGACCAGGTGGCACATTATGGCACAGTTCACTTCATGAAACCCGGCTAGCCTGCCTGGAGAAAGTCGTAACAGTGCAACGCAACATATATGGAAAGTCAAAATTACGATGAGACCAGAGCTGTTTGGACTCAAACTTCTCTCTTTATGGTCTCCAGCTTGGTTGTTCTTTTTCTAAATCTAACTGACTTTGAGACTGTGAGAGGAGGGTTTATTGTTTCCTCTTCTTCTTCTTCTTTTCTTTCTTCTTCTTTTCCAAATGCAGAGAGCCTCGGATAAGAAAGATTAATTTATTATTATTATTATTATTATTATTATTATTATTATTATTAATTTGTACTAATATAACTAATATTTATTAGTTTTTATTTATTTATTTATTTATTTTTACTTGTTTCCTTTTTAAGGACATCAGTTTTGGTCGAAAGACTGAACTACTGAAGGACTATTTACGAATGTAAGAATTTAACTGCATGGTGCTGCAGAACTTCAAACCAGGTTCCCTTCATTTTGCAAACATATCTCTTGGAATACCTAGCCAAGCAAAACGAGGACATGATCTCTAAGTGGTTTTTCTTCTTTTCTATTCAACCCTTTTTGACATCAATTATATATATATATATATATATATATATATATATATATATATATATATATATATATATATGATTAATTATATAAAATTAAATGAGAAAACTGAGAATACTGTCAGAGTCACAGACATTGCTTTTGAGAACAAGTATAGTCCTGTCACGTATATAATATTTAGGCAAAAGAATGTTCCTTTACAGTGTCCAAAGAAATGGAATGGGTTTTGCTGGCCAATGAGACCAATAGATTTCAAAGTGAATCATCTAATGCATTTGGCAAAGAGTTGTGGTACAAAAGAAAGCATTGTGCAGAACAACTCTGTAAATGATTGTTTGGGAATAAGGTGTTGTTGAAAAGGCATTTGGAATCAAACAAATTGTGAGAACTAAGTCTCAACACATTTTCAGTAAGTTGTTATATTCCATGCTATATTCATTGTGATAGTTAAATATGCTATTGTAAATACAGTTGTAAATGCAGTATGTAATAAGTGAATTTGATTTTTTTGTGTCCGTGGGGGTGGAGTGGTGGGGGGGGGGGTCTATTAAATATGTATATAGAATCTCAAGACGTTTCTCAGTTTTATCTGACAATATGTGAAGAATCAATTAAACTGAGGAAAATCCTGTTATACTACCTCACTGGCTATCTCTATGACATGAATCTATATAGAATGCAGCTGACTTCATCACAAACCTGTTGCAAAACTTTAAGATGCTCAGCATTTAAAAATGTAAGTTAACATAATTTACGGTCTCTGGGCTGTAGGTCTCTGGAGGTATGGTCTGCAACATCGTTTGTTTGCTCCTTGAGCACTGATGACTGTTTGTATTGTTTTGGGATAGTTGTATACAAGTTTCTTGGTTGCTCTGAATTGCAAAACTGATTGTCAACACCAATGAGCCACAGCCATAGAGAGAAAAGTCAAAATGCACAGGGCATGCAAGACAACCAAATACATAATTTATCGGAATAACCTCAGCATGAACACAAAAATATACACAATTTAACATGCAAAACATAATGTCCTGTTTTAATGCATGATTTTAGAATCCATTTGTTGAATCATCTCAGTAAAACTACTACTACAATAGTCACATTTCAACAGCAGCAGCATATATAATAATAAACATCTGAGAGTTTGGGTATATTTTGCCTACTGTAAATGGTGTGCTCAAACCCCTGTGGTTGTTCATTTTTTAGTTTTTTTTTTTACAAATCCAGTTGTTAGATTATGTCTCCATGTATTTTGGTTTGTGTACTTGGGGAAAGCAAAAGAGTTAAAGACATTCCTTAACCAGGTGGACTCTACATGGCAACCTCTTTCTTTGTTTGAACCTCATAAGTTTGTGGCTAGGAGATAAACATCCATCAAAAAGGCCAATGTGAGACTCTTTTAAACCCAGTAACTACTTGTGAGGAGGTGTTTGGTTGAAGAATCAGCACAGGAATGAGGCAAACAATGTTGTGATTTGTCATATTACATGAACGTGTTCCTCGCAAACCTTTGTTAAGAACTCCAATTGTTTCCTGGTTGAAGTTCAGTATGCCCAAGTATTATGACCCATTCAAAAGCTAGTTTGAAGCAGTCTTTGTCCATTAACTTCTGTTGCAGCATCAGTGCAAATGTGGATTTAATTTTGCATCCTTCTTTTCTTTTCTCTCTATTAAGTGATCCACTTTGAACTTATCAAATAATTAGTAATACATAGTGATCAATCTCCTAAATTGAAGACCTTAAAGTTTCTCAAAATTAATATATAGATTCAAATACCTACATTTTTAGTACAAATTTAGTATAAATTCATTTAGTTGATCAGCGATCTTGCTTCAACAGCCACACAAAGTCTCTGTGTTGAGAGAATACATTTGCCTTGGATCTACAAGGAACTCCAGACAACACAGGTCCCAGGGTTGCTGAGGCAGTTTAAACCCTCCACCACGCTGAGTCGGGGCTTGGATATTCAAGGAAAAATCTTAGGATGTATTCAAGGAGTGGAGGGTGCCCAGTTTGCAGGGGCGCTGCACAAGATCCCGGGCCCTATGCATAATCAGTCCTAATGGGCCCCCCTCCCCTTGAAAATATATATTCCAGACTGTGGCGAGTGGGGCGGGGCCGAGAGGCGTGGGAACGAGGAGTGAGGCCAGGTGTAGTGATTGGAGATGAGCTACACCTGCGCCCCACCGCCAGTATCGAGTCCCACGTAGGAGATGGAAGGATATAAAACTGGAGCGACTATAGTGAAGGACGAGAGAGGACCAGGCCTGGGACATTATTTTATGTTTTGGTTTTTATTTGTGCGCGTCAGTCGCCGTGAGGGGCTGGCGCGCTGTTTTGTGTTTATTTTTGATTATTAAAATGTTTTTGATTGTGCACCGGTTCCCGCCTCCTTCTTCCCAATGAATAGGAAGTTCATATCATTACAGTGGTGCCGAAGCCCGGGAGAAGGAGGGATGCGCTGCTGAAGATCCCTCGCCGCTGTGGTGAATCCGCGGGGCCCTCGAGCAGGCGAGGTATGTGCCGCCATGGACGCTCGAGGCGGTGGGCTGGAGCGAGTTGCCGGGGACGGGCGAGCTCGCTGCCGACCGCCCACGATATGGAGGGGCGGCTGCCGTCCGTGAGGGAGCGGAGGAGTCGGCGCTGTTCGCCTGGGGGCCGGAGCCTGCCGCCTCCGTGACGGAATCCGGAGGGGCAGGGAACGGGGGACTCCTGCCGCTGCCCAAAATCGGAGGAGCCGTCGCCGTCCACCGGGCGGCGGAGGAGTGTCGTGCCGTCCGCCGAGGGCCGTCCAGTGCCACCGCCGGGCACCGCGGAGGAGATCACCCAGCCGGTGGAGGGCCGAGCAGCAGTGCGTCTGGGAACCGGATTTTTTTTTTTTCTCTCTCCCCTCTCTCATCCCTGTCACTCCTCCTTCCATCTCCTTTTCTCTCGCCTCGTCTGTCCTACCCCCAGGTTCCCGCAGGTCCCCGTGACCGGTCCCCCCCGGAGGGAAGGGGGGGGGAGTAGAGCGCAGTCTCGAGGGTACCCCTCGGCCTGCGAGGGGCGATGGGGGTATGTGGCGAGTGGGGCGGGGCCGAGAGGCGTGGGAACGAGGAGTGAGGCCAGGTGTAGTGATTGGAGATGAGCTACACCTGCGCCCCACCGCCAGTATCGAGTCCCACGTAGGAGATGGAAGGATATAAAACTGGAGCGACTATAGTGAAGGACAAGAGAGGACCAGGCCTGGGACATTATTTTATGTTTTGGTTTTTATTTGTGCGCGTCAGTCGCCGTGAGGGGCTGGCGCGCTGTTTTGTGTTTATTTTTGATTATTAAAATGTTTTTGATTGTGCGCCGGTTCCCGCCTCCTTCTTCCCAATGAATAGGAAGTTCATATCATTACACAGACTTTTCAAGGGTCCTCTCTTCCTTTGGGGCCCTGGTAATCAGTACTGGTTTTACCCCCAGTCCAGCGCCCCTGTCAGTTTGGAAGCTGTTTGTCGATGATTGTGATCATCTGGGATCTTCAGCACTTTCTTTGGTGGTGCTTCTCAGCCGGAAAAGGAGGACTGTCTACTACGGATATAGATTGGCAGATCAGTGGTTATATCAGACCATTGTGGTAAAGAGATTTACCAGTTGATCTTTGTTCTGTCCCTTCTGAACTATGGTCAGGAGCTTTGGATAGTGACTGAAAGAATGGGATTTTTGGTTCAAGGGACTGAAATAATAAATTTTTTTGCAAGGTTAATGGCTATTCCTGAGAGACAGGCCACGAAGCCTGTCATCTGGGAGAAGCTTGGAGTAGCTGCTCCTCTGTATCAAAAGGAGCCAGTTGTGGTGGTTCGGTCATTTGGTCAGGCTTTTTCTTGGATGCCTTCTCAGTGGAAGTGTTTCAGGCATGTCCAACTGGGAAGAGACCCCAGGGCAGACCCAGGATGTGATGGAAGGATGCAACTCCAAGACTGGCTCTGTATCTGATGCCACCATCCTGTGTGAAAGAAGCTGTAAGACAAGGATATAAATATGTGTGTGCAAATTCCACCTCGGAGTAATGACAGTCCTGCTCTGAGGAAGATGAGAGTGGCAAGGAAAAAGTGTGGCACTCTCTCCCCGCCCCCATGGCCTCAGGGATAGTTCTGGATCCCTAAGGCTTAAACTTGTGCAGCTCTTCAGAGACTGCAGAAGTAATTTCCATCTGTTTTTTATTTGGTCTACTGACCAAACTACAGAATCCTTCAAACTTTTTTTTGACTTGATTAAAAAGGCATCATAGATAAAAACAAGCAGTGTGAATAAAATGTTTATGTTTATATCAGATCAGATCATATCAGATCATTGTTAGCCAACTATGGTCGCATGTTCCGTCGTTACCAAAATAGTTCACTTCAAGTTATTGTTGTTGGAACTTGGAACTACAGCTATGTATTTGTGGTTAGACGTTTCTTGTGGTTAGTAGTTTCTTGTTCCTACTGGGCAACTGATGTTGAAAAAACATATATGTAACAAAGTTTGTAGATGGGAAGGAGGAAATGGGAACCGGCAAACATTTATATATAAAAACGAAAGTAAAAGCAGCAGCCCCTCATGAAAGACTAACACATAAAACAACAACATAAAGTCCAGGCCTGGTCCTCTCTCATCTTGCACTGTCGTCGTTCCTCTTTTTATCCTTCCTGAGCTCCTCCGTGGGACTTGAGACCGGTGAGTGGATCTGGTGTCACTGATTATCTTTCATTCCATTGAGCTCGCTCCGCTCCCATGGCTCTCAACCCCACCCCAATCTTTACATCCCTTTGCAGATCGGGAGTACCCATGAGACTGTGCTCTACTCCCCCCGGAGACCCCGTCATGGTGACCGCTGCGTACCTGGGGGTAAGGACTGTCGAGGCAAGAGAAAAGGAGATGGAAGGATGAGGAGAGACAAAGACGATAGAGGGGAGAGAGAAAAAGAAAAAAAAATCTCAATGCTCCTCCGCCTCTTGGTGGACAGCGATGGCTCCTCCTGTTGAGGGCCAGTCCCAAGTTCCCTGCTCCTCCACAATCATGGCGGATGGCAGCAGGCTCCGGCCTACTGGCAAACGGTGCAGACTCCTCCACTCCCTCTTGGACAGCAGAAACCCCTCTCCGACCCAGGAGCATGGCAGCAAGCAATAAGTCCGACCTCGTCTTCCATTGCTTCAGCACCACTGCCTCAGGCAGCCAGCGGTGGTCTCCGCTCCTTCATGCTGCCCGATCTACTCAGCACCGCAATCCACCTTCCTTCCTCCTGGGTTTCGGCACCAATGTAACAATGTTACAAAGTTCAAATGTTATGTATCAAAGTTCAAAGCACTGTCGTCACTCCCCTTTTTATCCTTCTGGAGCTCCTCCGTTGACCTCAGGACCGGTGAGAGGCACAGGTGTCGTTCACTCCACCGGCCTTGCTCCGCTCCCACAGCTCTCAGCCCTACTACACTCGTCAGAATCAAATTTCATAACAATTTAGGTAAAAAAAAAAAATAAATATAAACTTAAAAAAATAAAAATCAAAGTGATAACAAAAATATGCCATGATGGTTGATTTGATGTAAATTGAATACCAAACATATCGGTCTACATATGTATTAAACCAATTTCCAGCATTAAACCAAAAACCAATAATGTTACAGCATCTTGATCAAGTTTTGACTAGTCTTGACTTTGACGTCCAATTGATATCAAGATTCCCGCTAGGTTAGTCTGACATGTGTACTCACAGAGACCATGTAAATGAGCAAAACACACACTCTAACATGTTGTTCAATCCATATATTTCATTCCATACATATACAAATTTAATTTGACATATTTTAGCTTAAGAGAAATAAAGAGCTGTGTTTTTTCAGGAAACAGTCCTGTCTAACTATTTAGATTCTCCAACAGTGCATGTAATATGGTAGTTAAGCAGCAAGTTTGTCATTGTCATGGTTTTGGAAATGGACCCCTGGACACTGGCTTCTCAGTTCTTTTGAGTCACTGACATGACCTTTGTCATTGTTCAGTGACACAAACACAAAAGACTGCCCAAGTAAATTAATGAAATTTTCAATCTTATAGGAAGTTCTGAGGAGGACCATCCAAATGATGTGGCTGAAAATGAAATGCAAATGACAGTAGGACTGAAAACTGTTTGAAAATATGGTTCAGAAATAAAGATTCTCATTCAGCATTTTAATTCATTTTTTTTCAAATCATGATACATCAGGTATGTTTGCAATAATCCAGAGCACCAAAATATTAAATAACAGTAAAACTAATAGGATTAAATTCAACATTTGCGCAGTGTATTAAAACAATGAGTGTTTAATCTAGGGTAATGTTAATTTATAAATATACTACTATACATTTCTGATTCTTTGTTCATATGCTAATTTATGTTTATTTAAACCACTGCAAATTTTAAATGTATTAGGATATGTATGTATGTATATATGTATATATATATATATATATATATATATATATATATATATATATATATATATATATATATATATATATATATATATATTATACTATAAAACTAGAATAATATATTCTGTAAAACTATTAATAATTTTTATTTTATGTTGGCTATTGAATTGTAAACTAATGTTAAATTTGTGGAACCTTGCTTTAAAGTGTTACCAAAAAACACAAGCATGCCACAGTGTAATGTAAGGAAATGTGGTACGCGCCAAAAAAAAAAAAAAAATATATATATCGTTTCTTGAGTCGAGGGATCAGATAGACCTGAAACTGAACAAATATAATAAAAACACAAACTCTATCCGCACTATCGACAAACTGGATTGGGAATCCTCTCAACTTGAAAAACAATAATGCATTATATGCATGAATGAAGCAGAGGTCAGAATTTTGCTTATAATTTATTATCAATGTGAAGAGCAGACATGGCCAGCATCACCAAACACAAATGGGTTTTTGAATAACAGGCACAAATACAAGAGAATTGGCAAGAGAATTTAGAACAGTGACTCAAATTAAAGGACACTTCAAGTACATCTCTTGATGCTGATGGAGCTGTAATGCTGATGAACATGGTGCATTACTCAAATTTAAATAACTTTCATAAATGTATCGTGTCTAATGAAACTCTTTAAATATACAAGGCATTTTACTGGTACACTTCTTCACAACACTATTTACAACTGGTCAAGACATGAACCTGTAATAAAGATCTTGATACAATTCCATTAGTTTGTTCTCTTAAAGTTTTTCCACCATCCAAAAACAATACAAATAAATAGAAGTTGACTTTTTTTGATGATTTGCTTTGCACATACATATTTTGACGCCTGCGCTAACATATTGGCAGGCCAAAAACAGAAACATGTTCTCTTCAACTGTCCAATGCTATACATGTGAGCTCTGAATTTTGGACATTTCTAAGAGATATTCAATATGTTTGGTACAAATTGGAAAGACTCTCATTGATATAATGGATTTTACCTACTGCAAGATATACCATGATTACACTCTTCTCTTGTGGGTACTGCCACAGAATAAATGTGCTGCATTAACAAACTATATATATATATATATATATATTACTATAACATTAATTTAGTGTCTCAACTGCATTAATGGCAATATATAAACTGTGAGATGTAACTGAATGACATTCTGTCTTTGAATTTTCTTCTTGAATCTAGTTTTTTATCTTTCATGAAAAAAAAAAAAAAAAAACAAGAAAACAAGCATTGTATTTGGTCTTCAACGGGAGAAATGGATAAAAATAAAAATAGTGTAAGAGCCCCAATAACCAAATTTTACATAAAATTTACATTTACAAGACCATTGTACAAATAACTTACATAAACAATAAAAAATATAACTTACAAAAGTATAACACTCTCAATAAATAGTTCTTCTATGTACAGGTTTATATGTTGTTAATATACGCAAAAAAAAAAAAAAAAGAAAAAAGACTAACATACCAAAATATGGAAGCCGTAAATATTACAGGCATGAGGTACAGCGAGAAATCCTATGGTGCATACAGTAGTGTCAAACAACCCACTGAAAACTTCATTTAACAAACCAACAAACAATTTTAGACCTGTACGCTTTTAGACATCTAAAGCAAAGTATATATATATATATAGTATTTGGCGTAATTGCACTCGGAGCTGGTTCTAGTATTTTGGATTGCTTATTTGCACATAGTGATGGAGAAACGTATAATAAGTATGAGAAGAGTGAGAAAATGACTTAAAAAGGAAATAAATCACAAGACCTTTCATAATTGGCACGTTACTTGATGTCTGTGCTAATTTGGCGATGCGGTTGCTTATCAGTTTTGCTGTCCATTTTGGCAATAAATGCTGACTACTGTTATCTAGAGTACCATTACATAATTTCAGGTAATAGCAACTTAATACATTGGTTCTCCCAAGAATATATAACAAAATAAATCTTTATTAATGATAATAATAATAGTAATAATAATAATACATTATTGTTATTATTATAAATATTGTACTCTTGTACTATTGTATTGTATATTGCATCGTATAGATATTTTGACACACATACATATTTATTTGGGTGCTGTAGTTTTCTTCTTCTTCTTATTATTATTAATAATAATAATAATAATAATAATAATAATAATAATAATAATAATAATAATAATAATAATAAATCCTTCAAACTAACTCACAATATGAAAAAAAAAAAACATACATATAAATTACCTATTTAGAGGATTCATTTTCCCACTTTCAGAAACATAAATATTAAAGCCAGTTTTCCATGGTCCCAAAGACAGGACATATCAATCCAATAACATGTTTCCACATGTCACATTGCTCTGCATTTTACGATGAAACCAGATGTGAACCAACTGGAATCACAATTACCATCAGTAATAATATCGCATATGATAATATCACACGATAAAAAGGAAAATCAAAAATTACTAATTCCAAACACCTCCTGTATTACCTCACAAATTGTCCTGCCTAATGATAGAGGCGATTTTAAACTTTCGTCCAACGGGCTACCAAAAAAGTGCAGCAACTGAGATCATTAAGACAAATACTGAACACTGAAACATTACTACTACATCTTGTTCTTCTTTCTCTTATTCTTCTATTTCATTTCATCTTTTCTTTTGAAATCTAAATGACTGCACCTGTGCCACTACAAGCACAATAAAATAAATTATTGACTTCGGCATCCAATCATGAAATCTTTATGCCACATACATTATGACTCAATATATATATATAAACAAACAAACAAAATAAAATATGATATGGTTGCTTGACTTTCTTCAGGTATTATTTCTTTTTTTAATCATAATTGTCATAGTTATTATAATTTAACTACCATACATCCACAATTGCACAAAGTGATGTCCATTTTAAAAAAAATAGACAAAATAATCCTTAATGTACTGCACAAAGATGGCATCCATTCTCTGCAGAGGATTAATCGCTGAGCAAGTGATGCAATGCTACATTTCTCCAAATCTGATGAAGAAACTAACTCAATTACATACTGGATGACCTGAGGGGAGAAATTGTCAGCACATTTTCATTTTTGGGTGAACTATCTCTTAGTAATAAATAATGATTAAAGTGATTATTTTTCTTCTCTCGCTTACTCTGATTGTGTATATAAAGTCATTCCAATTACATTGAAGCTAAATTAAATTATTTTAAGTTTTTTTTTTTGGCAAAAACACATACAAGTGGTTAAAACATTGGCACATGTGCTGTAAGTTACCCTTAAAAACGTTTTTGACTGGCAACAGATTTAATGAGATTCAATGGGTTTGTGTGAGCAACACACCAAAGGTTAAGTTGGTTTTACTTGCTGAAAAGCTTCCCTTCCATCAGAGCACACATATACTGTATATTCCATGTTTGCTGTCAGATTGAAGTATGACACCTTTTGGACGTTTTCTGTGAATAATCAATTTAATTTAAATCTCTTCCTCAGACCAGACCCGCTTGGCTTCAGAAGACATGTATGGAATACTTTTATGGATAAGAAGTACTTATTTTATGATTTTTTTTAAAGCATTTTCACACACACACACACACACACACACAAAAGTGTGAGTAAGTGATAGAGTTTTTGGGTGAACTAAGCATTTACGTAAAATAAAAGGTTTATGAACTCTACATTCAGGAATGTGTGTCTATTTTGCATTTGGACTAGACGAGTTACGATTCAGTACTGGCTGAGCTGTAATAAGAGGTCTTTTGTCTTGATGGGTGAATTGATCAGAGGTAAGTGTTAAGGCAGACGGACGACACACTGGATCATGGCCTGCATATTCCTGTTGTCTGTTGTTTGACTAATTAGCAGCAATCATAGCAGCAACAAAAGCAGCCATGCTAAACAAACTAGTTCATTCTTACCGTATTTATGCTCGGATCTGTCTGTGTGCATTTTAAATGAAACTTAATTCACAATTATTTCGTAACAGAACGTGGGCGACAGGATCTGCAGCCATTCCCCATTGTGCAATTATATTTGATACATTTGTTTCATTTCAGGAACATTCAAATAATTGCTGATTAGTCTTTAAAATCAGCTTGTGATTGCTATCCAGCCAATCGTACCATTCTTGTTTTGGGATGCAGTCTGCTTCTGTAGGGACATGAGACACATTTGAGGGTTGAAACGCCATGCAACGTCTTCCTGGGATGAATGAGGTCAGATTTGATATAAAACTAAAACAAATCAAGCCCTCTAAACGACTTAGAGAGTGCATCAGTCGAAAGTTGTTTCTTCTTTTTCTGGCTTTGGTCAAATCAGTATATTTCCTTCGAGATGCCTAGCTTTCATTTTTCTTCATTTTTTGGAAAGTTCGTGAGTGATCTACAGATGGCATGAACAAACCAACTTTGGTCCTTTGTGGGTACTTGGCATTTGAGATCCTTTTTCAAATGTACTATAAGAGATAACAGGTAGACTTAGACATGAAAATGATGATCAGCTATAATAAGAGAGGTACAACTGTGAAGCAGCAGCATTTCTGGGAAGAATATCTGATCCTATCCCAGTCCGCACACCGGCTTGGTGGAGCGTTTTAACCAAGTGAGTGCAAGTGCTCGCCCTTTCGGTTCTCCAAGGCATTGGGGTCCCGGCAAGCGCACTCTCTTCGGATGTCACAAGTCATGGGGAACGGAATCACCTTGAAGGAGAAAAGAAACAAGTTAAAGCATACAAACCAAAAGGTTTGGAGTACACTCTTAAAATAAAGGTCCCTCCAGGGGTTTTCACAATGAGGTCATTGAAAAGGGTGTCCAAACCAATTTGTGGAAGTTCCACTGACCTGCAGAGTTCAGCTTCAACACTAATTAAAAACACTTGAACCAGCTAATTAGGGTCTTCAGACTCACTAGAAACTTCCAGGTAAGTGTGTTGGAGATGGCTGGAGCTAAACTCTGCAGGACACTGGACCACCAGACACCTCTGCCATAAAATGACCATTTTTGGTTAATCAAAGAACCAACCAGTGAACAGATCTTAAAAGAACCTTTTTTTCTTCTTCTTCTTTTTCAAGTGAAGAACATTTTAATAATACGAAGAACCCTTTTGTACTATTTATGGGATGGAAAGATTCATGGATGTTAAAGAGTCATTGATTCTAACAAAGATCCTTTATTTTTAAGAACGTAACAACAGCTTGCATCATTGGTCATGATGTCTAGATTTGGCAATGCCTTGAAAAATTGATGAGCCCCTTAGAAGGATTGAAAATAGAATTTGAATGTTGTTTGGCACTTGACGTCACAATTGAATGTTGGCAGTGCATCACTGACACCAGCTGCTGCAATGTAGCCTCCCTTGGGGACGGGCCTCAGCTGCTTTTCAGGATAAAATGCATCTCCAGTCGCTTAAAACTAGGACCATATGTGCAGTTCACATTTTCACATTCACGTAACCATTCATCTTAGCCTCAGTGGCTGAGTGATTAGTTCATGACATGAATTCACATGCTAATTTATCTTGGTGCATAACAAAGTGGATTTTCTAATTCATAGCATCGATAATGGAGTATTATCCTGCCTTTTATACCTGAAAACAGATGAGTGTTTGAGTCAAGTCCAAAGTGGAGGCACTTCAGTGTGAAATCTGAATATATGTTGATTCCCTTGAACAATGCAAGCACTTTTCATGTTCATATTGTGCATTTTACTGTAGCTCATTTTAACAGAATATTGTGATTAAGTTAATGTGAATATGCTACTAATTGGAATGGCATTAATTGTTAAGTATGTAGAGTACTGCCATTACAAATAATCTTAAAGCTTCTTCTGTGAAACCATCACAGTGTACAAAACAATTGCCCTGGCTACAAGATGAACACTGAAATTAATATTACAATATTTCATTTCACGATGGTCATCTTCACTACAATCATCATCTGGAAGATGATGCCATTTGCATTATGAAACAAGAGACAACGAGTTTGTAATGTGATATGAGAGTCATGTAACTAGGGCTGGTTTCAGTTACCTGGAGGAATGGACTGATATACAGTTCTTCCATGGACGAAAGTGAACATTAGAATACAAAGTGCTGTCATGAAACTCTAGATGGTGCAGGCCGATATGTTCTAACTCAGTCTGATTTAATTACATCATCAATCACATGGCGCAGATGATTGCCTTATTTTCACATCAAAGCCAATAAGAGCTCAGGATTCAAATACTTGGCTAGAGTTCGCTGTAGCAGTGGCCACGCTTCAGAAACCCTCCACCTTCCCCAGCTCCACCTGTATAGATCTCCTATTGAGTAATTTATTATATATTATATATGGGAGATGTTTCATAACTGATATGTACATAGCAGCAGTATTCCTTACTTGCTCACAGGAGCATGTATTTGGATTTATTGGCATAAGCAAATCTCAGCACAATTTTAATACTATAATCTATCATATTTGTAATTTTAGTACTTCAGCTTATTTCAGCAAGTTAGAAAAGTGAATATTTCTTTTTTTTAGTTTTTCTTTTCTTTAAGTTTTTAATCTATTTTTTTATATTGCATTAATTTATTATTATTTCATTATTAATGGTACATCACCCAGTTTTGCTTCTAAAACTAAAGTAAGGATGTATAGATATGTGCGCTGGCTAACAAGAAAAAAAAAAAAAAAACATATGAAGAAAAAGCTTTTTGTAATGTGAGAGTGCAGTTCTCCAGATGGAAATGTGAAATGTATTTCTAATTAATGAAAACAAAACATGTTTGTGTGAACAGAACCTAACTCTACAGAGCCACTTACCCCATGAAGCTTTTACAAGCATGAACCGGACACATATCAAAACCAGCAGTCATTGCCCTGCATGCCATTTCCTGTTCAACCGTGTGCCTTCCCTCTCATTTGAACACATTCATTTTGTTAACCTTACTGAAAGAAAGAAAGAAAGAAAGAAAGAAAGAAAGAAAGAAAGAAAGAAAGAAAGAAAGAAAGAAAGAAAGAAAGAAAGGGGTGCGCCAATTAAAGCTGTTTCGGCTTTTTTCAGCAGGCAATTGTTGTTGAGAACCCAGAAGGTGGTGAACACTTCAATTTTTTCCTCTAGTACTTAATCACTTTCTCAGACTTCCCCTTCGCTTCCCTTCCCTTTCCTTCCTTCTCACAACATGCAACCTTTAAGAGTTCTCAATTAGCACCCTCTCCTTATCTCACCATCGGACTAAGATGTGGGCGGCAAATTTGCCATGGTTTCCTCTGCCCTTGACCTTTAGGGTGGCGGGACCAGCTGCCACATCTGGGGCTCATCGATGGTGACTGGGAATGTCAGCATGGGGCAGAGGCCAGTCCAGAACACACACACACACGCATTCCCTGACAGACCATGTACGTCATGGCCCATGACCCCCAACCTCTGCAGAGCGCATGCATGTGTCATATTGCAGATGAAGGGAAATAGTATGAGGGGGCTGGGGATCGGCGAACAGACAGAGCACTTCAAAACACACCACGGGATAATGCTGGTCTGCACTGAGGCTCGGTAGCATGTCAATCTGAGAGAAGTTTTTAAAGCAACAGCAATTTGTGTTGCTCCTGTTATTTTAAGATTATTTCTCTAATAAGAGGTTCTGTATATAGTAGGCGACCTTTTCATTAACCAGTTAACGGTGTTGCTTCCTCTACTTTTCATATTGGTCTTGCAGCCTTGCCTTGATATGAGACCACATATTATTTATTAATGTTTTAAGTTGTTGCGTAGCTTGTCAAATGTATATAGACTTCACATTTAGGATAATGATCTATACTTGGCAGAAAAATAGTTTATTCTGATTATTCATATTGGTCTAGATGATGTATTTAGAACACACTTTCCTTCAGTCGTGTGCTCAGGCCATTAAACCTGTGGAAAGTGCATAGTCTTCCACTTTCAGTCTTAGCCTCGATAGAGAAAACACTGTTGTGGAAGTCTCGAAATTCTCTCAGCCTCATTGTTGCTGCAGAAACAGCAATCTTGCAACAATCTTGCATGGCTGGCATTTCATTGCCACTTTTCCCTAAAACAGCCAAGATTAAAGGAAAGAATTTGGAAAACTGAAAAGCTAATTTGGAGATATGGCTCCTTAGCCATAAACTTTGCAGGGCAACCAACATGCATTGATAATTATGTCTTATAAAAAGGTAGGAGACACACATTTACTACAGCCACGACTGCGGGTTGGCCTTTACATTTATTTTTTGGTATGGTATTGAGAGTTGGGAATGCAAACAAGAACCTACTGGATTTGTGTTGTCCCTCAGTTATCTTAAAAGGCCACAGAGAGTCTGATTTTAGTGGTTTAATTATTTTATGAATAATATTAAATAAGTAACATTTCGTTGAAATGTAAAAAAAAACATAAAAAAATTAAATAAAAAGGTTTCTAATTATTTGACCTTTTTACAATGTTTTAACTGCACCCTTAAAAAAGGGTTTCATCCACTTCAGATGTTGACTACTATATATATATATATATATATATATATATATATATATATATATATATACATATTAGAATTACAGAAGAATTACATTTCTACACCTGTGTACACATGATTTAACGATACAGTATCATGTCCAGTATCCAGTGTTTGCAGATAAAAGAAAACTTTAACGCACTTTAAATCACAACAATAGCCAAAATAAAAAAAAATAATAATAATAATGGCTAGTTTAATGGTTAGGGGTTTGTTGAAACCTCTAACCTGCCATTTGATCAAAAGTAAAATTCATCGGCGAGGTGAAACTGCTCAGCTAACATTTCAAGGTTAAGTCTTTCTAAATCACCGACCCTGAGAGCTTAAAATAATCAAAAACATAACTCTGGACTTTAAAATCTCCCATCCTCTGCCAGAAAGGAATCTCTTGTAAAGAAAACCAAAGGCTCTCTCTTTCATTGCCCTAATATGCCCACTGGCCTCCTTCCTCATGCCAACAGCTTGTAGTGATTAGTAAAGCATCCTGCTGTGACTTGAGATTCAGTTTGACTCGCACCTTCAAAGTCCCTGACAGGAATAATACACAGCTAGTCATCCAGAACATCTTAATACGCCAACCCTTCAGAGAACATGACGGGGAGCTGGGATAAAGTGAGCACGACAGGGTGAGATAAGGAAAGGAAACAAACACACAAGCAGCAGGGAAGTGCCTTGGCTGCCTTTGCTTTGGGGTCACCCCTGTTAGGTATGTTTTGAAGCATGGCAGCTGGTTTGAGCTGGTCCTCTGTTGGTCCTGAGCTGGTTATAAGCTGGTCCTGGTTGCATAGGACCAGCATAATACAAGCTTAACCCTTGTGTTATGTTGCGGGTCAATTTCACCCGTTTCGATTTTCTAGTTGTTGGAAATACTGGTTAACCTATGTTTTTTTTCTTGATATTTAGTGACTTTTTCTCATTTATCATCATGAACATGCATGCAAAGTTTCAACATGCTGGTGTTTTTTGACATATACAAACAAAATTACTATTACGTTCGTGATGTTTGCGGGTCAATTTTCAATATTTTAACGCTCTAAGGAAACTGTACTGAACCAAAATAATAACATTTCTTGGTTATATTTTGTTATTTTATTATTTTACTACTTTATGAAGCTAAAAAAATAGGATTTCCACACTTATATCAATACAGAAAATATTTTGTAAGCCACAGATGGTAAAAATGACCTATCATTTATTTTTTCAAGCTACCTGAAATAATATTAAACCTTTTTTTCTTTTATTGATATTTTGTGACTTTTTCTCATTTATCATCATGGATATGCATGCAAAGTTTCAACATGCTGTTTTTTTTTTACATATACACGCAAAATTAAAATTACATGTGTGATGTTCGTAGGTCAGTTTGACCCTCATAGACAGCCATCCAAAAGAAACTGGACAGACACAAAATAATAAAAAAAAAAATATTTCATGTATGTCAGGGCATCAGCTCCATTTCTAAAGTGTAAGTGTATCTAAAAGTGCTATAGCCCTAACCAAACACACTTCGAAAAGCTAAATCATGGTGTTCAAAATTAATGGCAAATTACAAATGACAAACCTGAGCTACCCAAAGAGATTCTGAACATGGAGGGCAGAAACGTGCATCTGGAGTCAGACCCACAGAAAATAAAGGAGTGAACACAGATGATAGGGAAAAGAAAATGGAAGAGATGTGAGGTGTGCCCATTCATGCGCAACAGCAAAACCAGCACCATGTGTGTGAAGTGCAAGAAATTAAAATGCCAAAAGCACACATTTGCTGTGTGCTCATCATGTCAAAAGTAACTTCATTTATAATGAAAATATTTTCATTATACAGCTACATTTAATTGTTCAGTTATGATGTTCTAAGAAAAAAAAAAATGTATATGCAAAACAAGTCAGCATTCTGTTTATTTTCAAATTTTGTCAAAAAAAAAAAAAAATCTTTAAAAATGGTTAAAAAACATTTTCATTAAATCATACCTTCAGATATATTTTTGGGGGACTATTTGAAAAATGTTGATAATAAAAGTTTTCAGTTTGTAAGTGAATCTTTGTTGTTTTTCATAGTGTGATTTTTGAGGAATTGTATTGAATCCAATTAGGGTCAATTTGACCCGCTCCATAAAGGGTGTACACAGAAATCGAACAGTGCACAAGGGTTAAACCAGCTCAAATTAGCTTCCATGCTTCAAATCTTACCTAACCAGCATATGCTGTTTTTTTGACAGGCATCATGGCCAAAGAGCGGTCCCAAAGAGAGACAGACCTCACTGCAGGCATTGCTGGCAACACTTTGTCTTTGTGTGCCTTGTCATTATTGCGGGTTGGGGGTTCGATAACTTGCTCTAGGGCACCTAAGTTGTGGTATTATCGAACCCACAACCCAAGGGTTAGAAGTCAAACTCTCTAACCATTAGGCCATGACTTCCCCATTTGTTGTACATAAGTACATTGTTGTACATCTAGACTCAAATAACTGCACATGAACATAACTTTCTGCGCCATCTGTCTTGAAAATATAAGACTTTTGTATACTGAAGGTTTGTGAAACTCAACTTGCAGTGTAAGTTTGACTGGTTTTGTGGTAGTTACTGTACCTTACTCTAAGCTCGGCTGCCACATTTACCTAAAGCACCTGTGGCTTTTTGAAACTTTGAATCAATTGAACCAATTGCTTCGGTGAAAAAATCACTTTCCCGATGTGCTTGAAATGCCCACTGGGCAGAACAGTGTAAGTGCAACAAAATTTTGAGAACATTTTGAAACAGTTTGGACATAACATACATAAACAAGCCTTGTTTACTGACACCATGTGATTTTGGATGCTTGACGCACTCTCCAAATCTGGGAATGATCACACATGGTGTACACATATATTTGCCATAGATAATTGGATAATTCATTCCATATATTGCTACTGTATATAATTCTACTGTAGTACTGATTTAAAATAAACAAATATTTGGGCTGACAACCCAATCTATGTTGTTGCAATATTCAACCAGCTAAACTTTTTAAACCAGCAACTGGCTAAATGAAAACCTCGCTCCATACACAGATCCTGCCGCAATTTCTGTCAATGCTGTTTCTAATGAAATCTCCCCAATCCTTCTAAACATCAAGTATGTTGCTACTCTACTGTGATTTTCAGTATGAAACTCTCAACCCTCAACTGTTCTTGAGATAAATGAAAATCAGGTGGTGAGGTTACAAACGTTTGTTGTGGGGATGACCAGGAGCACATTTGCAGGGACAACAAACAGTCAAACACTATCTCAAGTAATCATCTCATCAAAATACTCCAGGAATGGCACAGAGAATCAGAGGCTCATAACAAAGCAGACCGCTGCTTATCTGTGCGCTAATGCGTGAACTCCATTGATCTGCACTTGTGTTTGTGGCCATGCCTAGGAAATGTATGAATGAGTTTGGGAATTTGAACAGATGAAGATAATGTAGTGCACATTGGGAACAAAAAAATGGTTGTGGTGATACTCCTGAAGCCAACAGTCAGATTACCTACAGCACAACTCCCGCAATCCATCAATCTCAATATGACTCAATATGATGACTCTTCCCCAAACTCTAGCTATTTCCAGAGACAGCATGTTTTGCAAATCCCTTCTGATATATATTAAGCTACATAAAGCAAACTGATGCTGTTATGAAGCAATGCCATGCAACCAAAACGATCTAGCTCATCAGAAGATGACTTTATCCCCATCTCTCTGACAAACTGTGTGATATACGGTACTATTGGGATGAAGGAGGCACCAGCAATCTGGCTTATGGTTTCAGAATAATTTAACTTTCAATCAACACTGGCGCATGGTCAACCCCAGCTGAGATCTCTGTCTGCTCAATGACGTAGGCTGCATATTGTAAAATTCCCAAAAAAGCTTCCTCTAGTAGACTGGATTCAATGAATAATCACCGTTCATACACTCACAATCTGACTATTTGCCAAATATTTAAGAAGATGACAGTGCAAGACAAGGAGAAGAAAAGAAACAGCTCAGAGCTGCCTGGAAAAGAAAAATAATTGCTAAGTCTGCTAAGTAACCTTATGTATGGGCACATAAGATGATAAAGCACAAAGCTGACCAGGCAAAAAAAGAGAGCCAAGTATGGTGACCCATACTTGGAATTCATGCTCTGCATTTAACCCATCCAAAGTGCACACACACACAGCATTGAACACACACTGTGAACACACACTCGGAGCAGTGGGCATAATTTATGCTGCGGCAGCCGGGGAGCAGTCGGGGGTTCGGAGCCTTGCTCAAGGGCACCTCAGTCATGGTATTGAGGGTGGAGAGAGAGCGGTGTACATTCATTACCCCAACCTACAACTCCCATGGCCCAAAGACTCGAACTCACAACCTTTAGGATTATAAGTCCAACTCTCTAACCATTAGGCCACAACTTTCCCCCAGTGTTTGCTAGCAGACCGATCTCAAATATGCAACACCATAAACGGTGATATCCAGTGAGAAGCGCTTCAATTTGCCACAAAAAAATTATTACAAAACCAAATTGTCTCTGTGATTTAAACTAGTTTAACCCTTGTGTGTCAATTTAAAAAAAAAAAAAAAAAGTTTCTCTGAGGTCCTTAGAGGGCAAAAATAATTGTTATAAAAACTTTAAGTTTGGGAGTACAGTTTGGTTTCATTTTAAAAATACCAATGTCAAATCAATGTTAAAGTAAAAAAACTTTTAAAATGTGAAACAAACAAAGAAAACAAAACAACAAAAAAAGTTATGGAGGTTTTTCTTTAAGTAAACATTCAAACCACACTCTGAGATTATAGCTGCATAATTTATCCAATTGGATCTATAATACAGCAAAAGCAGGAAACAAGAAACATTTAGTTTTTGCTTAATGTAATACACACTTGTGCTAACATTTTGGGATGAGTGTTACTACATTAAAACCATTTACCATGGTTTACCATGGATCTACCACTGTAGCAATGCTCTTTCGGCAGAAATATGGTATATTCAAATTAAATGTCTTCATATCAATATAAACATTATATTCATAATAATTCATAGTAAATATTAATTATTATTATTGTAAATTGCATTAAAAGTTTGACAGTGGTTAAGGAATATAATTTATTTATTATTCTAAATGAATTTTTATTTGTAGAAAACATAGACACCAAATGATTTATATTATGGTGAATTTCCCTAATGGCAATTTTTCTACAATAGTCCTTAGTCTAACTGTCAGAACATTTTTTATATTTATTTGATTTTCTTTTTTTTTTACTTTAACTGTATTTACATTTTTTTCATGCATAATTAATGAATGTACACTTACAATCTATGCCCCCCAACTCAAGCTCAAAATATTTAATATTATTAGTAACTATGTATTTATGAAATGCAATAATTAAAATAGTAATTTATGATCATAATTTTATGAAAATTGCTACTGCTCTGAAATTTTCATCTGGAGCCCTGTTTAGTCTTCGAACAGAATGTAAAATGATGAAGCATCACTGCCAAATCTAAGATATTTGATATTTAATATACAGCTGTGTGGATGTGAAACCAGAAACCAGGCAATTGATAAAATGTTTTGTCAGTTGTTGTGGCTGGTTCTATCATGTTAAATATGAAATTAATGTAAGCCGTCCCTTTATATGAACAGGAAAAAATAATAATAAATACAATTCAAATTTTGGCTGTTGTCTGTCACCTGCTAACAACTACAAGAGAGAAAGGATGACATACAATCTTTTTTTTTTTTAGGAGCAGGTCTATAGGTTTATTAGATTATACCATAATACAATAAAATAAATCTAACCTGGAATTCAGTCCATGACTTATTGTGCAAATTAAAGGGGAGCAAAGTGGAAAAACTGCGTGCCACTAATCTGGCGGACATCCAGGGATTAGTTTCTCAGAAGCGGTCATTGTAACAACTTGATACTTTGCAAACAGGTTTTTGTTTCCAGGCATACTGATAAATACCTGTGTATCCTGAGTCCAAGAAATTATGTAAAGGCAGCCAATCAGATTAGAGTTTGCCGGAAAGTGTTTTCCATTCTTGTGTTCAATACGAGTCAGATGGTCAGTGCATGGTAACATCTAGAATCTCATGCTCGTCAGTGACTTTCATCTCTAAATTTAGTCAGTCTTAGTATGGTTTTGAATTTAGACATACTGTACATAATGGATGCATGAAATATATAACTGAAGAAAAACGTTGCAGACATGAATGGTACCTTCTTAGTCTTTACAGTGGAGTGGCAGCAGTCGCCTCCATCGTAGTTGCAGTAGGCTCTGTTGTTGATTGCATCACAGTAATTGTCACCCATGAAAGGCTAAGATAAAAACAGAAAGAGAACTCATTCTGAGCACCACTAACAGGAGAAATGGAGAGACAGTTGTCTACTTATATGACGAAAGCAGCAGTTTTGCCAAACAAATTTTATTCAGTGCTTCATTGCCTCTAGGCTTTTGTGTCATAAATGTGGCACAGAAAGGAAGAAAGAAAGAAAGAAAGGAAGAAAGAAAGAAATAAAGAAAGAAAGAAAGAAAGAAAGAAAGTAAATAAAATAATATAATAATTAAACCGTCATGACAAAAATAAGAAATGATTATATGATAAAAATATAAATGATGAGATACTAATTAATAATTATGAGACAAAAGTCTCATAAACATCAAAATTAGTTATGTTAATTACAAGATAAAAACTCAAAATTATGCGGTCATGCATCATAATTATGAGATAAAAAAGTCAGAATAAAAACGGTAAATCATAATTATGAATAAGAAAGTTAAAGCAATGTTATGCTAAGTCAGAATAAAGGAATTAAAAAAGTACAATATGATAAGACACTAAATCAAAATTATGAAGATAAAAAGTTTAATTTATTTTGTATGTGGCAGAAATTGGTGAACTGAACCTTTTTTTTTTTTTTTTTTTTGTCAGATCCCTACTTATCAAACAAGAAAGGGCATGTATGGTGTAGGTGAGAGTTACTTAAACATTTGTAGATATACCAGTCTGTACTAGAAACATATCACACCAAGTGACAGGTATCGACAAGCACAGAGGGGAAAACAGAAAGATAGGAGGAGCACTGAACATCACAGTCACTTGGACATGTACTGACTTTAGTGTAGAGATCCTCTACATCTTCATCTTCATAAATCTTCTTGGGCCTCTGCAAATGGAGGTCAAGGCAAGAGTTTTGCCAATGAGGTAGAGGAAGACAGGATAGAGAGCCATTTGAGAGGATATGGACATTTGTCCGGATGTCTTACCTCACATCCTTTTATGCAGTGCAGGACTTCCGGATGGGGGTACCACTTCAGGCCCATGGTGCAAACTATGTGCTGAAAAGAGGAACAACAGAGAGTGGTTTTCAGAAAGACATGCAGAACATGCAATTTTGATGGACGATTGCCATCACAAAGTCAGGACCAATCCTTGTGTTTGCGCCTGAAAATTTAAGAACAATGGCGCTCAGTTAGTGTAATTCTTCTGTTCCCTCCACATGCCAACCGCAAAAAACAAAAACAAAAAAAAAAACGGGAACCCATCCAAATTCAACACCTTATGAAACATGTATAATTGTGTGACCACATAAGTTATGACTGTTTCCAGCATCTAGTTAAGGTGAGATATTACAGGTGTTGTACAGAGAGAGATATGTTCTCGCAGATTAGCACATGCTCTCGAGAAAATAAATAATAGATAAATTAAAAAATCAAGGTTCCAGTCAGACTGACTCGAGGCTTGCCGAAAGTAAAGGATTGTCTGACCTCAACAGATCCCAAATAATCGCTGTCCCAGTAACACGCACAAAACACCTGCCTCTTCTCATGCCATACCCACTGCCCCGCTGCAAACTAAGGTATTCCATGCCAGTGAGCAAATCAATGCAAATAATAATAATAATAATAAATAAATAAAAACAAATAAATATAAAAATAGTGACACTGAACAAGAAGGAACAGAAAGCAATGAAGAACTTCTAATAGCTGAGAAGGGTTTAATATAGCGCTAATACACAAGCAATGTAATGAATGAAGAATAGTATAAATGTATGCAAATATATTTATATTGAAGTATGAACTAAAGTTTATTTGAAATTTAATTTGTAATGCTGAAAATGCACTTCAGTACATTAAATATGATGAACTTTAAATATGTTAACACACTAGTTAAATTTGTAATCAAGTACATGTACTTTAGTATGTTAGTCAGCACATCAAAACAACTGTCTACAGAGCATGACAAACGATTATTAAAACATAATGATAAAATAATATTTTGTCATGCTTTGTACTTTTGATATGGCATATTGGATATTAGAAATGCACTTTAAACAAAGTTAAGTGTTCTCTCCTTAAGCACACTTTCCTGGCTTTTTATGTCATTAATATTAATTTAAAAAAGACGATTAAACTTTGTGAACAATCTTTGAAGTTGGCTCGCAAAAGCCTAGCCTGAAAATTAAAAGAAAATTATAAAACTTTTAAAAAGGTTGAAAGTTTATATACACAGATTTGATAGCACATTGCTAGCATGTTGTTAGCATGAAAATCATGTTGTCAACCTATTTCCAGCATGTTTTTGGAAAACTTACTACCGTAATATGATTAGCATGGGTTTCGATTCTGTCCTTTGACAAACTTTTCTTTTGGCAAACGTTTCCCTTTCCAAATTTCAAATCACATCAGAAAAGCATTTTTATTTTATTTATTTTTATATATTTTTTTAAATTAAGGAAATAAAGTTGACAATAAATGTCGGGTAGGGTTGGTAAGTGTAGGGAGGGCTTTTGTCCCAATAAGGTGGCATCTATTTAATAATTTGAATTACAAAAAAACATACACTCAATAAATTATTGCATACTGTTTAATAATGTATCACAATGTAATTGTAATTGCAGTAATTGCCACTATTTGTGTATATTCTTGCGTATGTAATTAGCAGAATATTCTGATATTTTAACACAGTATAAATAGAACCCATCTCTTATAAATAGAACCACTCAGTGTAAATAGCATATGATTTCACAAAAAAATAAGCGTCACCTATTTGCTTGGAAATATGTCAGATTGCAGAAGAAAAAAGACTTTTAACCATCCAGAATGGAGAAAAGCTTTCACAGAATTGTCCCAGACTGACTGGTCTTGTTGTATTTTCATCATTTAGTGGGAAAAATTACAGTACACTTATGAGAGGATCAGTCCTTCTGCAATAACTTGAGCTTGAGTGGTGAATAATGGTGAAGTTCATTTATCAATTCTTACAGGGGTCTGAACCAACAATATTTTGGTTACTAGCCCTCACTACTATTGACCTCAAACCAATAAAATTCAGATCACTTTGTTTCCCTCGGGCTAGCATGTCATCATCATCTGAATAAGCAATATCCAATTAGATGTCCACGCTCTTTTCTGGCAAAGCACTCTCCCATAGCTCCCGAGATCACATTTAGCTCTCAGGCCTTTTAATAAAGGTTTGGTTTATTAATTAGAGGTTAATATTAGTACTCCCCTCAGTGGACCCAGTATGAACAACGACTCTCCAAAGTGACGCTGACATCACGTAAAAGGCCACGTTCTGCCAATACAGCCTAATGCATCAGCAAGTGAGCAGTAACTTTGCTGATGTCAGGGAAGCTAATAAGTGAGAAAACAAGAGGAGCATCTTAGTAGGTCAGTGATGAAACCTGAAACGAATCGCTCTCGAGGGCCGATTCATGGCGATAACTGATTCACGCAGCCAACAGCCTGACTCAGCAGGAAACATAACACAAAGAACAAAAAATTCATTATGTGAGAATGGAAAATTAGGAACTGTATGGCCACCAAAGCTTCAGTCAGCTTGCAACTGCATTGTGCAATCGCCAGCTTGCTTTTCCACTTGCACACCTTGGCCGGCTATGGATTTATGGGATCTTCTCACTGCACTGGCCAACAAACACAGCACGACTATTAGCATTAGTGTAGGTGTCAGTCAGGGCAGCCCTGGATCCAGGAATTACGGGACAGATCATGCCCTTGCTTGGCGTGCAGAATGGAACAGGTGCTGTGGAATTCAAACAGCATCGATTGACACAGGGTGGCTAGTGCTGAGAGAACAGTTATTGATCTCACCTCAGCCAACCCTGGAACATTCCAGCCACATCGATTTGGCCTCCTCTTCCCCTCACACTCTGTCTCCAGACTCGAATTTCCACCCAGGGAAGATCATATCAATTACACAAATCAATCAGAGATGTGTTGTCTCATTTCTCTGCTGAAAACCGCCTGACTTGACACAAATGCCCATCTAAACACAACAGATGTGGGGGATGGCATTCAGTTCAAGCACAGTGAGTTTGTCTAGCATCTTCAATCAATTCTGAAACCCCCTCATTTTGAAGAGTTGCATTGAAAGTCCAGGAAACAAAAACTTTGAAGACCCCAAAAGGTCAAAAAGACATGGTAAAACATTGATATGAGTCAAGTGGTTTAATCCAAGTCTTGGGAAGAGATACACTGACTTTGTATGATGAACAGATTTAATTTAGGCTTTTACTGTAGTTACTGATGGCACAAAAAGTTACCAACGCAGAATATATTATTATAAATGAAAATTAAATTTAGACTGTCAGTTGTTTGTGAAGTAAATCTGCTGTAAAATGACATGTTCACTACATGGAATGCTTGAAAATGGACATGTCTGAAAAGATTACATAATGTTAAATTAATGCCCATGCATCTTTACCACTGCCATAGCACATACTAGATTCATGTTTGCATAGCATTGTATAACCACATATCATCACATCAACACATTTTGCACTTTGGCGTCTGTTTTTATATTGTATTTCTATATTTGCAAACACACATTTACACACTTTTTTTTTTTCAAATTTTATATAATAGGCTATATAGTATATTCTGTTACTTTCTCTTTTTAAATACTTGAAATATAATGTATTATCAGTAGTAGTTTTTGGTATGTGATACATTTTGGTAATAAAATATATTTTATATCAGGATATCAGGTTTTGGTTACCATGACTTTCAAAGGAGGAGCAAACCTCTCATATTTTTTTTTAAAAGTATCTAAATTTGGATTATGAAGATGAATCAAAGTTGGGTTTGTAACAAAATGAGGTTGATTAAATGTCAATATTTTATTGATCCGTATTTTTTTTTAGGACAGAATACACAAAACAACTTTACAAAACAAGTTTACAGTCTGGAGGAATCAGAGCAAGTCTGCAGATATCGGGCAGTCAGAGTTTAAAGATTTATCAGAAAATAACGTAGTATATGATGGGGACACACTTTAATTTTTTTGCTTCAGACTACAAATCTGTCCAATCAAGTCACCTTTAGCGCTTTATACAATACCGATAATTTCAAAACAGCTACAGTGTTAAACAGGAAAAAACATCCTGATAAAGCAAAATAAAAAAAATATATATTTAAAGTCAGTTCATCATTGAATCAGTGATATCACCATCCAGCTCAGTTCAGTGCTCTTCATATAGTGTCAGATAATATAAAACATGTTTGATATTTTCAGTTGAGTTTATAACACATTTTTATTATTATTATTATTATTGATTTTTAATTTGTCTCCTACCAATGAGGTCCAATGTGATTATTGTTTCTGTCTTATAGTCTTATTGTGTTTAGAATGACTTGAAAGTCTGGTAGCTCTGCAGTCGGAAGGCGCGACCTTGTGCCATAGAGAAGGAAGGAGACAGAGGGGATGGCAAAAGATTGGAACAAAAAGAGGAGGATCAGGAGGTGGCTGCATGACCAGGAGGACCGGGAGGAGGATGATAAACAAAGTCCAGGGTTGTGATGACAAGAGGGAACCAGAGCAGGAGGAGGAGCCAGGAGTGACCCAGGACACAGCAATGATGGTGGTAGTTGGTGATGGAGCCGACGGAGGGAGGAGCCATGGTGGAGGAAGGGCAGACAACTCCAGGGGGCCAACTGATGGTGGCGGAGCAAGTGGAGCCTGATGTGGAGCCTGAGAGCCAATAAGCCAGGGCGATACAGAGGATCCAGAGAGCCAAGGCAGAGCAGATGGCGCCCGAGACCGAGGCGAAGGTGGAGCCAGAGAGAAGGACGAGCCTGACAGAGCCTGAGAGATGGAGGGATGAGGCGGAGCCAGAGGAGTGGACTCCCAGGGCGGCGGATGGTCAATGACAGACCAAGGCAGAGCCAGAGTGATAAGGGAGCACCGCAGAGCTGGTGTACTGACAGGCAACGGTGGAGAGGAGGGAGCTAAGAGCCATGGTGGAGCCGCTGGGTCAAAGGGCCAAGGCGGAGTACGGGTCTCAGAGGCTAAAGGCAGAGACAAGGGCCATGACGCCGATGGAGAGTGGCAGACGAGCGATGAATCCAGCACACATATGGTGGGCTGAGGGTGAGCAGAGGGGCTGACAGGTGACAGCAGTGGCAATGGAGAACCATAAATGACAGGAGAAGGAAATGGAGGGTGAGTGGGAAATCCAGACAGACATATAGTTCCAGGCAGATGGACCATTCAGGGCTGACAGAGAGTTAATAAGAAGGCAGGAGAAAAGGGGGAATGTCTGCATATATGTCTTCATTACAGTACATAGCGGTGCTCACCCTCAGCCATGGTGCAATGGGCAGAGTTTCCCTCCGCACTCTCGCTGTTCATGGGGCTCTCTACCATTGCCAGCTCTGTTGCTGTCTCTTGCACCTGGTCGGATGTTGCGGGCTCTTGCTCCACGGTGATCCACAGCTCTTTTGCAGTTCATGGCGATGGCTTGTCAGTCACGTAGGGCTCTGGCTCTCCATCAGTGGTGGCCTTAGGCTTTGGCTCCATGGAGTGGGGAGATGGTGGGCTGGGTTCTGGGTGCTGAGTAGGGCTGGCAAGGCGGCAACGCTCTCTCAAGGACCATCCCTGGATAGCTGCACTTGTGTGGAGGTGTTCAGTCCAGCTTGATAAAATGAGCAGAGGCAGCGGGCCGGATAGTGTGTCAGGTTGGCCAGAAATACAAAGTCCTTGGTGTGGTCCTTAAGAGAGCGATCCCCCTGCTCCAGTAGGAGGACGGGGACGGCAGGATCATCCATAAGATAAAACAAAAACTGACAAAAAAATTTAAGAAAAAAAAAAACAGGGGGAAACATACTGCTTTCCTTTCAGGGTCCGGTCTTCTATCATGGTGTGGTGCGGGATAGAAACACGTAAATGAGGAAGATACAATAAACAGTCTTGAATATTTCACAGAGGGGTAATCCACAGCAGAGTGACAGCAAACACACACACACAGACAGACACACACACACCAGGATAATTCAGACGTATTTCATAGACAATACCGGACAACCAAACACTGAACAAAATGCAACTTATATGGGGAACGTAAATGAGGATAACTGACACGAAACATCTGAACATGATGACACAATCAAGGGGAGACAGAAACTAGGTCAAAGAGTATGAGGGATGGAAATAAAAATAAAAAAAATAACACAACAGTCCATAAAGTGTGACAGTATGGTGCCCAGTTCCCCTTCAAGGAAAATCGGACACTATAAAGAATGCCATCAGCAAGACCGGTGTCTAAAGCATGTGTGAAAACACTCCAATGGACCGTGCAGCCAATGATGTCATTAGCGAAGAGCACAAAACTATAAGAGGGCACCTGTAATGCTCATCATCAACTTTCTTTGTCTTGAGGGGCTGTTAGTTTGCTCAATGCTTGTGGAAACTTGATGGAGAACAAAGTGTGGAAGTGTGTGCCTTTGTGTCAAACGCAACCTTTGTGTTATGTGTCTAAGAGAGGTCCCGCTGCTGCTGTGGCACGGCAGAACCTCAGAGTAAGGGGTCCACAGGTTGAGCTCACAGAGAGGTTTGAGAAGGGTTTGGATCTTTCTAGATCTTCTATGTTCTCTCATGCTGCAAAGAGGTTTGATAAGCAGAAACCCGCTCTGGTGCTTTTTAATGGTCCATGATCATCAAAAGATTTACACCCTGAAGAGGTTGAAGAGCTGCACCGTACTAAGAATTTGGTTCTTGGATGGTGGAAATAGTGGCTGATGAGAGTCATCTGTGAGTGAATTTAGCAGCCACTGAAGTAATATATAGTACCCTCTGGTCTAATATTAATGGTGAGCTTCCATACATTTGCAAACCACCTGCTGATGTTCCAAACTCTCCCTTGTTGTGAGCTTTATCTCCACCAAATATTTTGGGGGAGCTGGGTCAGGCTGCCTCCCCAGTTTTCTTGGGTTTTAAGTAAGTGGTTCCCCTGAAGTTCCTTTTTAAAATGTTGGGATGCCTCCCCTGATTTCAGAGTATTTTCAAGCAGGCAGTCTCAATAAATCACTCATGCTTTGATTGGGCTGTCTCCCCTGTGTTAGGTTTTCAGGCAGGTAGCACAATAGGGGCTTTCGCACCGCGGGAACCTTTTCATAGTACCAGAACTATATGTGGAACTACAAACTTTTGGACGTTTTCGCACCACAGGAACTGTGTGCGTTTTTAGTACCGGACTTCCTTTTTCGAGAACCAAATTAGCTCCTACTCCAAAGCAGGGTCTAAACAGCACAACTGGTACTACCTGTGATGTAATTATGCAGTGATTGGCCAAACGCATTCCAAAATGCACTCACCCGCTATAATTTAAGAAGTAGTGTAAACATACTGTAAACATTGTGTCAAATTATTTCGCCAATATGAGGAACAGCTATAGATGTACAGACCCGGAAGTGCAGGCACTTGTAGCAAATTCAGCACTGCCAGTTGTCATTGGACATTCTTAGTTCTCCATTCCGTTCTTTCAATTGCTTAATATATACGTCGGCATTCCATGTCCATTATTATGAAACCAGTGAGATACAACAAAAACACAGCTCTGATCACAGCATCCTCCATCCTCCTGTCGTTAATGTTATTCTTCTTTGTTTAAGTTTTTGAACACCGTGCACAAATGTGACCAATCACGGTAAGTAGGGACACAAGTCGGTTCTGGGGCATTTTGAGTTATTCACAGATTCTGAAAGTGTAGTCTCCAAGCTTTCCAACGATGTGTAACACATGGAAATCTGATATTATTTGGAGAAGTTGTGGCCATTTGAAGGTAGGCACTCAAAAAAGCTCAAAAAGAAGAAAATAGCCTTTAAAGATTGTGCAGTTCTCACTGCTGCGAGTGACAATGGGGCTCATTTACATCACATTTAGATAAGCCATACCCCCTGCATAGCAACGACAGACACAACGGGAAAAATTTGACCGCATACTATTAATAATAAAGGAGAATGTGCATTGTAAATGTCAGTAATTTATCTTTTTTGACTTTTATAAAAATGATTTAGAGGCTGGAATATGTGAGTTTGATCTTTTTATAAAAAATCTTTAATCTTTAAAATGTGGCCATCATTTTTAATGTTATTATTTTAATGTTTATGTTAACAAAAAGTACATATTGATGCTAATTTTATTTGTTATTTCCTGGTTTTCTACATAAAACTTTGATTTCATTGTGTAGCATTAGGGTCCGTGTACGTTTTGATAGTTTGTTTTCCAATTTGAAATGAAATAAGCAGAAACGAGAAAACGGCCCATTTATTCGTTTTTCGTTTTTTTTAAAAAAAACGAAAAACGAGATTTCGGCTTGAGTTTTCGTTTTTTAGTTCAGAGGCATAAAACGAATAAATGACTTCAAAATCCGTTTTCCACATATGGGCGGTCCTAAGACGCCCCCTTCCGCCGATTGGTCAAGCAAATCTGAGCATGTGACGTCATCAGTTGTCGCTCAGGTCTGTTCAACAAAATAATAGTCCTCTAACGTTACTATGGCTACCGATTCTTAAACTGTGCAGGGCAGGTCCTGTTGGGCTTTCTTCTGTGCAACTTTACGCGTTTCACAGAAATCTTTACATCAGAAATATTAAATATTAGTCTGCCACCAGCCCGTTTTAATTAGCGGTGCGGAGTTAAATCTGTGTGGTGAAGCTGCGCTAGACAGCGCCGAGCGGGAGAGGATCAATGACCAGTGTTCGGTCAGCAGTCAGAACTTGGGTACCGATGATGGGGAAATACATTTTTACTGAAAATGACCACGCGAGTATGATTGACAGGACGATAGCGGAGACAATTAAAAGCGCAATATACCGTCTGTTAACAAAAAAAAAAAAAAAAAATATATATATATATATATATATATATATATATATATATATATATAATATATTATATAAAATATAATTAATATATTATATAAAATATAAAAAATATATTAATATAAGCGAATTTGTCTTTGTTTTTAATAAAATAATTGTGAACCACAAACCGAGCCTTCGTTTTAAAGGGCGATATCCAAATATATTTTATTTATTTGTTATAATATGGGTATTTTATGTCACCCGTCTTATTAGTTTGATTATAGTAGGCTATACGCGATTTTTTTTTTAATTATTGTACTATTTTACTGTTGTTTTTTTTAATTAACAATATATCATAACAACTTAAAAAGATAAAAATCTACAGAAGAGATTAACAAATAACATTGGTGTTGTCATAAGTTAACTAATCAATGGGAATTTTTCCTCACCGGCACAACCCTATTCTTAATGTTGGCTACATGTTACAGATTTAATGTTGAGCACATAATGTTAAAGGCTTCTTAAATACCATCACATTCAGTTGAAGAGTCAAGAAGGATGTGTTAATTTATTCAATCTTTCATTAGTTGGTGACCCGGTGTGATTATAATAGCATAAATAAAAAAAACACGTAATAGGCTATGTATGCCAATAGACAAAACACATCTGCTTTTCCTCTAGATCACTTCACAGTGTGATGGAAATAAACTTTTCTTAAAGCGTGATGAGGTTTGGTAAAAAAAAAAAAAAATCATTGCGAGCAAATGTCGAATTGTGTTTTGAAATTTAAATCAACAACGTAAGAGGCTTCAGGCTGTCTGATGAAGTCTGTATGGACAAACACCCAGCTTTGCAGTATAGGTGGCACAGAAACAGCATCTGACCTGGCATTTAGATGTACTTTACACACTGTCTATTGCAGCTCAAAGGAGGCACTGTGAATTTACATTACAATTTCATTCTAAGAGGCTATTAAATGTGAAGTGACAACATGAAACACTACTTTTAATATATATATATATATATATATATATATATATATATATATATATATATATATATATATATATATATATATATATAAACACCAGCAGTTGGTGGCAAGTCACCCTGATAATGATTAAATACCAATTTACTCATTTAGGCTCACAATAAGCGGATTACATAATTATACCATGAATATATATATATATATATATATATATATATATATATATATATATATGTGTGTGTGTGTGTGTGTAAAAGCAGGAAGTCCAGTCCTGGCTGTATAATCAAACAATAAAACGAGAAACAATGCATGCCATCAAGAACATTTTTTATTCCACAGGAACTTGATCCAGTTCACTTGTTAAAGGATACTCCACTTTAAAATAAATTCTGTCATCATATACTCGCTCTCATGTTTTTTCAATCCTTTATGAATTTCTTTCTACTCTCAGTCCAGCCTCTCTCATTGTTAAACCATGGTTTATCACATGATCGACTACTGTAGCCTTGTTTCCATTTCTGACTCATCCTCTTCCTCCCCTTCCTCCTCTTAGTCGAACTCGTCCTCTGGCTCTCCCTCCAACTCCTCTTACTCTGTCTGCAGTGTTTGCATCCATTATCCAAAAGCTATTACTTGACCTTTGGCTTATAGACCACTACTAAAGTTATGATTGGTTGCTGTTAAGTAAAGCAACAAGTGTTTGCACATGTGAGGAGTTAGTGTGAGGCACTGATGAATTAGTGTGGCATTTTGATTGGTTGTGTTTATAAAAGGAAATCAAGAAACTTCCTGTCAGATTCTGGTGTGTTGTATAGAAAATTGTGTGTTGTGTTTTGCAAAAAGTGTTTAACGAAATTGAAAACTGAGTAAAAGGCCAAACATTTGTGTATGGTTTTGCAGATTTAGTGTGTGGTTCTGTTGTCTAAATGTCTTTAGAAATTGGTTTTAGAAATTGTGTGACAAGTAATAATTTGTGTGTAAGCAGTTGAAAAAAAAACTGTAAGCATTTTAGAATATTCCCTTGCTTTGATAATAAATTATTTGCTGAAATTTATTAGCTTGTGGCTGATCTGATTGATCATAAATGGGCAAGCAACCACAATTTTATATTTTTTTAAAGTGTTGTTTTCATTTAATGTTTGCATTAGGGTTATTTAAATTAGTATTTAGCTTATTTAGGTTAATTTTGTTTCTTAAATCTGAAACTTATACTTTTTTTGCCATATTGCATGATATTTTAATATACATCACAAAAATTGAAACTTGTCATTAACAAAGCACAATTTTTTAAAACCTGTTCTTTATTGCAATACTATTAAAAAACTTGAACCTTAAGTAATTACTGTGATATGAAATGTTGATACTTGCACATGCCTATTACATAATTCACACTTAAACATTGTTTTACCTGGAATCCGGTGAGCATACCAGGACTGCACCACACGGTCAAGACCAACTGTAGTAACCTGACAAGATAGTGCAGACACGCAATAATGTTTCAGGTCATCTTCCATGTCCAGTTCCTCCTGGTTCACTAATTGCATCAGTGCCCCTTTCACTGGATAATTCACTCTGTTATTTATTTCAGGCCATATTCTTTCAATTGTGTGATTCTGTTTATTTAAAAGGAAAAAAAGGAAAGCAATTAGACTAGCACAACAGCTACATACAGTTAAGGAAGTTAGTTTATTACATACAATCTTGGACCTCTAGAGCAGTGGATCTTAAATCTGGTTGCTTTAAGGAGGTATTTCTACCTGATTCTACATAGAAATTCTAATGTCGTCGTTGTGACCTACTTCAATCAGTTCGTTGAAACATAAAACAGGGAAAAGCTGTTATAACCTAATTGAGTTACATTGAGTTAACATACAATTTCCATTAATGCTTGCTCAGGATGGACACATTCGACACATGTGCACCTGCTCATGAGTTCAATCAAAGTGAAAATCGCAATTGACAGCAATACTCTTCAGCACAATGGTAACCACAAAATTTTATGACAGAAAAAATTGACAGAGTTGACACCCAATTAGATGTACAGTATCTGGAGTTGACCCTTTTCATTAACCATTTATGACAGTTAATTTGTCTGTCTCCCTTTTGCTATTTTTAGTTCAAGAACGTTTCCTCTAAAAATTGTAATGTTGAAAATCTTTGGATTTAAATTATTCTACAGCGCATTCAGGAAAATCTAACACTTTTGGCAAATATTATTTCATGATAGCCCCTGTTAATTATTGCAGTAAATCTTACAGAGTACAGGCATATGTAATTGAATCAATCGACTGCCAATGTAAATGCCACAGGCCGTGACTGTGTCAGAGTCAAGAATGCCTCTGATTTTGTAAATTACCTTCTATCATCTGTTAAAAGTCCCTTTCCTTATCAAATTACTGAAATTATGTTGATAAGATACATGTTCTTTTGTCTAATTATTATTATTATTATTATTATTAGAAAAGGGGGTTCCTAATGTTTTGGCTCATGGAGGATGCCAAAAGAGTGTCTGTGGATCTTTTGCCAAATGCAGTGGAGGCTGCAGGCAGGTATGACCGTGAAGCAAGATCTTCATTGACACCAGTTTCAACTTTTGGCAGAATCCATTTCTGTCACCAGAGGACCAGGTTGCTGTGGAGAGGCAGTTCTCTATGCAGTGTCCTGACATTGCGTCTCTTTTTGAACGATGAGGGGGTGGTGTTGGCGCAGTAGATAAGACACATGCCTTTGGTGTGAGAGACCCGGGTTCGAATCCACTGTGAGACACCAATGTGTCCCCTAGCAAGACGCTTAACCCCTAGTTGCTCCAGAGGCGTGCGACCTCTGACATACATAGCAATTGTAAGTCGCTTTGAATAAAAGCGTCAGCTAAATGAATAATGTAATGTAAATGAACGTGTTGTCAATTTCCAACAAGAAGAGTTCCAAAATGCTTTGAAAATACTAATTGATCTTGTTTGAATTCATGCTTAAGAAAGAAATTCATAAAGGATTGAAAAAAACATGAGAGTGAGTATATGATGACAGAATTTATTTTAAAGTGGAGTATCCTTTAACAAGTGAACTGGATCAAGTTCCTGTGGAATAAAAAATGTTCTTGATGGCATGCATTGTTTCTCGTTTTATTGTTTGATTATACAGCCAGGACTGGACTTCTTGCTTTTACACACACACACACACACACACACACACACACACACACACACACACACACACACACACACACACACACACACACATTCACACACTTAAAAGTAGTGTTTCATGTTGTCACTTCACATTTAATAGCCTCTTAGAATGAAATTGTAATGTAAATTCACAGTGCCTCCTTTGAGCTGCAATAGACAGTGTGTAAAGTACATCTAAATGCCAGGTCAGATGCTGTTTCTGTGCCACCTATACTGCAAAGCTGGGTGTTTGTCCATACAGACTTCATCAGACAGCCTGAAGCCTCTTACGTTGTTTATTTAAATTTCAAAACACAATTCGACATGCTCGCAATGTTGTTGTTTTTTACCAAACCTCATCATTTTGCAGGACAATTGTCTATTACAGTATACAACACATATAAAAAGGGTGCCAATAAAGCTGTGGTGATATACAACACGCTTTAAGAAAAGTTTATTTCCATCACACTGTAAAGTGATCTAGAGGAAAAGCAGATGTGTTTTGTCTATTTTGCCTTATGACAACACCAATGTTATTTGTTAATGTCTTCTGCAGATTTTGATCTTTTTAAGTTGTTATGATATATTGTTAATTAAAAAACAACAGTAAAATAGTACAATAATAAAAACAAAAACAAAAAATCGCGTATAGCCTATAATCAAACTAATAAGACGGGTGACATAAAATACCCATATTATAACAAATAAATAAAATATATTTGGAAATCGCCCTTTAAAATGAAGGCTCGGTTTGTGGTTCACAATTATTTGATTTAAAACAAAGACAAAGTCACTTATATTAAAATATATATATATATATATATATATATATATATATATATATATATATATATATATATATATATATATATTTTTTTTTTTTTTTTTTTTTTTTTTGTTAACAGACGGTATATTGCGCTTTTAATTGTCTCCGCTATCGTCCTGTCAATCATACTCGCGGGTCATTTTCAGTAAAAATGTATTTCATCATCATCGGTACCCAAGTTCTGACTGCTGACCGAACACTGGTCATTGATCCTCTCCCGCTCGGCGCTGTCTAGCGCAGCTTCACCACACAGATTTAACTCCGCACCGCTAATTAAAACGGGCTGGTGGCAGACTAATATTTAATATTTCTGATGTAAAGATTTCTGTGAAACGCGTAAAGTTGCACAGAAGAAAGCCCAACAGGACCTGCCCTGCACAGTTTAAGAATCGGTAGCCATAGTAACGTTAGAGGACTATTATTTTGTTGAACAGACCTGAGCGACAACTGATGACGTCACATGCTCAGATTTGCTTGACCAATCGGCGGAAGGGGGCGTCTTAGGACCGCCCACATGTGGAAAACGAATTTTGAAGTCATTTATTCGTTTTATGCCTCTGAACTAAAAAACGAAAACTCAAGCCGAAATCTCGTTTTTCGTTTTTTAAAAAAAACTAAAAAACGAATAAAGGGGCCGTTTTCTCGTTTCTGCTTATTTCATTTCAAATTGGAAAACAAACTATCAAAACGTACACGGACCCATTAGGACTTTTTTAACAGGATTCTGTGATAACCGATGAGCTAGCTAATAACAAAAGGTAGCTATGGGAAGGTCTAAACATGGACTAAACATGAGATAACGTGTACGTGTTCTTAGAATGAACACAAAATGACAAACTTTGATGTTTATGGAAACTCATCCCATAAGAAACAAAAGTATTCTTGCAGATCTTGATGCCTCCAATGAAATAAGTCGTTTGGGCACACTTTCTCTTTGTCGGGGTCTTCTTTGTGGATGTAACCATCTCCGAAGTTTGCACTGTGCGTCTGTTTGCCTCTAAATGTTACGGATTTCCCCCATTTCTCTGTCTTTATCCCCATCAAATGTTACTATCGATATAGCCTCTGATATCTTACGGTCCAACTCGTCTGATGCCAGTCCAATACATTCTTCCTCGTCATCATCTTCGCTCAGTTGTAGATTAGGGATATTACAGTCTTATTATGCCGCTTTCATCGTCGCTCAGATCGTCTTCAGAATCAGTGAGCACTTGTTTATAAGCATCCGGCTTGTCGAAGAAGTACTTCAAAACATTTTCGGTGTAACGGCCATGGTTCAGCTCGTCTGCGTTCATCTTTGCGGCGTACATCTTAATTGAATTTTGATATCAGCTACAGCCGGCCAGAGCGCTGCATACTAAGTTGCCACGCTTCCCTCGGAGGGCGGGGGCAATAACAAAAGAAACAAAAGCCGGCTTATCCAGTATGGAAATACAGACAGACAATGAAACGCCCCTACTGCGTGCTAGAATCTCCGACAAACAACCTGATTTCAAGCTCAAAATGTAGGCTTTTAAATATACCAATACTGCTCTCAAACACGGAGAGGCTTCTTTGTGATCTCATCTAACAGATTCTGCAAAAAAACGAAAATCACCAATTTGAAAAAAAAAAAAAAAAAAAAAAACGCTTCTTTCTCATTTTGCTCGAAAGTTTTGCTGCCAACTTGTGTCACTGGTTTCCGTCACTGGTCACAAATGACATCGCTGTTGACCAGCTCATATCAATTCCTAGTACAAACTGTCAGTGTGAATGCAACTCTTTAAATGGTACTGGGAAATAGTTTGTGCAAAATTGTCCCAGTATTTTAGTACTGTACATTTAGTTCTGGAACTAAAGCGGTGTGAGAGGCCATATTGACTTTAGGAACAGCTGTTTGAGGATAGCTGTTCTGCTAAGCTGTTTT
The DNA here is from genome assembly GCF_003368295.1 of Carassius auratus. Classification (NCBI taxonomy): domain Eukaryota; kingdom Metazoa; phylum Chordata; class Actinopteri; order Cypriniformes; family Cyprinidae; genus Carassius; species Carassius auratus. The sequence continues at coordinate 29,031,307 of NC_039247.1, forward strand.
GCTGTCTGGAGCACTGTTTGTGTGTATCATTGCATGGCATAGTGGGCATTTTGTTTCCTATAGTGGCTATAAGAAAAGACATTGTGCGTTTTCACTTTAAGGAGAACATCTCAGGTTACACGTGTAACCATGGTCCCCCAAGAGGGAACAAAACACGGTACTCCCTTGCCATACCTAGGGTATGCCTGTTTCCATCTCCTTCAGACAAAGAAGTAATTTACATGCATTGCAGGTGCCCTCTCATACTTCCGGTTGCTCTGCTAATGACTTCACGAGCTGTGCAATCCAATGGATTCAGAGAGTTTTCCACGTGCTTCAGGCATCAGTCCACTAGAGGATGCAGTGTCTCATTCCGTCTCAGGGGACACAGGGCTACATGCAAATCCTGAGATGTTTCACTTTGTTTTTGATACTGTAAATTGTATTTTAAAATATATTCCGATTTTAAAAGTTGTGTAGTATTTTCTAGCATGCAAAGATTGAAGATAGCATGTTCCGGCCTGCAGTGGAGCCTGACAGGTGTTCAGTAAGAAGACTGCCTGAAGACTGCCATCATAACACTCCCAGTCAAACACTGCAGTCACAGCTAAAACAATGTAATACTTCTGACAGGTATATTTATATGAAGCTTTTTTCCTATCGCCTGTAATAGGGTCATTGTTGAAATTATAGTGATTACAGATGGCATTTTAACTTTTATGACTTGGCCTCAGCCTCGTTGCGGTTCAGATGAGTTAAGAGATTACTGTAATCATACCCTGTTTTACCAATGCCAGGTAATTGGGAAAGTCATGCATGCCTGAGCCTGCGGCCAATGAACGGTAATTGGATGTCTGCTACATTGCAAAATTACAACTGCTGCATGTGTTCACTGATCAGAGACAGAAGTTAACGACAGAAGTTCACTTTAAAATTTTACATTGAAAACTTAATTCTGAACATTTATTGTTTTCCTAATTGTTTCATTATTATTAGTAGTAGTAGTATTTGTTTTTACAGTTGCAATCAAAATTATTCAATCTCCTTGACTTGCAAGACAATTTGCTGTGGAGGATAACATTTTATGAAATCAATTTAACAAAGGCATCAGTAAAGTATTAGAGAAAGTTTGTTAATACACTTTTGAGTGATTCTGAGAATGGAACATTGATGAATCATGATAAAATTTGAATTGGCTCTAAACATTCATGTTTAAAATTATTCAACCCCCTTTGTGCAGAATATTTTATTCTTTAAAATCTCCAAATAAACTCTGTCTGTAAGTGTTTAGAAGCTTCTGTCACCTCTCTACCACAGTTTTGGCCCATTCTACACCTGAAAAAGCTTTCAGATCACTGATAATCTTTGGTTTTCACATTGCCACTGCTTTCTTCAAATTCAACCAGATATTTGAAATGAGAATTAAGCCTGGATACTGAACAGGTCACTTAAGTACATTCTATGACTGATCCCTGAACCAAGCAGTAGTAGATTTGGATGTGTACTTTGGTATGACTGGCCTGCAGGAAAGTCCATTGACCATCAGCTTTAGTTTTTGCACCAAAGGCATTACAATTCTTGTCAAAATGGCCTGACACTTTAAAGAAACCATGATGTCCTTCATACAGTCATGATTTCCACTTCCTTCTACAGTAAAGAAACCCCATAACAGGACTGATCCACCTCCAAGTTTGAGGATGGAGATGGTGTTCTTCTGTTTATGAGCTTTGCCTTTTTTGCAGCAGACATACCGCTGATCCATGGGTCCAACAAGTTCCAGTTTGGTCACATAACTCCATATAACATTCCTCCAGAGCTCCACAAGTCTACACAAAGGAATTTTTATCAAGTTCAAGTTGTCCTTTGTTCTTCTTGATCAATAGTGGTATTCTACAAGATGTCTCAACATAAAGGGAATACTTGTCTAGTGTTCTTCTTACACACTGCATTGAAATGGTTTTCCTCCTTTCATCGGGTCATCTTGCAAGTCTTTGGCATAACATTGCAGATTTTTCTTAGTTGCTCTGATTAAACATTTTATGATATTGTGCTTTTTCTTCCACAACCTCAAAGATTTTCTGGTAAAAGACACTTTAAGCTAAGGAATAAGGCTGAGAGCTGTGACTCTAGGAACTTTCAATGTCTTGGAAATCTTCATATAGCCTTAGCCTTTCTAAAGTACTACGATATTTATTCTCTTTAGCTTTTGTGAGATCTCTGTTGACATTTTTGCTACTCAACTTCAACACATGCATGGGCTAACTGTATGTGTAACGGCTCAAGCCAATTCTGTTTTTAATAGAGTTTCTAAAAGCTTAATTGTGTTTTTGAGACTGTTTTTTCCTCACCATGCAAATAAGTGATTTAAAAACAGCAATGTTGAATAGGGGTTGAATAATTATGACATAGCAGTATTATAAAAAAATCGTATAACTCAAAAGTATTACATTATATATTGACGATACAATTTTTATTTTATCCTGGATCTTCAGAAAAGCTTGTATTTGTAAAGTACTGCAGTCTCTAGGGGGTTTGAATTTCGATTGCAACCGTATATATAAAGCAAGGAAATGTTTCAAATACAAAGAAATGACATTCTTTTTACTGCAGTTATGTTGGCCTGAGAGGTGAGTGTAATGGTTACAGTTCACATTAAAACCATTGTGTACAGAATATATAAATAAATATAAATACATACCAATATTATATTTTGTTAAATGGTTAGCTTTGTGACTTCGTTTGAAGCCATTAATAGGTTAAATACATATATACTGTATACAATGCGACTGAATTGTTATTTCGACACATTCTCATGGCAGTTTGTAAGTATTTAACATTTTGGTGAATTAGTGGTTGATTCGTATGAATTTGTATGATCTCATTGGTATGTTTTTGTATGGGTGGATCCTCATCGTATGGACCTGATAACGGTCTTAAAGGGACACTGAGTAGGAATTACTCCCATCTAGTGGTGAAATTGTATTTTGCATTCAAACTAATTTTGCTCTCCAGCGCCTCGCTTTTTCAAATGCGCATTGCATCTACGGTAGGCGATATGTACCAAAAAGCTTTGACAGGATGTATTCTAATAGCACTTCGTCGAGTTTTCCTTCAGGTGAACAGGTGTGTTATTTCAAACAAACTGCAACATGACAACTAACAAACAAATGTTACAGTATGAATTACTGACTGTGGAGAACATGAAATATTGTAATTAGTAGTTATGTCTTCTTTATTCATTATATTTTCTGAATTATATGCATTGTTAGATATAAAAAAAATATTATAATATAGACTGTAACACTGACGTACCTGTCGAGAAGAAAACTGGCCACTTCAGCGTCTCTTTTGAAATCTTTATCAAGCATTAGCTCTTTCCACCTAATAAAAGCTTCCCCGACATTAACTCTTGTTTTCTGTAATCTACGGTCACGTTTCCTTTTACGTTCTATTTTTGACTGTTTTGGCGACGATGTTTTCTTCTCCTGTGGCGCAGCATATGTATGGTCCATAATAAGAATTCAATCCAGACTTTTAAACTTGCCGGTGCAGTTTCAAGCGCCTCTCACTGCTCTGCACCTGCGTTTCTGGCTCTGACCGAAAACGCGCTGTGGAAACGCGTTGGCTTAGTACTTTTTGTCCCTCTCTGGTATTATAGTTTTGCAAGATGGCGGAACTACATGGAAGCCTCCGTCAACCTACCTGTCCCATGTATATAAAGATAATAAATTCTTCATTTACAAGGATTAGTTCAAACATTGGCATAGGTATTTGTACACCATTGAGGGCATATTTATGAATAAAAATATTGATTTTAGATAATAAAATACCTAAAAAGTTACTTATTGTCCCTTTAATTGGAACTGACTGATGAAATATGCCGACCTGATGCAGTCTTAATATGCACTTTGTTGCTTTTTTTAAGAAACCTGGTAAAAATATATTTAAATATATGATAAAAATATGTTGTAAACCTTGAAGCTCAATGAAATATATTTTTGTAATTGAAAACATTTAGTTTAAGTGCATTAAATGGCACTGAATGTAGTTTGGACATAATAAATGTCATTATAGCTTTGAATTCCTAGATTGTGCCTCTCGCTGACCCTAAAGTCCAGAGCCTATACACAGATAAATGACACTGATGAATCATCATGCACAATCCAATATCTGCTGTCCAAGGAGTGTCACCTCAAACTTTGAGTCACACTCAGGATGTGTCATCCTGGTGCAACATTACCTGCCAGTAAGCTGAGAGGGTGCACACAAAAACAAACCTTGACTTTGGGAGGGTTCATCCAGTGATGTCTCATAATGCTGCTGGCCGTCATGTTGCTCAGCAGAATGACCACATCATTGTTATTGTCTTTGCATGACAACTCACACTCCTTCCCTGAGAAAAAAGACAGAGAACATAAGTCCACATCTCATGTAACATCTTGAAACACTGCATAACATCTTTATTTAGTGTTTGAAGAGCACTGCTAAACAGTTTGTCTACTCATCACTAAGGTCATTGCAGATATCGACACTTCAGTGAAGTTTAATGGACACTTCTTACAGTTTAACCATGTTAAGATCTGAATGTTACAGCATATCTTCTGATGAAGTTTTTGTAAAGTACTGAGTTCTGTCTAGGGCTGTACAAATAATCGAATGTGATGATCATTTGAATCTCATAAGTAAAGCCGGTTCTGTGATTAGTAGTAAATCTCCATCACCTGCTTTCAAAGAGTTCAGTGCTGCATGGGGAAAAAGAGGGGAGGGGGGCAAGGTCGGGAGGGAGTTCAGCTTTCTGACAGCCTGATGGATGAAGTTGTCCTTCAGTCTGCTGGTCCTGGCCTGGAGACTCTGCAGTCTCCTCCCTGATGGCAGCAGACTGAAGAAGCTGTGTGACGGGTGTGTGGGATCACCAGCAGTGCAGAGGGCTTCATGGGTGAGACGAGTTCCATAAATATCCTGGAGAGAGGGGAGATATACACCAACGATCTTCTCAGCTGCTATCACTATGCTTTGAAGTGACTTGCGGCAGGACGCATTGCAGGCACCATACCACACAGTGATGCAGCTGGTCAGGATGTTCTCGATGGTGCCTTCTGTAGAAGGTGCACATGATGGGGGCCGGGGCTCTGGCTCTTCTCAGTTTGTGGAGGAAGCAGAGACGATGCTGTGCTTTCTTGGCCAGTGCTGTGGTGTTTTGAGCAGCACCAGGAACTTGGTGCTGCTCACTCTCTCCACAGTTGCACCGTTGATGGTCAGAGGAGCATGCTGAGTGTGCACTCTCCTGAAGTCAACGACACTCTCCTTCATCTTCTCCATGTTCAGAGAGAGATTATTGTCACTGCACCACCCGGCCAGGCGGCTTTCCTCGATCCTGTAGTTTGTCTCATCTCTGTTGCTAATGAGACCCACCACAGTCATGTCATCCGAAACTTAAAGAGGTTGCAGTTGTGAGATGTCCAATCAAAGGCCCCCTCTGCCATGTTGGACCTGCCCCACCATATCCCGTTGTTTGAGGGAAGCCTTTGCCACCGCAACCGCTGCCGATGGCTTCCATTTCCTCCCTGTTGCTAGGGTAGGAGCATCACCTCTGATGACTGGATCCCAGGATTCTGTGAGAGTCATTTCCAGCCTTGATTTGGCACATTTGTACTCCTCCACCAGGCTTGAGATTGGCAGGGAGAGGGCTCCATTGCCATAGAGGCCGATGCTGGTAAGGCATCTCGGCAGTCCCAGCCAATTCCTCACTTGTGCATTCACTAATCTCTCCAGTCGAATGGCATGGGATAGCGTGACCTCATAGATAGAAGTTGGCCACATGAGACGGGGCAGCAGCCCAAACTGAAAGCACCACAGCTTCAGCTTCCCTCGGAGAGCAGTGTTGTTGATCTTCTTGAGGCCGCTGATTGTATCCTGCCTGAGTTGCTCCATCTGCTTTGAGTCTTTGAGGTCTGCGCTATACCAGTGGCCGAGGCTTTTGATGGGCTTCTCCAGAACTGTTGGTATTGGCTCGTTGTTGACCTGGAACCTCTCATTAGTAAGCTGGCCCTTGACAATGGAGATACTGTGGGATTTGCTGGGTTTAATCTCCATTCTTGCCCATTTGATGTTTCCTTGGAGTTTATCCAGCAGACATTTGGTGCATGCATTTGTTGTTGTTATTGTCATCATGTCGTCCATGTATGCCCTGATTGGAGGAAGACGCAGCCAGCTCTTCAACCGCTCCCCTCCTACCACCCATCAGGATGCTCGAATAATGAGCTCCCTCGCCATTGTAAATGCGAGTGGAGATATAGTGCTACCCTCTGGGACTTGGAAGAACTTGAACGCAGTCCACAGAATTTCATGCGCCACTGACCCAAAGGCATTGGCGAGATCCAAGAAAACCACATGCAGGTCTTTCTTCTCCTTCTTGGCTGTCTGTATCTGGTTCCAGATGACATTTGTGTGTTCCAGGCCTCCTAAGAATCCACTTATCCCTGCCTTCTGCACTGAGGTGTCGACAAAGTTATTATTCTGCAAGAACACAGAGAGCCTCTGGGCCACAACACTGAAAAATATCTTTCCTTCCACATTCAGGAGGCTGATCTGGCGGAACTGATCGATGGTTGAGGAATTATTTTCTTTGGGATTCTTCCTCCTGCCCATTGCCATGCCTATGGTATAATTCCTTTTTCCCATGCCACTTTCATGAGCTTCCAGAGGTACTTCAAGATGCCTGGCGCGTTCTTATAGAGCCTATATGGAACGCCATTGGGCCCAGGGGCTGAGGCTTTTCTGGCCGGCTTTACTGTGCTCTCCATTTCGCTCCAAGTTGGAGGTCTTGCTTCCAGCTGGTGCTCGTGTGGTTGAATTGGTGACATATCATCCGGGATGCTGGCTGGCACAAACCTCTGATTCCTCAGGTGCTACTCTAGTTCTCTTAAGGGTCCTTTGATGGTCCCAGTTTTCTCCTTGACAAAGAGGTCTTTGACGAACTTATAGGGATCTCTGTAGAAGGCAGTCCTCATTCGTTCCTTCTTCTCATGTTGCTTTCTAGGGCATTCTGCTCTTCGCAGTGTTGCAATACGCTGGTTGATGTCTCCCTGTAGTGCCTCAAGTCCTTTCCTTTCCACTTCTGTGGCCTTCCTCCATTGTTTTCTCAGATTCCTTCTTTCTTTCACCAATCGCTCAATCTCTCGTTGTCTCCTAGACTTGAGATTGACTGATGGGTTCGTCTGCATCCCAAGGTTTGGGGTTGTACTTTTCACCCCAAATCTCACTGCTCCATAGCTGTAAATGATCTCTCCGATCTTGTTCAGCATTCTTTCCACGCCCCCTTTCAGACCTTCTAGAAGATGGACGACGTCTGTGTCTGTGGTTTCCCACTCCTTTTACTGGCAGGATTTAGGCCACAAGATTTGAGGCTTCTGTCCATTCATCTTACTCTCTACTGCTGTCTGTGGCTGGATGGGCTCTGGACTCATGTCCGTTGGTGGCTCTGTGCTTGGTTGAACTTGTCCTGGGGTCTGATACCCTGTGGACTGTGGTGAAAATCCTGCCACTGGGCTTCACTCACCTGATTTGCCCTACCTCTGAGGAAGTAGTGGTCAATGCGAGGCCCCTCGCTAGGCTCTCTCAGGCACTTTTTCCTACCCTGGTGGATCTTGAGACCCTTCTCTGATGTTATCTTTTTCCAGCCACACGCCACTGCCAGTACTGTTACTCCATCAACTCCCGTGCTGAACAATTTATTCATAGTCGTTTCCATTCCAGGGTCTGTTAACGTGTGATCCACCGACGAGTCATCTTCTGTCAACGCTCTCGCAGACTCAAGGGGTATTTTTTCTTTCGAATTTTTTGTAGCCATAGTTGGGTGGATCCAAGTCACTATGTAGTGCAAAGATCCTGCTAACACGGGTAGCTAACCCATGACAGCCCCATTGGGGTCTGTTCCCTCCTGCCAGCAGTCTCTTCAGGCCATCACCAGGTCTTTCCCGGGTTGTCAGCTGCCCTTTCGCAGCAGTCACTGGTTTTGACACCAGATATCGGGATTCTTAGTAGGACTGGTTGTTAAAGATCCGTACTTTCAGCACAACAATTGAATGGGGATGTCATCTTGTGTTGGGTGAAATTTGGCACAGATCTCATGGTGCCACCAGTGCAACACATCTTCAGTTGTGTGCCCGACCTCATTGGGTGTTTCGGCCACTTATCACAAGACACCCTCTGCCGGGGTTGGTTGATCAGACTCGGGTTTGTGTCACACGGTGGTGGCACCATGCGATCATTTGGCAGCCCATATTGCGTCCATACGTTTCAGCCACAGCCAGTGACTGCTCAGTTCCGCTGCAGTGGCAAGTTATTTGATTGCCCTCCGTTGGGACTGCCCTCTGATCCCTACTTCCTTCAAGAGCCTTGTGGTAGAGCTGGCTACAAAACCTCTGCATCCCACCTCCACTGGCCACACCTTCACGTTCCAGCCCCGCCCCTCTGCTTCAGCTGCTAAGTTGGCATATCGCAGCCTCTTCCCATCAAATGCCTCGTCGGTGGCTAAGGGAAGGTGCATCTCATTCCCCTTCTCAGGGAACCATGCTAACATGCGTGACCTTAGAATTTTTCCCTTGTATATACAACTTTGTCATGGATTTTCAAAACATTATAGATCAGTACTAACTGTTCTGATGATATTCACCAAATTAGAGAATTAGCATAAATTTGTGCACAAAATTGCGGTAAAAGTTTTTACCTATGCCATGGCCCTTCTTGCAGCTGATACGGATGTTGGGATGCAGGTTCTGAGGTAGAGAGCATTGACCCTTCACCTGAGGGCATAAGTGGAAACTTCCGGTCCAGTTCCCATCCTTTCTGCAGCGGATGACATTGGTGTTGAGCCCCTGTGAACATGGCAAAACATGTTACATCATTCACTATGACATTCTAAACTTCAGCCAGGGGAAAGAGCAGATAAAGATATGAATATCTATAAATACCAAATTAAAGTGTAATTTGTTTTTGTCATGATTTACACTTGTCGAGTCAAGTCACATTTGTTTATATAACATTTTATACAATACAAATTGTTTCAAAGCAGCTTCATAACAAGAAAAAACAAAAAGTCAAAACAAGTCTCTTTTGCTTACTAAGGCTGAATTTTATTGATCAAAAATGCAATAAAATGATAATAATATGAATTATTACTATATAAGATAACTTTTCTGTGTGAAAATACTGTCAAATGTACATTTACATTTATGCATTTAGCAGACGTGTAATATGTAATATATTGCTGTGATAGAAGCTGCACTTTCAATTGCAATATAAAATAATGTTTTCTCTATGTTAATGTCCTTTAACCTTTTCAGTGGTGAGTTTAAAATATCCTAGAGGTCCCCCGAGAGTTCGTTTTTTTTTTTTTTTAAGATCAGCGCCAGCCAACACGCGAAAACACAGTTTGAATTTGAGTTATGTGACGTCACTGAACGTTCTTATGCCCATATGTGGGACCATACTTCTCAAAAGGTAAAAACAGAATTAAATAGAATTTATTTCTGTGATGCAAATCTGAATTTCCATCAGCCATTAATCCACTATGAAGTGTCACATAAACCTTAAGGAATAATTTCTGATCCAAACTTTTGAACGGTATTATAAATGTTACTGCACCTCATATTGAAGTAATTTACTGCAACTTTTGATCAACTTAATAAATGTAATTAAGCATATTAGCAGACTGTCTGCTTAATGTCTGCTAACACATTCTATTGAGTAACTTTGCAAGTACATGTCAACTTATACAACTAACCCTAACCTAACAGTCTACTAATACTCTAATGAGAGATAGTTGGCATTTACTTGCAAAGTCACCATTTATCCTTAGTCATACCTGTTTGCATGGTGGTTGTCTCAGTGTGTTGTTGGCCCTGTTGCACTGGATCCAGCAGGTGCTGTCAAACTTGAATCCGTCTGTGCACTGGTACATACCATAGAAGACAGACGGAGGAGGTGGACAGGTGACCGGCTCACATGAGCCCTCTAACCAACGACCATCTTCTGTGCACTGACGCTTAAAGGCTCTCCTGCAGGAACCAAGACGTTTCATATGCTGTGATACCGTTCATGTCAAATTTATTTTGATGATAAAAGACAACTTAATTTTTGTTTAACCATGCATGCTGAGTGGTTGTTATTGTTGTATTTTTTGGTTCCTGTTTTGATTTGTGGATGATCGTATGTTTGCGCACCTCTTTGGCTTGTTGGCCACATGGTATCCAGGTTTGCATTTGTACTTGCAGAGGGTGCCCACTTTAAGACCCGTCTCATTGCAGCGTTTGGTCTGCAGCATGGCATTGGGCACAGGAGGAGGCACGGGACAGCGGAGCTCACACAAAGCCTCTGGGAATGACCACAGACCGTCCTCCATACAGGTCAGAGTGTTATTAGTGCCTTTAGATGAGCGACAAAGAGAACAAATCAAATAAACACACATGAATACATATACGTATTCGTTAAACGTTAAATTGATAAAAAAAAGTCACAATAATGACATTTATTATGTTACTAGAGTTTTTTGTTTTAAATAACGCTGTTGTACATTGTATTTATCAAAGAATCCTGGAAATAAAATCTGTCACAGTTTCCACAAAAATATGAAGCAGCACAATCGTTTTCAACATTGATAATAATCAGAAACATTTCTTGAGCAGCAAACCAGCATATGATTTCTGAAGGATCATATGACATACAGTATGACACAGCAGTTCATATGTCTTGTCAGTAGATCTGCTTGTTGGTGGGTGTTTTGTTCTTGTTTTGGCTTGTATTGTTCCTTCTATTTCTCTTGCTTTGTGGAGGTTATGTCATGTATGTTATACTTGCAGCAGCAATATTTTTTTTTACATGCTCAAGGCAGCATGTGGAAGAATTGGCAGTAGCAAGTTTCGGTACTTGCTCTGCCACAGAAGCAGCGTAGCAGATCTATTCCGCCAAAACCAAATAATACATTTTTATTATTATACGTAACCATGCCAATTAATCCGAGAGTTGCCATGACAGATATATAATTAAACAGTACAAATGACAAAGTATTGCCATGACATTGCTAATTATAAAATATACAGAAATCCAAATGCTTTTGATTAATAAGTATTTGGTGATAAATGTTTTTAACCATATTGTGAAGAAGTAAAGTGTGTTCTAAAATGAATAGCTCCTCTAAATTAAAAATAGATGCATCACTTATCAATCATTAAACATACTTGTGACTGCTCATGACTGAATTCCATGTTAACATGCTATATTGCAACTGCAAACAGCTGCAAATCACAAATTATGTGACAATTTCCCAAGTAATAATCAAATAATGTTGATTGTTACAATACGAGCTGTTATATTAAGTTTTCTGCTTTATTTAATTCTCACTATTGCAACAAGCATTTTGTACTACATGCTGGATCCTCAAAATCTACTATGACCCTACATTACCAAGTCAAGTTTTGTTTAGCAAGTTTTATTTTTCACAAAGTTTTTCCGTGTTTTCTTACCCACAAGCTGAGCAGGCTCCTTGCACTGGAACGTGCTCTTCTTGCCGTAGGTGGTGCCTTCTGGGAAATCAAAGTGGGCAGGGTGCACATGATACTTATCTGGAAGCCCACAGTCAACCGGCTCACACGATACTTGCTTGTTCCATTTCCTATCAGCACAGGTGATGGTCACGGTTGAGTCCATCTACAGAAAAAAGACGTCAGATTTTCAATGAGTTCTGTGCAGTTCAATATGTCCTGCTAACCACAAAAGTACACGAAGCTGAGATCACAGTAAAGGACACATCTGTTCCTCTCACAGGTCTGAAAGCAGCACTACTAACTAGTGCTTCAGTATTTTGCATGAGGAATGAAGTGCCAATTAGTCGTGCAATGTGTTGTTTGAAGAAAAGGCAGAAAATATCCAGACAGTCGCACTCATCCGAAACCTACTGAGCTACCAAACTAAATGACATTTTAACCCTAAAAAAACATTATATTAAACCTCCATGAAACTATGATATTTGATATGCACATTTCTAAGGCTTCTAAGTGATCAACATGATCAAAACTTTGCTGAAAAACTTGTCACACACAATCTACGACATGCTTCATGTCATCTGATTAAGGCTTTTTAGTATAATTGTACAAATGCCCACCTTGAGAGCTGTAAAATCTGTAGCGAATAAATTTAGTGCTGAATAAACTGCTGGGTTCATTCCCCTGTGGAAAGCCAAACAAACAGAAAGTGACACGAAACAATGCAATATTTTAAAAGTTTGTGCTACATTGACCTGTCATAGGCACGGCTCAATGGAGCAAGTCGTGCAATCAACTCAAACAGCGCAGAGAGAAAGTGTCTGCTATCGCCACCTAAAGGAATGGAGCGCGGTGCCACAAACTAATCTCATTCATTTAATTCTGAATGTTTTTTTCCTTTTTTTTATGTTACACATGGGTTGGACCTTCTTTTTATTACTTGTACTTGGTTAAGCGCTGCTGATTCGAGTCCTCTTGCTGATCTGTTACCTCCAGGATGTAATTTTTTAAGCATTAAGAGGACTATTCGCCAGGGTGGAGGCTTGGCTGTTATTTTTAACATTATATAATGTTAAAGTGTAAAATACTGTCTGTTGAAATCTGTTGTCTGTCTGTTGAGCTTTGAAGTTCAATTAATGAAGATTGATTTGTCATTGCCAATACTTTTTGCCATGATATACACTATACATTAGGCCTCCTGGTTATAATAAGGACTTTGTAAATGAGTGGGAAAGGAAAGGAAAGGAAAGGAAAGGAATAATTAACAACAAGGTCTGAATGGTATTTGTTCACAATATGTGCTTCTGTACAGCTGCTTAGGTGGCTCCAAAATGGTCAGTTCCTCAACCTCTCCTGCTTTGTCTTCGAGAAGTCTTTAAGTCATTCGGTGGCTTTTTTTTTTTTTTTTTTTTTTGGAAAGGAAAGGAAAGGAAAGGAAAAGATGGGAATATGTGGCCAAGTATGGTGTCCCATACTTGGAATTTATGCTCTGCATTTAACACATCCAAGTGCACAAACACACAGCAGTGAGTAGCGAAAACATGCTTGTAAACCGATGACCAAGGAATTTTTTCATTTGGTTGATTCCTTTAACCTATCAAAGTGGGTCCCTGGATCTACGCACCATTATTGTCATATGGTTGATTTGTTTTATTTGGATTTAATGTTAGAAAACATTTGTATTGATGACACAGCTGACCATATGACCATTAGTTTTAATCTGACTTTTGCAACAAATGGATTATGCTATCAGTCACCTTCTCTACACAGATCAAGGTGTTGCTTTAATGATATTTGAGCGTGGCTTATTATAAATCATGTAGCTTTAATAGAAGGACTATGAGACTATGTTTGGAATCAATGGTGTAGTACTTGAGTGGTTTTCTTCAGGATTTGTTCTGTTCAAATTGGAAATTATGTTCTTGCATCTGCTTCTTTTTTTTGTGCAAGGTCCCACGAGAATCTATTATTGGTCCAACTCTATTTTCTTAATAAATGCTTTCTTTGGGGTAAACTTTTAGGCAATACAATATTATTCATCATTTGTATACTGATGATCTGTGAATTTAGTTTCCTTGAGAGTCCGATGGGTGATTTTTTTTCTAAATAAATTTTTTAGGCCATATATATATGCTAGTTAGACTTATGCTAGTGAGCATAACATGCAAATCTGGACAACATGTTAAACAATCCTTTCGGGTAGGCCCACTAACGTTCATGTACTCATTGTTTTATAATCCCATGTTGCACATAACATTCAGTGCTTTTATAAGCAGAATGTTTTGAGAGTTTTTCTTCCAAATTAAGATTTTCATTCATTGTGTTACTTGATATTTCTCTGTAATTATTTGAGGAAATTTCTAAGTTTTTATTATTTTTAATATATAATACACAAGGATGCAGGTTGTGTTTAACAGCGAAAGCCTTGTTCATAATTTGGGTTTGTTTGACTTGTCAAAAAAAAACTATGTGACAATGTTTTCTGAATCTGCAAAAGCTCTTGAATCCACATGCATGTATGATCTCTTACATTTAATTACATAAACCAAATCAAATAGCAACAACATTTAGAAATATATATTTTAAACTATACTTGCAAATATTGTTTTGTCCTATAAAAGAACTTACTTCATCATGAAGCATTTGGTTTAGTTGATAAAGGAGAACTATAACACTAGACACACACGTTATCGATGAGCTCAGTCAGATATTCTTTCTCTCTTATATACTTCAGCCTTTCCTTTGACTATTTGATACACCACAACAATATCTTCTTACCCAGTCATTACTCACTTTCATATTTCTCTGTACAAAACATATGCTTTCCACATGTTAACTCAATCAATATGTTTAGAATATCTGGACAGAATTCCCAAAAGTGATTGAACTAAGAGTGAGGGCTGACTTATAATAAATTATCACCTCAGACAAGGTCATTTATACTCTTGTGAAGAACACATGTGTATTTGCAGGTAACTGCTGATATACAGGCACACATGCATCAGAGCGAAGCTAAATACAACAACAACAAAAAATCCCTGCTTTATAAAGATTACATATTATCCTGCCCTTTGTAATGTAAGCTTGAATCATTCAAGAAACAGCATGTGTTCAGTATCTGTTCAAATATAATCCAATTCAGAACATCTGTATCAGGGTTATTAAGGTAACACTCCATTTTGATGGTCCACATTAGACATTATACTAACTATAATACTAACTCTGCAACTCTATGTCAACTAGCAATCACTGGATTATCAGCAGATTGTGTGCTAAATATCAGCTAACACTTTATTTTGATGGTTCCCTAAGAGACATTCAAATGATTATAAGTAACTGCAAGACCATGCCAATTTATTCTACTAAACCTAATCTAACAGTCTACCAATGCTCTATATGAGAGTTGGTTGACATCCACATGTCATGACATGACCTAACCCTAATGATAATAAAATACAACTATCTACATAGCATTTAACAAAATGCATATCTTTCAAAAGCAGCTTTGGGAACTGAGCAAACTGGAAATGCCATATTAAAACAGATTTACAAACATAAATACATGCATTTCTGTTGGGTTTAGTAGCAGAACAGTCTTGGTGAGTGTTTGGACTGATTATATTCTTTGTAAATGTGGTAGACTCATAGTGACACACACACACACACACACACATTGATAAACACAAAAACAAACAAACAAACAAACAAACTCATAACAAACACATTTACAACACTGGGTCAAAGCCAATAAATGTTCAGTTGGAGAAAGATGAAAAAAAATGTTTGTGTGGATGGCGAGTTTTCTTCTTTTACACAAATTTATAGCCGAGCGGTTCACCTCATTTGGGCTACTGTGCCTAATTAAACACAGCCATTGCTTTACTGACTTACTGAATGCACACACCAAAACTTTTGTTTAAATGCATCACTTTATCAAACAATGATTAAAATTTAAAAAATGCTTTTTTGTCCCATACCCATAAGACTTTTAGGTTGCGTCAATTAAGTATGTTTGAGCTTATGTTTACCATATTTGATGTGCTCTATGTGTGTTGTTTAGTGTTAATAAATCAGTTAATCACATTAAAGTATGTCTCCTCCAGAAGCTTGGATTAAATTGCTCAATTTTGTTGTGTGTTTATGAATAAAATCACAATTACTTTTTGTAGTCTTTGATGCTCGAAAGTTTGGGTTTCATGGAATGTAAATTTATGGACAAAAATTATGAGACAGAATGAAATGTCTTATGGGTTTTGGAATGACTTGAAGTGTTTCCTTTTCAGTCTCTCCCATTGCTTAGCTGACGCTTCTGGGAAAACTCCTGTTACTCCGATACTGAAGCCTGATCTGTTCACCAATATTCCTTCAACCGGCAAAAGGGGTGGAGCCATCCACTTTATAAGTCAGCTCTGAGCACCATTTTGACTGAAAATTTCTCCATCAGTAACAAAGATAATCTCCTCACTGAGTCTTCAAGCAAGAAACAGAAGAAGAAAGCCCCCGGCAGTGGAAGGAGCCAGTAACCTTCCCCTGCAGAGATCTGATGCATTTACAGGTGACCTATTATGCAAAAATCACTTTTCTCTGATTTTTTTTTTTTTTTTTTCTGTGAAGGTGTTTGAACACAGATGTCTAACCGCAGTGTGTGAAAACAACCAGCTATTAATGGTAAAAATCCACCCACTAAGTTTTTTATGATCCTAATAAATCATAACCAGTCTCTCCAAAACGAGCAGTGTCAGATTTCTCCCTACACTGACTTCATTATAGTGAAAAAGTCCAACCCATTTATGATGATCTCTGCCTTATTAGAATAAACAGAGAAAAGAAGAGAAGCAGGAGTCCACCATTACTGTTTTCTGCTGTAGCTGCTGGAGATACAATGTCAGTGCCAAAGAGGCATTGTGATGTTGTGAGTTGGGACGCAACAACAAACACAGGAGTCTCCATAGGCTCCCTCCATCTGAGCCAATGAAGACACGATGGTTACATTTCATTTTCGAAGGGAACTTCACATACACACTGGACATCGAAGACTTAATTTATATATTGTAAAAATGGGCATAATAGGTCATCACCGGGACAGATTGCCTTCACTGCAACAGCATGAGTCTTGTCCTTCTCTGCTTGTGGATCACCTTCTTAAATGCTATCCCATTTCCTCTCTAGCCTAGAAGGAAGAAACAATGGAGCAGCGGAACTCAAACAATGGGCTTGAGTGAATGCATGCCAATGTAACTCCCACATGCTTCACTTTGCCCGCAATGTCTCATTTCACCTGTGTGTATCACATGTGAGTATCAGTGCTCCTTGCTGTCTGCAAGCGGCTTGATTTCCTTTGGCGGATCTGAGGAGGATGCTGTCACTGATGACTCCATGTCATCGATGGCTTCAGATGCTGAAGAGTGGGCGTGTTCCAGTGTAGAGCATAAAACCCTGCTTTCAACACAGACAACACAGCCCACTGTGGGCAGCGAGCTGATCCAGATTCTGACCAAGGCCGTGGAGGATCTTGACAATTCATGAGGAACTCACCAGAATGTGGCAAGCATCCAACTTGGTCTGTGTTAATCCCTCTACTTCTACCACTCTCACCACTGTTGATGCCACTGAAGAACAAGGTTATAGCAAGCTCCCTCCTCAGAAGAGTTGGTCGCTGTGCATCTGTGCCCTCTATTAGCTCTGGGGTTGAAAGCCTATGAGGCGCATCCATCTAACACCAGAAGGACTACCTCACCCATTGTGAACAGGGCTTACTCAGTGGCTGGCCAGGCTGTCTCAGTGCTTCACACAGTGGATGCAGTCAGCCAGAGTTCCGATACCTTAAAAGGGGGTGCTGCCCAGTGACTGACTACTACTAAGGTCACTGCTCAGGTGATTGGCAATTCCATGGCCAACTTGGTGGTGCATGAGCACTACCTTTGACTGAATATGACATATATAAGGAACGCTGACATGGTCACCTTCCTAGACTCATCAGTTTCTCCCAAGAGACTGTTTGGCCCTGCTGTGGATGGATGTGCCAAGCAGTTAACAGTGGCAAAGAAGTCATCACAGGCAATGTGGCACTTCCTGCTGGAGCGCTCCAGTGCAGTAACTGTTTCAAATAGCCAGAAGGCTCCATCCTCTCCACAGCCTGCCAAGCCAGCGCCACCTCAGCCCCCCCACCCCCGGAATGCTATCCTGGATGTGTCAAGTTGTTTTTGAAAAAACACAGAATGATGATACTCACAGTTCACTCACAGACTGCCCTGCTTCAGAGGCATCATTAAAACAGTAAGGGACAACATGTTCCTCATGTTCTCCGGTCTAAAGAATAAACACTGCTTGCAAAATAAGCTGTGGAAATGTTACTCCAACAAACAGCAAGATTACTTCCTTGTTCCCAAAAAGATGGTGGGCTCAGACCCAGTCTCCATCACAGGCATATGAACTGCTTGCTAATGAGATGGCTGTTGAAGATGTTGACTTTGAAACAGGCCTTCATAAAAATATGCTCAGAGGACTGGTTTCTATCAGTGGATCTGAAAGATGCTTACTTTCACATCCAGATAGCCCCCCATCACAAACCGTTCTAACTGGTCTATCAGTATATAGTCCTGCCATTCGGACTGTCACTGGCACCATGAACTTTTACAATGTGCATATATGCAGCTCTTACCCTTCTGAGCCAGATTGGAATACATATTCTGACTGGTCTTATCCAGATCAGAACGAGAACTCATCTCTCACAGGTCACTGCTGCTTAGTTACCTGGAACGGCTTGGGTTAAGAATCAGTATAGCCAAGACCTATTTGTCTTCCAGTCAGCAAGTGTTTTTTCTGCCCAAATATGTATGATTTTGGGGGCATGCCAGTCACAAAGGAGAGACTTTCCCACGGGACAGTCAATGGTGGTGTGTCCTATAGGTGGGAGGGCCCACTCCACTAGAGAAATTGCCTCCTCCTGGTTGTAGTCCACTGGGATTTATTCTGTGTTATTGTGGCAGTAACCTACCAACCTGTCATGCAACGACAATATGGTTAGCAGACAAATTGTCCAGAAAAAAAAAAGAAATATATATTCAGGCACTGATTAGTTGAGATGCATTTAATCTAGTAGAAGAGTGGAAGAGTGCACTATTAGAGTTCGACTG
Source organism: Carassius auratus (assembly GCF_003368295.1). Taxonomy (NCBI): domain Eukaryota; kingdom Metazoa; phylum Chordata; class Actinopteri; order Cypriniformes; family Cyprinidae; genus Carassius; species Carassius auratus. The sequence goes on from NC_039247.1 coordinate 29,049,962, forward strand.
GATTTCACAATGGTTATCCATTAAACATCTGAGCATAGTGTTTGCATGATGAAAACAAGCAAGGACACACACACAAACAAGTGGAGGGAACCGATTGTTTTGAAGATAATTCCATCTAAAGCAGATTTCCTGGAAGCCTCATGTCTCAACTGAAGCCAGTGCACTTTCTAATGAAGCTCGACAAGAAGCAACTTCACACCATTGTCCTTGCTCCCATGCTGATGTGACAGAAACACACTGTTATGACATTAAATTGCAAGATCTTGTCATAAACATCATTGAGATAAAGAATGTAGAGATCAAAAGCAAGGGCATGATCAATCGCTCTGGGTGTTGTTTGATAAAACTACTACATCACTGAAACCCAAAGGGAAATATAAAAAAAAAAAACACAATATTCCTTAATCCTTTATCATTGAGAGCACAAACTTACATTCCAGTTGCAAAGCAACCAGTTTGAATGAGAACTTCAACATGAGGTCCACACGGAATCGGCATTTGCAGAATTGGAATTGGATTTCTGCAGAATTGGAAGTGCATTGGAGTGCAGTATTCTCAGCTTATTTTAACATAGCTTACTTTTACGTATTTCATGCATATTTTGATATTTTTTGGTAAACTTATTAAAATGCAACAAGTTACCAACAACATTCAAGGCAATGGAGCACCCATTAAAAATAATTTTCTTAATTCACTGTTTACTTGTAACCTCACATCTTTATAGCAAAAACCCATCTGGAAAGCAAAACAAGGCTTTTCTCTGCTGCCCACCAGTTATTTTTATCAGGTTTGCATGAATAATGCTACGACAGTAATTACCTTATTGATACTATATACCCAGATAACACGTGCATGTCTGCAAGATGTGTGTTAAAGATTGCTTCATCTGGAAAGCATCTGGTGTATACAAACATCTGATAGACATCTTTCAAATGTTAGTTTTACATACGTTCCAAATCATAAACATTTTAAAGACATTTTTTAATCTTCTACGTATTTGACATATGATAGGATATGTCCTATAGATGTATTGCAGATATGATCAAACACTCTAAAAATACGACTTGTAAATGCAGACATCAAATAGATGTCTCTGTGATAAACTTGTGGATACAGCCAAACAGATATGCCCAGAATAGGAAGCCAACACATTAAACTGCACATGAAGCGCATTCTCACTGAAAACTGTTATCAAGAAAATGGTTAATATGGGTTAATGCATTAAGATGTTTTGCCCCTCAGGTCTCCACACCTAGCCTGGTAATACCAACCCTGCTACTTTGCTTTGCTTCATAGACCGAGTCTGGAAGGGCATAACTGGCAAGCGTTTACTTTCTCGTGGGGAGACGCTTGTCTTAAGTTTAAAATCATTGATTACCCGTAAGCCAGTCACATAAAATTTGGTTATGATGTGTGTTACGCAACGGCTCAGCCACCTCAGCAGCCTCACACTACTGCTGTAAACACAGGTATGCTGCAAAAACAAAACCGACGAGGGCGACGCAATCACAATTATCACCTTGCTGGACTTTGGCCTCCCCAGTTTCTCGCTGACGATCGGTAACCGTTAATAAATGTTACTTTTCCCAAAGCCTGTCAGGAGTAGGGCCACAACATCACCTCAATTGAAAATGTGAAACAAACACTCTGCGAATAGCATACCATTTCTCCATGTCCACTGTCATTTTCGATTTCCCTAACCTAAACTCGATCTTAATTCGGCGCTTAGCGTCTACGTCACGCTCTCAGCCCGCCCTATGTTTGTTGATTGGCTGGGAGATGGTTTGCTATCTCAGACTGAGTACAGAAGTGAACTGAAATTGAGTGGAAGTATGAAGTCTGATGTACTCAGGCTACTCCACATCAGTCACACGACAGAAAAGTATTTTAAAAAAAATGTAAATAGTAGATGAAAAAATTAAACTTAAAAATTTAAATCCCTGCCTTTACAACTAATTTATATAAAATAAATTCTAAACTTAACAAAAGCCCACAGCAAAATCACTGACACTAAAATTAAACCTAATCAAATTTAATAAAATGTTAATATTTCAAATAATGAATAAATAATATTATAATAACACTGGGGTATGGCCCCCTTGCATTGGGATACAACTTTTGGCCCAACATAATCTTTCTCATTTGTTTGCCCATACTGGTAAGTACCTGGCTCTTGATGATGTCATCATCCCTGTGGATTTGTAGGACATAGCCGCTGTTACACATGACAGTGCAGCGTGCTCCGTTAAAGTAGCCGCCGTCGGTGCACTGCACCTCTGCATTCCGGATCAGTGGCTCTTGGCAATCAATAGCATCACAGGAGTAATGAACGCAGCTGAAAACAAAACAACAACAACGACAAAAATGATAAGTGCAGTGTTGTATTTATTTGAGCCGTTAAAATTTGCACTGTAATGCAGGGTTATCAGCAAACTTCCAAGATTATTATTATTTATTAGTTTATTTATAAAAAAAAAAAATTGAGAAGTCAAATAAACAAAATATTGCTAGAAAACATAGAGACAGAGTCAGTGAGTGAGCTTCAATTTAAATCAATGAGACACAAAATCTGCAAACCTTGAGCTCTGCATATTTATTTTTACTCACTGAAACAATACAAAACAAAAATCTTAGGTACTTATTCACGAAACAACATATTTTTTTGCACAATTACAGTAATGGTCTATGTACAATTTAACTGGATGCCTTTAGATGCTTTCAGAAATGTACATTTCACTTCAGCACTTTAATTTAATTTAAAAGTAAATTTCTGTTTTTCTCAATAAAAAAAATAATAATAATTGTTTCGAAATTGAGAGGATTGTGGGGTGTCTGAGAGGATTTGGTGTCTGATTTCTACACTGCTCTTTGTTAAATAAAGGCTTTTCAAATCTGACCCTCCAGGGCAAGATTTGAATAGCCCTGCATAAAGAGTAATTAATGTGGCCAGACGAACAATGCAGGACAAATTGTAAGCTTAACTTCTTCCCCGAAAAAAAAAAAAAAAAAAAGAATTCCTGGGAGAATAAAAAATAAGTCTCTAATGGAATCAGTTTGTAAATGCAGAGCTGCCATTTTTCAACTCTTATCTTTTACATGAAAACATGTAAATAAGCTCCTCTCCCGAACTTGGAATCACTAAAATATTCTTTATGTAATAATTTTGTATTTTTTATTTTTCTCCACTCACACAGTATTGGTCCATGCATTTAAAATAGTTAAAATGAAATTTCAAGCAGTTTCATCTGTGTCCTGTAATATGCTAGTTAACGAACTAAATAACGTAATAAATAAAAATAGATTTCTATAGAATGCATGTGGTTTTAATAGGCTGGTTTTAACATCCAATATTTGCACTTTAAAAATTCTTGTCACATCGTAGTACTTTTTAAAATAAACTAGTTCATCCAAAAGGTAGAAATGCATGGTGTATTAATACCAGCCAATTACAAGAATTAAGATTTCCTATATACATACATGCAAAAATTTCACAAAAAAACAATTACATTAAACAAGCACTGTGTATGTGTATGTAGGCATTTTTCAGTTACTAATATACGTATTTGTCCTAAATTTCTCTCATTAGTTTGCGAATTAATTTATTGTACACCCATTACCATGTGAGCCAAGAATCCGTTCCAAAGAGACCTCTGAAGACATTAACCCGATACTCTATGGCATACTGCACTGAAAAACAACGTTAACACTAACTTGCTCTATTCTTTTTCTATTCTATGTTTTCTTTTTATTATATTATTAAAACCTTGCTACATGTGCTGCGTTAAGCTAACTTAGACTTGTTATAGCACTTGTATACAATTGCTCTTTTGTTGATTTTGATTGATTCCATTGTCCTCATTTGTAAGTTGCTTTGGATAAAAGTGTCTGCTAAATGACTAAATGTATTTGAAAAAAGGTTTTATATAATTTCTGTGACCATTAAGTTAGGGGCGGGGTTATGTCTGGTCCTACATACAAATTCCTATAAATTTTCAACCTCGAAAAAAAAAAAAAAAATCAAAAATGAGCGAAATCGCAGAATTGGCACAAATTAGCCACCATGTCAAATATCTATGAATTGCCATGAGATCAGGTTAGTGTTTCGTATAGCAGAGTATTATGGGAAATATGGTATTAGTGGTCAAAGGCCTTTGCATAAGCATCAGCATTTAAGTATATGTGCACTACAGAAACATTATGAATATTCTGCGTGCATACTTCTGAGCATTATTTTACTAAAATAAATCAGCCACTTGATGAAGTGCACTATGGAACTAAAGCAAATCAAACTGCTGTCGATAAAGCATCAGAGGAGGCACTTTGCAGTCAAAGGGCCATTCGTGGCAAACAAATAATTTTCAGCTTTAACTGAAAGCGACGTGCCTGTTTCAGAATAACCTCATTCTATAAATCAAGCAAATTATGTTTATTGCACATTCTTACATACATTGACAATATTATATATTATTGTAAGAATGATGAGTGTGTTATGGTCCTAGTGGCCTTGTTCATGCTGTTTTTAACTGGTTTAGTTGCTCACTATGATTTGTTACTAGATCACTATTTCTATATTATTTCTGGCATCACTTAGACGTCAGATGTAAAGGATTTCCTTCAAGTTTCCTGGTAATGGTTCAAACTGTAAGATACTTGGTTCAAAAGTGATTAACTTGCATATTTGTTTTATTTATGAGTGCAGTGATAACTACAGTTTCGTTGAGATTTATATATACTTAAAATGACAAACAAATGTCATGAATTAGTAGTTCATGATCATTTTCCAGCCTCTCTGACCAATTAAACAGGCCATTTGTGGATACTGAGCAACAATGCTTTGCTTGCTGTCAGGTATAATATACCAAAAGCAAGAACAAACGTATTTGGCAGTGGAGCAGAATAATAAACTTTGTCTTCCCTTTGAATTACGTTTATTTTCCTTTCCCATTTTTCTTCTTGTGTTAAGCATAAACCTCCCTACATTTTGTTAGATGTCTCTGAAAACAAGGCTTTATTTTCTTAGCTTGTCAACTGAATGTTGTTCACTTAAGGATATATTAACTGCAAAACAGACCAACAGTATTGAGTAACTGATATTTGCATCAGGTGCTTACCCCATTTTATGGTTAAATGTACTTATTTCTATAGTTTAGTAATGAATAACTGATGTAATAAATATGGGAGGTCATATAATAATGTGTCTGTGGCATCAGAAACTTGAGGAAAACATAACTTCCCTTCAGTGAATGCTCTTTTTTGGACTAAGGCAAAGGTTTTGCATTTTGAATGTTACAGTATGTGTCATAATACTCAAAATATCAAGAATAATTTGTTTCTTTGTAAAAGCCCTTCAACATTCAAAACCATGTTCATACCTTAAGGTAAAATTTTCAAAAATTTAATTTTACTCTGATTCATCAACTTTGTGGATATAGCAGGAGTAATATCTAATAAGGACCATGGAACCAATCATTTGACTCTAGGCCTGACAGCTCACCTTTGGCCCATGGGGTTGTATATTTCATCGCTCTGGCAGCCGCTGATGGTAATTGGGTCGAAGAACTGGAAGGAACGCAGGCCAATGCCGGAGATGGCCACAAGTTCGGAGCGGAACATGAGGAGAATGGCTTTGGTGTGGTAGAAGGCCATACTCAAGTCATGATTCACTGGGATGACCAAAGGATTGGTGCGGCAACTCAAACGCCAGTCGCCTAAACATTTCAGAGAATGGAATGGACACATATGAAAATAATAAGTATTTAGGCAATTGCCAATATTAGAAATCAAAGTCAATAGATATAGAAAACTGTGCAACGTCCCAAGCTCTCACCTAGGCTGTGGACGCTCTCTTTGGTGTCGATCAGTTGTACGGTAATGTTCCACTGGGCATGGTCGATGAAGCTGGTTCCGTCTGCAGCTAAATGGATAATAACGGCTGCAGCAACCATCGGATGTGAAAAAAACGCCTGCAGGAAAAAAGATCTGGTCTTACATTTACACACGTCTTCTTCAGTCAGTCACTATATGAATAAAAGTTGAGATTTTGGTCTAACAATCAGATCTACTCAAAATGCTTAACGGTAAAACCCTTTAGGAAAAAACTGTAAATTTTATCACTACAATCTTTCAGACCAGTGGAAAGAAAAAAATCAAAATGATTAACTTGATTTATCAAATATTTTATTCCTAAGAACTAATTACATTTTCATTTTCTTTACCTGTTGACAATATTTTTGTCAGTGTTTTTCAATGTTTTACCCCTGTCCTGGTTCTTGAGTTTCCTTTTAATGGTCATTTTCCTGTTCTTGTTGAGTTGATTGATTATTCTATGCACCTGTTTTGTTAATTATTCTTTGTATATTAGTTCCTGCTTGTTCCTTCATTCCTTGTCCGGTCAGCTTTGTTACTAGTTGTTTAATATTCCTCCTGAGTTGTATGTACTCTGCGTTTTCGGTATTAAACTCTATTTAACTTAAGTTTGAGACTCCTCCATTCTCCCTTGCCACAAGGAACTGTAACAATTTTAGGATTTATTGAGGAATAAAAAGAGAAATACAAAATCCACTCAGTAAAAACTTTTAGTATGTCAACAAAGTGAAACAAGAATTTTAAACCTGGCTTTATTTAATAATAATTTCTTTATCCACTGCGATAAGTTAACTGGGGAAGAAGAGTGATATGATTACGATACGATTAGATTCTGTGTCTTGGATTTTTAATTGTATGACCTGATTTTCCTTAATTTTGTTCTTGTTTTTTTGTGTTCCTTCTTTTCATTTGTCACCATAGTAACTGAATTGTTAATTTTCACACCTGCTTCTTGTTTTAAGCCTCATTAATTCTAGTATATCTGGCCTTCTGCCATGTGTTTTTTCCTGTGATTTAGCTTATTTTCTCTCTATTATCTTTTTTGAAAAAAAAGAAAAAAAGTTTCATTAAAATTCTGCTCCTTATCCTATTTCCTATCACCTACATGACAGCGATAATAGTTGATTAAAAGTTCATCCTATTCCCATATAATAAGTGACCCTAAAGTAATTAATAAACCTGCATGGCACAGCAGCTCACATTTTGTAACGAATCATAATAAGTACTTTTGTGTTAATCATATTTACAGATTTACATGTCAAATAAAATGATCATAATAAAAAAGAATCTCACCTTTAACCAGTACTGAGGATACCAAGACACACCCTGGGCCTCTCGACATGGAAACCAGGCATACTGAGACACTCCATCAGAAAGGTCAAACACCTTTGACTGGCACGTCTAGGGACAAACAAGTGATTGTATATATATATATATATATATAGCCAAACATTACATAATCAATAATAACCATATTATATGCCATTTTGCAGTTAATTTTAAGGAAGAAGAATGTGGTTTTGTGTCTAGTCGTATTGCTGGTGGTCAGCTCTGAAAACACTGTCTACCCTGATCTGCACCATGTGATGTGTTGAGAATACCGAGAAAGTGATTTTATCGAACCTCACTAAAAAAAAAAAAAAAAAAAAAAAAAAAAAAACTGTATACATCGTTGACATTAGACAAAGACACCATGTTTTGCCCATTATCCTGACCATATGAAATATGATACATGTAACTGGAGCCACTATGGAAACCACACAAAGAAATAATCAAGGATCTGACCAAGAGATTCGTCAGAAGCAACAAACCTACAACCAAACCCTTGTGAAAAATATGAGCTCAATCATAATATATATGTACATACACTAATAAAAAAATAAAACAAGAAACACAGTTAAATTGCATATGTATTATATTTTAACTATAATATATATTTATTTTATTAAAGTTATTAAGTGTCAAAAAACATTACATTCAGTCTGCCTTTAAATGTATTCTATTAAAGTGTATTATTTCCATAATAAGAACTATATTAAAAGTATGCTAAAGTGTACTTTCACAAAGGAAGCTACAAAACTCTACCTCTACAGTGGCTTCTCATCTCCTCAGTGTGTATTTATCACTGATTTGATGAGGTCATTGGGGGAATGGCTACCTATCAGTGGGTGGTGGAAGTCTCCCTGCGGATGCATAGCAGGCCTGTGACATCATTGTAAACCACCACATCACCGCCAGGAAAAGCCCACCAATAGCCCAGCATGAGGGGCTAAATAAACCAATAAAACAAATGATTTACATCTTATTGACTCAAACCACAGGTTACTGGAATGTGAGGACGGACTGTAAATTATAAAAGGAGCTGGAAAAAAAATCTACACTCAGTGCTTGGAGCCAGTTGTGGTGTTTTTTTTTTTTTTCCACAGATAGGAAAACCAAAAAAAAAAAAAAAAAAATTGAAATTGAAATCTTGTGCTATGAGGCTGGTAAAGTCAATAAGGTGGATTACAGTTCAACTTGGTGTGGTTTGGTGACCTGGTCTCAAGTGCAGAAAATTGCATGAAGTGACGTACATTTGCTACAAGTAGTATTACAAGCAGTGGCTATTTTTCTCATCATGTCCTACAAATGATATGTATGTTTTGCATAGCAGGCGACATGCAGAATAACTGCACTCAGCAACTGGATGTTTCAATGTGAAGTTAATTATAAACAAACAACCTCAAGCATTCACTTCTGAAAACAAAGTGAGCCTGGGATGGTTTGACAAATGTGTCCAAAAGCTAATGTCTACCAGCTGTGTAGTTATGGAGTAGAACCCCACCACCTTACTAAATACATATATACACAGTACCACAGCCAAACCACAATATTTTGTTTGTAAATCACCACTTAAGATAAAAGGGAAATGGAGAAGAATCTTGGGAGCCAAAGTGGCAGGCCTCCTGCGTACCTATCCCTCATCTGTCTACATGAGCAAAACTCTTCTTGCTCAGTTCAGCTGAGGCCCCACTGTTAGCTTCTAATGCATGTTAGAAAGCTCCATATGGACTCACAGCTTTAAATGGAGTTCCAAACAAAAGCTTGGGTGTCCAATCAGCCCCATGATCAAGTGTATATTAGTGTATTGTCTTCACAGGGTCATAGCTGAGATCAAACAATCCTTTGTTGAGAACGACTGTCCTGGGGGTGACTTTGGGCTCAGGTTGAATCTCAAGCCTCTGAACCCTCCATTAGAAAAGATGTGGAAATATAACAGGTGTCCTCTGCAGAGGTAAAACAAAGTACTCCAGGGTTGACTCAGTCACATCAAACTGCAGGGTTCTCAAAAGCTTTACTGAAGAACAGCTGTGCGTCCTGGCACTGAATCAGCTCCTGGAATGCTTGATTAAAGGATAAGTTTGATTTTCATTTAGCTTTGTATTGTTATAATCTCTTTAGTATATGTTCATGAACAATGTGCACTCTTTCTCTGTGTTTTTGTTTGTTGCTTTAACAATTGTTGTATTCTCGCCCATGGACAGTCGGATCGACAGAGGGTCAACACCAAAATTTTGCAATATGCAAATATATTTGTGTCACTGTCATCATTTAGAGGCATTTTGTCATTGTTTTTCCTTCTTAAAGCTTTTCAACTCTACTGTTGCTTTTCTTCAGCATACACAAACAATTTTGTGTAACACTGAAAATGAGTGTTTGTTTGGAATCTATTTGCATATTTGCTTGTTTATTTTCCCTGCCAGCATTGAATAAACTTGAACTTGTTTTTCCTGCAAAATTGGGACAAATAAAACAATCCTTTACCAACGAACCACCTAACATCTGCAAGATATTTAACGAAAGACATTTGTGAAGTTTAAACAACCATCATGACATGAGGAAACCCTGCACAAAGCTTGCCATGTGGGGTCATCCTTTGGAAACCATGTAAGAAGGCTCAAAAATCTGCCACAAAATCAGTGCTGGGAGTGAGACGTTATGTCGAACGATATATGGGGTCTCACTTGGGAGCCCAATCATCTCTGAGTTTGAGAGAAAACGCCAATTCAAACTGGCAAGTGGATTTAACATACCTGAGCCACTCCCCGTGCCAACGGGTATAAATAGGGTGACAGGTGCATCCACTCATTAGGTTTTACGCTGAGGAGCCGAGAACTTGTTCCGGCAACAGCGACCAGTTCAAGGTTGTGGCATGGGGACATAACGTCTCTGTTCCCTCCATCAGGGAACGAGGGTTACGTACGTAACCGAGACGTTCCCTATCTGTCGGTCACTACGATTTATGTCGAACGACATGTGGGGTCCTATGGAAAACACAACAACCTGAACACTGTCACAACCCTGTGGCGCTGCAATTGTCAACAAGCCCTGGCGTGCCACAAAACCTACGCTTAAGGTCGTAAAATTCCCAAAGCCCCAGCGCAAATTCACTGACCTTAGTACCGAAGGGGCCAAAGGGAGAGTACATCACTGCTGGAGAAGGCCATGCTGCTGTTCCGCCCACACAAAGTTAGTAGAAGGGATTTCAACCTTCGGAGAAAGATTGCTTCAAATCTTCCCTATTTGTCCTTACAGCTTGGCAAGACGATGGGGAAGCGAGCCTTTAGGAAAAGGTTGCTACGGAGACCACATGCTACCCGTAGGGAGGGGACATGTGGAGATACTGATATGGACTGGCCCGGGGGACAGTACTACATATGGAATGGCTCTCTGAGGCAGGTCCTACCTTAGAGTAGGGATGGAACAGCTGCCAGAAGAGATTGACAGAGCGGGTCTGTCAAGGGAAGACACGGGTTTGCCAAGAGGGAAACATTACCGTGGAAGAATACACTTATGGGATTACCCGTAGGGAATCAAGCCATATGAACACCTAGCCCAGTACAGGGGCTGACCGGACGTCCACTGCACGAGGAGCATGAGCAATGGCAGCCAAATACACTTTCAAGGTGGAGGGTGACAGCCCATGCTCCAACCTTTCTTGCAGGAAAGAAAGCACGACTGTGACCGGGCATCTCCGGGGGCCACACGTGGAGGTTCCAAAGATCTGGACGCGGGTGCCAAATGGTGCCAAGCCCCTGAGAGAGAAGGTCCCTCCTCAGGGGGATGCGCCAGGGATGGGCTGTCACGAGGAGCATGAGTTCCGAAAACCAGGTCTGGGTGGGCCAGTAAGGCGCAACCAACAGGACCTGTTCCTCGTCCTCCCTGACCTTGCACAGCATCTGTGCGAGCAGGCTCACTAGGGGAAACGCATACTTGCATAGAGCCCGAGGCCAGTTGAGTGCCAGTAAATTCGTGCCAAGGGGGGCCTGGGACAGGGAATAGTACAGATGGCAGTGGGAGGACTCGTGGGAAGCAAACCGGTCTACCTGGTCTTCCCCAAATCGACTCCAGATCAGCTGGACCATCTGGGGATGGAATCGCCCTTCCCCGGGAAAGTTGAGCTGTTGTGAGAGCACGTCAGCTGCATGATTGAGCTCCCCCGGTATGTGGATAGCGCGCAGCGACTTGAGCTGCGTCTGACTCCAGAGGAGGAGATGACGGGCGATGATCGTAGACCGCCCTGTTGGTTGATGTACGAAACAGCCACAGTGTTGTCTGTGTGGACCAACACGTGACTGTCTAGCAACAGAGTCCGAAACCGCTGTAAGGCTAGATGCACTGCCAGCAACTCCAGACAGCAGATGTGCCAAAGCAGTCGAGGTCCTGTCCAGGACCCTGAAGCTGCCTGCCCGTTGCATGTCGCACCCCAGCCCGTGTAGGAGGCATCTGTTGTGACAACAACATGGCAGGACACTTGTTCTAAGGGCACGCCGGCCCGTAGAAAGGCAAGGTCCGACCAGGGGCTGAATCGGCGGCGACACATCGGTGTGATGGTGACATGATATGTACCGCAGTGCCATGCCCATCTCGGGACTCGGGAGTGCAACCAGTGCTGAAGTGGCCTCATATGGAGCAACCTGAGCAGCGTGACTGCGGCTGCGGATGCCATATGACCAAGGAGCCTCTGAAAGTGTTTCAGTGGTACCACTGTCCTGCCTCTGAAGGAGAGTACGCATCTTTCAGGTCGATTGCTGCAAACCAGTCCTGGGGCTGAACGCATTTAAGAACACCACCGAAAGACACACTGGGGCCGCTGTAAGACGGCCCAGCAGAATCAATCGGCAGCCGCACGGGACATGCGCTGTGGGAAGAGCGAGAGGTCCGTGGGGCGTGGCCCAGCGGAGAAGCTCTCACTCTAACCCTCAGATCTCACCGAGTGCCAGTTGAAAGGTCCTCTGCTCGAACCAAAGAAACCGGGGCGGGTGGCGAATGAGGGGTCTGCTGCACTCCCCTTGAGGAGTGAGAGAGGCGATCGCAGCGCTGCCATGTTCATACGCCCAAAATAGACGCATGACTCATCCACAAGCGCAGCCTCAGCGTGTTGGATGCCCAGACACTGCAGACAACGCTCGTGACCGTCAACCGAAAACAGGAAACGACAGCATCCAGAAGGACACGGATAAAACAGCATCTTGAAAAGACGCGATTTTCCGTGAAAGTCCGTGATTTGCTCTTTTAGAAACTGCTATTTATACCCGTTGGCACGGGGAGTGGCTCAGATATGTTAAATCCACTAGCCAATTTTAATTGCCGTTTTCTCTTAAACTCAGAGATGATTGGCCTCCCAAGTGAGACCCCATATGTCGTTCGACATAACTCGTAGTGACCACTCTTTTCGTCTAGGTGCAACCTCAACCATCTCAACCCAGATGGTTTATGACAGCACTGATCTCATAACTGAGACATCACCTGGTATGGCTCCATCTAGTGTGTCAGGCCTGAAGCATTGGCTCTCACATTTGTGTGTATACAAGCATCATGTGTGGTTGGCCAATGGCTCCCCAAGTGCTGTCTGTCTGTGAGCTACCTCCACATCACATTAACAGCCCTAGTTCAACAAGTGTCCAACTTGCTTACAGCCAGCAGTGTAAAAGGAGGTTGCCAGTCCAGTCTTCAACAGAAAAACCAAATGTTTTTTTTTTTTTTTATTTATTTTGTATTATAAATGAATCAGTATTAGTTCAGCAGTATCACAAACCAACTGCCCCTTTTCTGGTTTCACAAAAAATCCAATTCAAATAAAAAAAAAATCAGTTGATGGCTCTAAATCTCTGGGCTTATCTATCTCTGAGAGTAGACCAAACCAAGTTAGCTTGCCACATTGCAACATAGCAATTAAAGGAGACGATTAGTGTCCCAAAAAGGAAATGGGCATGACTAATCTGTCACTCTTACCTTGCAAGACCTTGCCAGCATTTTGTCATTGTGTCTGTTCACACCCAGACTCCAGCAGCACAATACACTTCTGTGTGCCGGCAATGGAGCAAATGGCCTCCAGGGCAATGGAGCTTGCGTCATTGCTTGCTGAGGAGCATGTACGCCTTTGAGATCAGCTGGACCACGTGGATGTGACCACGCTATGCTAGCATGTGCTTACTAACTGTTAACTGGTGAATCCCCCCCAGACTAGCGTTAGCTAAAAGCAGCATTCCAGTGATACCACCACATGAACAAGATGTTCTGTTCAAGCATTATTACATTGGAGAACTCTTAGTCCTGTTTGTGCTAGGCCAGGTGGGTGTAAGAAGTACCTCGACTGACCCCGGCAGCAATTAGTCCAAGAGACATTAATGAATGAAATTAATGAAATTAGGAGCAGCTAATTATTTAAATAAGTCAACAGTAATTTTGATGCAACTGAAAGACTTTCCTCCCAGGCTCTTAAACATGCACAGAATTGGAAAGGTTGCATTCATGAAACTGTATGCTATATAAAAATAACTGCAAGTACTATTTCCAAATTATCAGAGTAACAGCCATTATATTTACAAAGTATGAATAGCACACATGCATTTTATTTTATTATTGTATAAAATAGGGATGTGTGTGTTTAAAATAACAGTGTAAATCAAGTTCAAATCAGATGGATGCATATTATATATTATATAATGTTTATGTATATTTAAAATGCTTTACTGACATATTGTTCTATAATATTTTTTTACTTCAATGACACTTACGACACTTTTCACTGCAAACAATGTTCTTTATAGTGGTAAAGAAGAAATTTGATCCACACTCTTGAAAAAAAATAAATATATTAATAATAAAAAAATAAAATTGACAAGAACTGCCCTAAAAATGGTTCTTTTATAGCAACACTGCAAAAACCACCTGTTGGAACCTTTATTTTTAAGAGTGTAGGCTCATGTTAGTCTCACCTCTGTTTATCAATTTGCACTGGCTTCCAATAGCTGCTCGCATAAAATTCAAGGCATTGATGTTTGCCTACAAAACTACAACTGGCTCTGCACCCATTTACCTAAATTCGTTACTTCAGACTTATGTGCCCTCTAGAAGCTTGCGTTCTGCAAGTGAACGTCGCTTGATTGTGCCATCCCAAAGAAGCAAAAAGTCACTTTTACGGACTTTTAAATTAAATATTCCCTTCTGGTGGAATGACCTTCCAAACTCAATCCGAGCAGCTGAGTCCTTAGCCATCTTCAAGAATCGGCTTAAAACACATCTCTTCCATCTTTATTTGATCCTCTAACTTTAACACTCACTATTCTAATTCTATTCTTTAAAAAATCTAACTACCTTTCTAATCTTTTTGTATTCTATTTTCTTTTCATTTATTATGCAATTGTATATGTATGTTTGTGTGTGTGTGTGTGTGTGTGTAAAGACCTCTAACTAGCTTGCTCTATTCTTTTATTTTATTTTTTTTATTCTATCTGTTTTCTTTTTATTTATTATATTAGTTAAAATCCCATGCTACGTGTACTGTGTTAACCTAACTGAGACTTGTTATAGCACTTATATATCATTGCTCTTTTTGTTGTTTTTGATTGCTTCCACTGTCTTCATCTGTAAGTCGCTTTGGATAAAAGCGTCTGCTAAATAATTTCATTTAATCATTTAATCATTTAGCAGACGTTTTTATCCAAAGCAACTTACGAATGAGAACAATAGAAGCAGTCAGGTCAACAAGAAAATAACAACAGTATACAAGTGCCATGACAAGTCTCAGTTAGTCTAGTATAGAACACATAGCCAGGTATTTATTTATTTATTTTTTAATGAAAAAGACAAGAAAAGGAAAAGTACTGGTGTTAGTAGGTTAAGTGCAAGCGAAAAAGATGAGTCTTTAGATGTTTCTTGAAAATGAGTAATGACTCAGCTGTACGAATTGAGATTGGGAGGTCATTCCACCAGCTGGGCACAGTCCAGGAAAAGGTCCGTGAGAGTGATTTTGAATTTCTTTGGGATGGCACGACAAGGCGTTGTTCACTTGCAGAGCGCAAACTTCTGGAGGGCACATAGGATTTAACCAGTGAGTTTAGGTAAGTCGGTGCCGTGCCAGTGGTCGTCTTGTAGGCAAGCAAATTAATAAATGTAAATGTAATGTAAATGTAAATGTTACTGTGCTTGTCTCAGAAATCTGAATTAGTGAAGAGTAACATGGTCCCACTTTATATTAGGTGGCCTTAACTACTATGTACTTACATAAAAATCCAAGTCCAATGTACTTATTGTGTTCATATTGTATTGTAAAACACTTTTGCTGCTATTGAGGTGTGATGGGGTAAGGTTAGGGAGAGGGTTGGAGGTATGGGTAAGTTTAAGGGTGGGTTAAGGTGTAAAGTATGGGTCAACAGTGTAATTATAAATGTAATTACAGAAATTAAATACAGATGTAATTACATGTAGTTTTATATATATATATATATATATATATAACAATGTAAAAACATGTACACAATAAGTACATTGTACTAAATTATTAATTAAAATGTAAGTGTATAGTAGTTAAGGCAACTTAATATAAAGTGGGTCCAGTAACATTAAACTAAGATAGAAAAACATCTATATTAATATTTAAGCATTCCATGTGAGATATACGATCACACGACAATTATGTGCATTATTTCTACAATAATTTAAATGAAACCGCCATAATTGCTACATTTAAAATTGAAACATTAAGGTATACGTATTAATATTCTTTATTTTTATTTATTGCCATCTTTTTCAAGTGTGAACAAGAACTTTGTTGCATTTCTCTTAAATGCTGCTCTTCTTTTAAATCATACCATTTGATAATTCACTTAAAGTTAGCTAACTATTTAAAAAAAATAGTTTGACTGCATTTTAACTACTTTAACTGAAAATGTAGCTTGACAGGCTAATTTAAGCTTCCTCACACTGGTGATATGAGTCATCTGTGAAAGATCACTGACTTCTCAACAGCCCGATTATACATAACTTTTTCACTGGAATCTACAGTATGTAACTGCTCTTTGATTAATTAGTATTAAATGTTTATTCAAATGGATGACAAAGGACTAGTGTAACTGTGAGTGACCTAAATCAAGAGCATCTTTTCCAGGCCACACAGAAGAAAAGACACCGTGTTCTCTAGAAGACAGCCGGCCTTTAAAATGTCAGGTGGTGAGCAGAGATGTTACAGTTTGTGTAAGTTTTCAGATGTGGCTTTCACATGAATGAAAATGTGCTCTCTTGACTTAAGGATCAGTTTGTTCTTCACGGCAAATAGCTTGAAGCAGTGGCTCCAGGCCCACTGGCATCCGATGCTCCAGTACTGAACCTATAACTCCCCCGCACTCTGAAACTATCCCAGCAGATAGATCCCTATCGGCTACGCTCAGTTCCCTGCAAGGGTGAACGGGCCTTGAAAGTATGGGACATGTAAAATCCCTTCTGAATGAGGGGACACAACAAACAACTGAAGAAAACAAAACACAAGCATTTCAACATGCAAGTATTTAAATAGCCCTGATGGGCCACTTCAAACCGCACTACAGGCGGCAGATGGCACTCTAGCCAGATAAAGCTAGAGTTGTGTGCTTTACATGTTTAAGAGTATGCATGAAATATGTGAATTTCAGGAAAACTGTTCAGGACAAATTCAGCCTATTAAAAATATTGTTTTGCATTAAGAAGCAAAATCTACTTTATTTAAACAGTGGCAATATTTTCAGTATTTAATTATAATGTGTAATTTGCACGTTTTACTTTTGTAATTTTTACTTAACAGGACATTGTTCACAAGGGCTGTTTGACACTGAGGTCGGCTTGTAATTTCGCAGACATCTTTATGGTCCACTCAGCTCTGGAGATTTTATCTTCAGGCTTACAGAAGGAACTGGTGCAAGTATCTATGGCAAGCCCAAGCTCTTAAAGGAAAAGGGCCATCTTTTGCAAAAGTCAAGAAAAGTTCCAAAAGGCTTAACCATAAAAAGCCATCTTAAATGATTTTAAGATGTAAATGTATGGATATCTCTAATATTGTTAGTAATATTTAGTGATGAACACTAACTGGACTGAAGCTTAGGTTTACTTGATAATCAATAATTAATAACAATAACATAAAAAAAAAAAAAAGTAATAATCTTAAAAATTATCAGAAATGACTCATCGGGCTTTTGAGGAAAATGTATTTATCTATCTATCAATCATCATTGTAATGCATTTCATTAAAGGTTTTAAGCATTAAACTAAGCATTTAAATTTATTTTTCCAAGACATTGCGTGCCTGTAACTCAAGAAGATATCAAAATATGATTTTGCATTCTAATTCTTAACAAATGTTTCTTATTGAATCATAATTTTCAAGGTCCTATATGGTTTAATCCCAAAGACATGGGGATCTCAATGTGGCTTCATATCCAAATTGCTGAAAATTACCCATTTTCAGGGGTCAAAAATCGAATGATAGTCACTTTGTATACAGCTGATACTCACTGTATTTAAAAAAGAAATGTTTGTAAAATAAACGTCGAGTTGTAACTTGTTTCCCTCTGTCAAAACAATATGCATAGAATATACCAGTCTGAGTGCCAAAAATTCACTAAAATAGTCAAGTTATCTTTCTCTCAATAGTCTATTCATAAGATTCTATACTTGAATCAGTTTCAGGAATGTTTGGAAAAAGGGAAATCCCACACCTCATAAGGAAGAGTGGTTGCTCTAATCACACATTATTATCACATCAATAAACCAAGATTTGCCTTTTTATAAAATGTAAAGCAGAATTATAGATCAAGTAGTATCCACTGCTAAGGGGCATATTTGGCAGAATCACTGATAGCACCTTAACCTTTGAAACATTTATGGTCTCTTAAACTGGAAATAGTTCACGTTTGGTAATTCTTAACCCTGAGGGAATGTGTAATCTTGTTTTAAGTTTCACATTGCTCGTGCTTTACATTAGGGATGCACGTATCGGTATCGGGCCCGATGCTGAGCTCCTGTACTCGTACTCGTTAAAATGCCCGCATACCAAACGCTGATACCATACAGCATGTGTTAAGTGCCATATTCAGACAAAGAAACACAACAGACAGCAGAATGGAGTTATTAGAGATTAAGGTTGTCTAGGTAGGATATCTATGCAATGAATATAATGTTAAACATTCAGTATTAATGCCTGTATAGCTGATAAAGCACGCTGAGTGAATTGAGCAGATGCGTGAGCTTATCGAGTGATATACATTTAATGTAATTTAACTTTTCTGTAAAGTTGCTTTGTAACGATTTGTTTTGTAAAAAGCGCTATACAAATAAACTTGAATTTAATTGAATTTAATCACTGGAAAGTTTGTAGCTCGGTCGGATATGTAAAAAACAAGTACGTAAAACAATGCACAAGTTACTTAACGGTAGGGAGAGGGGGAGGGAGAGAGAAAGAAAAAGAGAGAGAGAGAGAGAGAATTTTTTATTACAATTTAAGTGTTTTAAAGCATTAAAAACAAACTATCCATCCATCCATCCATCCATCATCTTCCGCTTATCCGGGGCCGGGTCACGGGGGCAACAGTCTAAGCAGAGACGCCCAGACTTCCCTCTCCCTAGCCACTTCTTCCAGCTCTTCCGGGGGGACCCCGAGGCGTTCCCAGGCCAGCCGGAAGACATAGTCCCTCCAGCGTGTCCTAGGTCTTCCCCGGGGCCTCCTCCCGGTGAGACGTGCCTGGAACACCTCCCTGGGAAGGCGTCCAGGAGGCATCCGAAATAGATGCCCGAGCCACCTCAGCTGGCTCCTCTCGATATGGAGGAGCAACGGCTCTACTCTGAGCTCCTCCCGAGTGACCAAGCTTCTCACCCTATATCTAAGGGAACGCCCAGCCACCCAACGGAGAAAGCTCATTTCAGCTGCCTGTATCCGGGATCTTGTCCTTTCAGTCATGACCCACAGCTCATGACCATAGGTGAGAGTAGGAACGTAGATTGACCGGTAAATCGAGATCTTTGCCTTACAACTCAGCTCCGTCTTCACCACGACAGACCGGTACAGTGACCGCATTACTACAGAAGCTGCACCGATCCGTCTGTCAATCTCACGTTCCATCCTTCCCTCACTCGTGAACAAAACCCCAAGATACCTGAACTCCTCCACTTGAGGCAGGAACTCTCCACCAACCTGAAGTGGGCAATCCACCCTTTTCCGACTGAGAACCATGGCCTCGGACTTGGAGGTGCTGATTCTCATCCCAGCCGATTCACACTTGGCTGCAAACCGTCCCAGTGCACGCTGAAGGTCCTGGTCTGAGGAGGCCAACACGACAACATCATCTGCAAACAGCAGCGACGAAATCATATGGTCCCCAAACCGGACACTCTCCGACCCTTGGCTGCGCCTAGAAATTCTGTCCATAAAAATTATGAACAGAACCGGTGACAAAGGGCAGCCCTACCAGAGTCCAACATGCACCGGGAACAGGTCTGACTTACTGCCGGCAATGCGAACCAAACTCTTGCTCCGGGTTGTACAGGGACCAAACAGCCCTAAGCAGGGAGCCGCCGACCCCATACTCCCGAAGCACCCTCCACAGGATGTCGCGAGGAACACGGTCGAATGCCCTCTCCAAGTCCACAAAACACATGTGGACTGGTTGGACAAACTCCCATGAACCCTCCAGCACCCTGGAAAGGGTATAGAGCTGGTCCAGTGTTCCACGACCAGGACGAAAAAACCACACTGTTCCTCCTGAATCCGAGGTTCCACTATCGGCCAAATTCTCCTCTCCAGTACTCTGGCATAGACTTTCCCAGGGAGGCTGAGAAGTGTGATCCCCCAATAGTTGGAACACACTCTCCGGTCCCCCTTCTTGAAAAGAGGGACCACCACCCCGGTCTGCCAGTCCAGAGGTACTATCCCCCACCGCCATGCGATGTTGCAGAGGCGTGTCTACCAAGACAGCCCCACAACATCCAGAGACTTGAGGTACTCGGGGCGGATCTCATCCACCCCCGGTGCCTTGCCACCGAGGAGCTTTTTAACTACCTCGATGACTTCAGCCCGGGTGATGGACGAGTGCTCCTGCTTGCTCAACGGAACACAAGTCGGTGGGATTGAGGAGATCCTCGAAGTATTCCTTCCACCGCCCGACGATATCCCCAGTTGAGGTCAACAGGTGCCCATCTCTACTGTAAACAGTGTTGGTAGGGCACTGCTTCCCCCTCCTGAGCCAGAATCTCTTCGAGGCCAACCGATAGTCTTTCTCCATGGCCTCACCGAACTCCTCCCAGGACCGAGTTTTTGCCTCCACGACTACCCGGGCTGCAGTCCCCTTAGCTTGCCGGTACCTCTCAGCTGCCTCCGGACTCCCACAAGCCATCCAGGCCCGATAGTACTCCTTCTTCAGTATGACAGCATCCCTTACTTCCGGTGTCCACCACCGGGTTCGGGGATTGCCGCCTCGACAGGCACCGGAGACCTTACGGCCACAGCTGTAAGGTGGAGAACATGGTCCACTCGCACTCAATATATCCAGACTCCCTCGGGATACGGTCAAAGCTCTGCTGGAGGTGGGAGTTGAAGATCTCTCTGACAGGGGGCTCGGCCAAACGTTCCCAACAGACCCTCACAGTACGTTTGGGTCTGCCGAGTCTGTCCAGCTTCCTCCCCCGCCATCGGATCCAACTCACCACCAGGTGGTGATCAGTTGACAGCTCCGCCCCTCTCTTCACCCGAGTGTCCAAGACATATGACATAAGACATTTTATAAAAACAAAATATTTAAAATAAATTACATAAATTCAGTAAAATAAAGATTGTCATCTACAACAGAGCACAAAGCCCCTCCATAACACTAAACATCCTCAAACATGGCAAGACATGAAGTAACTTTATAAAACCTAAAATCAATCAAAATTCTTGACTTTACCATAGCACCAAACATAGACACCAAATAAAATTCCTGATTTTGTTCAATTTTATCTTTCCGACTCATGTATATTGCCATTTTGCTTTTGCCCAAAACAAAATTTAACAACTGACACTCTCTCTGTCGTCTCTTTGTATATTTAACACCAAGGATAAAAGTTTGCATTGAAAATTCTTCATCAAAAGACTTAACAATAAAGGTTTAAGTCTATGACAATTCATAAAAACATGAAACTCAGTCTCCCTTTGTGAGCAAAATGGGCATTCATGGCTTACATCAGGATTCAACACAGAGATAAAAGCATTTACAGCAATAATACAATGTAAAATCCTCCACTGCAAATCTCCAATTTTCTTATTTAATGGTGGCTTGTAAAAAGTTTTCCAATTTGGCATAAAAACTTCATCCAAACCTAGCACAGTTCACCAAGGTGTATCAGTTTTTCCATTTAATGTTTTTTTATTAAAACATTTCACACATGACTTGTAAAATCTCTTGCCCTTCACTTCTTCAAGGTCCATGACCACTTCTTTTTCTGAATCCAGAAAAATTCCACCTTCCTCCTCTAAAATAGGAGAAACAGTCAAACTTGGAAAAAAATCTTTTATCATTGGGAGTAATTTCTCCTTCACCATGTTTCTTAAGTAATTCGGTCTCTTCTACTGTAAGGATAGTCTGTATCTTCTGTAGTATTTTTCCAACCACTCAAGTAGATCTAAACCCCAATTGTGTTGCCACCGCATCCACTTTCATAAAATCTGGTCCCGCCAGACTCATTAATTGACGAAGAGTCACCACTTTAGCCTTTACAAAGGCTTTTGCCAGTGACATTGATGCATTAGTAATGTCCAGTCTTGCACCATAGAGAAATGGCTCTTCCAAAAGCCAATACAACGATGTGGGGTTGCTTCTCCTTTGGAGTTTAAAAAGACTCCATACTTTAAAAAGATTCCGATAAAAAATTGAAATTTCTCCACATTTAAAGTTTTTGGGTCCAATAGAAATAAGGATTTGTCCAGATTTAGACCTGCACCAGTTTTTAAAACAGCACTTGCCACTGGTCTCCAACTTACAGACTCTGGGCCTGTCAGGAAACGTTGTATAAATTGTAGACGAAACGTGGCTGTCCTACTTTGTAGATGCACAAGTCCTTGACCACCTACTTCCTTTGGTAAGTACAAGATGCTATGAATCACCCAGTGCATCTTATCCCAGAAGAAGTCTACCAACATCGATTGTATCTTAGCAAGAAACAGTAGCGGTGGGTCAACACAAGTCAGTCGATGCCAAAGAGATGAAGCAACAAGGTTATTAATAATAAGGGCTCGACCCCTATAAGACAATATTTTCTTAATCCACTTCCATTTATCCAGTCTACCCTTTATTTTCTGAATCATCCCTTCCCAATTTTTTAATTGAAAAGACTCATCCCCCAAATAAACTCTCAAATATTTTAACCCATCTTTTTTCCATGTCAGACCACCAGGGAGTTTGAGGGGTGCTGTTATCCACTCTCCCACCAAAACAGCTTCACTTTTTGACCAATTCACTTTTGCAGCTGATACCATTTCAAACTCATCCAAAGTTTTCGTTAAGAGGTTCACATCAATTTGCTCTTTTACAGTTACAACAACATCATCAGCATAAGCTGATAAAACAAATGTACTTTCACATTTCCTCAATTTGAGGCCTTTCAATACCTTTCTCAACCTTTGCAAAATTGGTTCTATTGCCAATGTATAGAGCATGCCTGATAATGAACAACCTTGCTTCACTCCACGCTGAACTTTAAAAGGAAAACACAAGCCACCATTAAATTTCAACATACTCTCAATGTCATCATATAATACTTTAATATAACCTTTAAAAACCGAATTAAACCCAAAGTCATCTAGAATCTTCCATAAATAATCATGCTCTACTCGATCAAATGCCTTTTATTGATCAATGGGAATCAAGCCAAAATTAACACCATAAATCTTTGAAAAATCCATCAAATCTCGGATTAAATTTTTGGTTGCACTTTATTTTACAGTACGTGTACTTACAAGTACTTATAGTGTACTTACAGTGTATTTATCTAGGAAAGTTCTGGTAATTCAAGGTAACTACATGGGGTAGGGTTAGGTTTAGGGGTAGGTTCAGGGTTAGTACCTAGTTATTACACAGTTATTGAATTACTATAATAAGAACATAGTATGTACATGGGAAACAGGACTGTAAAATAAAGTGCTACCAAATTTTTTTTATCAAATATAGATCTTCCAGGCACACAATAGGACTGGTCGGGACTAATTATGTCATCTAAAACTTTCCCTAATCTAATCGCCAATACTTTAGACAAAATTTTGTAGTCAGAGCACAGTAAGGACACTGGTCTCCAATTTCTAATATCACTCGAATCTCCTTTCTTTGGGAGGAGTGTAAGAACTGCTCTCCGACTACTAAGTGGTAAAAAACCACTGACCAAACTTTCACTAAGAACTGCAAGCAAGTCTTCCCCTATAATGCCCCAGTATGCTTTATAGAATTCAAAAGGAATCCCATCTATCCCTGGAACTTTCCCGTTTTGCGTACTCTGGAGAGCTTCATACAGTTCAATTAAAGTTATATCTTACACTAAGTTTTGCATTGGCACTTTCTGATAATTTTGGCAGATCTTCGAAGAAGAAACCATCAACATCTTGATCTATCCTATGATCAGAACTATAAAGATTTTTATAAAATGTTACTGCTCTTTTCCTCATTTCGACTGGGTCTGATAACAGAACCCCAGCTTCAGACCTTAAATTCTGAATATACCGTCTTTGACCATTCTTTTTTTCTAGTCCGAAAAAAAACTTTGATGGAACATCCATCTGCTCTACATCCTGGCAACGTGATCTGATCAATGCCCCTTGTGCCTTTCTTTTATAGAATTCAGACAAAGCTGATCTTTTCATGAAAAGGGAAACTAAATGGTCTTGATTTCCTGATTCTTGAATTAAAACTTGAATTTCAATAATTTCCTCTTCTAACTTCTTTATAGACTGAGTTAAAAAACTTGTGACATTAAGAGTATATTGTTGACATAGTTGCCTAATATTTACTTTCCCAATGTCCCACCATTCCTGTAAAGAGGAAAAAATATGTTTCTGTTCTCTAAAAGACTCCCAATAAAACCTGGAAACATCTTTAAACTGTAAATCTGACAACAATGTCACATTAAAATGCCAATAAGAACTACTTATTTTAACAGAACTAACGATCATTCTACACACAACCAAACTATGATCAGAGAAACCAACTGGAAGAATTGAGGCATTTACACGAAAACTAAGATGATGTTTGAAAACATAAAATCTATCTAATCGTGCCATTGACAACACATTTTCACGAAACATGCGTCCATGTGTATTGTTTAACATCATGATTAACATTTCTCCATACATCACAAAGCTCATTCCCTTCTATCATTTGTATCAGTTTCCGGCGTGAAGCCATATGTGGTTCTACATGATTCCTATCTATATTTCTTTCAACCCAATTAAAATCTCCTCCCACAACCAAAAATTCTTCATTATCATATTTTTCTATTACTGTATTTAATTGATCTAAAAACAACATTCTTTCTAACTGGGAGGTTGGTGCATATACACAAATAAAAACAAAAACATGATCCTCAAATTGAGCTTTTATCTTTAAGAATCTACCTTTTACAACCTCCTCTACTGAACAAGATGAGGGAGCAAAATTTTTATTAAACAGAACTACACTGAGTGAAGTATTATGACTCAGAAAAAGAAGACCGCCCCATTCTTTAGCCCATTCAACAGCAATTTTCACATCACTATGTGTCTCCTGTAAAAACAGGACATCGATTTTATTCTGTTTCGCTACTTCATATATCTGAGCTCTCTTTCTGCAATCTCTAGCCCCATTCACATTTAAAGATGCAATGCAAATGTCACTCATAAATAAAAATGAAAAAGAAACTACAGCACAGAGAGCAAAACAGAGGGCATAAATACTATACCATTTCATCATCATTATTCAATTGGAGCGATATACGATATACTTCTTTATCTGTAAATTTTCCTTCACTCATTAAACACTTAATATTTTCCAGAAGTCTTCTGAGATCTGGAAAATATTCATTAATTTTCACTCCTCTCATATTTTTGGTCACTTTCAAGAATTGTTTGATCTCATCCACTCCATATTCAAGACATGACCAATTGGACTGAGAACAAACGGAGCCACTGGAATCAGAGCACTCACTCTCACTGCTTTCGTTGTCCACTTTATTCTCTTCTTGGTTCTTTCTAGCCTGTTTCAGAATCATGCTCTTGTCATTTTTTTTTCCTCTTCAGAGGTGTCTTAAAAACAACCTGATCCATATCCATTAATGTGTCCTCATTTTGAATTACACTCTCCACTTGTGACTCAGTATCAGAAAACTGATCTAACATCGTCTGTATGTTACCAAGAGCTTTTCCACAATCAATACTGTTGCTTTTAACACTCTCACCGATTACAAATTCAGATTTTTTAGCGTTTCCTTCATCAAATTTAACGCTTTGTCTAGTTAGCTCAGATTCAGCATTTTTTTCTACAAACACGATTTTTGGACCACTAGAATTCGGCACATTGGAGCTACTGCCAACTTCTTCGTCTTCATTCTTCTCAGCATTACTTTTCTCACCATCATTCTGCCCACTGTGATGATGATGATGAGCGCTGTTTTCCGGGCAGTCGCGGACCAAGTGACCAGACTTTTTGCAAGAAAAACACCTCATTGTGTCTGTTGTCACAAAAACTGTGTAATCAAAATCATCCACTTTAAATTTAAAATTTATGTCAAGATCAATTCTATTTCTGTTCAGAATCATATATGTGAAACGTCTAAAAGACACTACATGTTTCACTAACTCCGATTTGCATCCTATAGCGATCTTTTTTATGGGAGCAATCAGTTTGCCAAAGTGTGACAATTCCTTCATCAACATCTTATCTTTTATAAAGGAAGGTACATTTGAAATGGTGACTTTTTTTAGCGGGAGTAGAAAGAGGCAGTACTGGAGTAAATAAACCACGTATGTTTATTCCCTTTCCAACAACTTCATTCATTCAACTTCATTGAGGAACAGAACAATTGAGTCATTCATTTTGGACGCTGCTAACACACACTCATGACCCACTACATCACCGACCGCTACACTACACTCCTCCACACTCCCCACAGCCACCACCTTCACACCGTGGCACCACGTGAGTGAATCGAGAAACTTAACCCCTTGAGTCGCCATGCTTCGCAGTGCAAAGGACTGGTTTAAGCAGGCGCTCAGTCAAGCTTATTCGCTAATTTCACAACAAACAAAACAAACAAACAAAAAACACACACAAAAAAAGAGAGAAAATATCTTTTAAAGCCGCAGCGGGCACAAAAAAAGACCACACACTCACCACACCACTCAATCCACTCAACAAACGCCCGCACATGCGCACAGAGAGAGAGAGAGAGAGAGAGAGAGAGCACGCTTGCACACTGTTGTGTGATCCTTGATGTTCACTCACTTAAGGCACGCATTTGGATTAAAACATAAAAAAAAGACCATTTATAGGGGCATTCACTATAGACAATTTATTTTCAACCCTAGGCATGCATGACTTTCAGGCAAAAGTGAATCTAGCAGCCTGTGTGTAATGCACTAGGCAGTACATTGCTACTGTCCCTCTCGTTCTGCAACAAGTGGTTCCCTTCATTATTACAGTAAAGTGTGTCATTACAGTACTAAGTCACTGCAATTGAGCAGCTCTAATACTATTAAATTACAGATGATGAAATATAAAAAAAAATGAACAAAGAAAGAAACAAAATCTTGTAAAATGCATTTTAATGGGCATAATTAAGTGTGAAAATAACCAAAAGATATAACCAAAAATTTTTCAGAGACCAGATATATTTTTTTTCACTAGTGTTTGCAGGACACCATAGTTCATTTATTTAAGTGAGGATAGCAAAATAAACTGACAAATCATACCCCAAAATTATTAAAACAGTGGATTACCAGTAAAAATGATACAAATTTGGGACCATATATTATTCAGACCAAATCTTGGGAAAAAAATTGAAGTTCAGATTTGCTTTAAACTGGATGACAGCATGCCCAGGAGACAGGCATGCTACAGGCAGTCATTAAGGCTAAGGGTTGCCTGACTAAGATAGTTGTGTAAATACGGCCATACTAACAGCTGTCTGAATCATTTTTGGTTGATTGTAATCCATTACATACCTTTCTATCAATGTTATCTAATATTGTCAAGATTATTTTTTTTCTGACACAGTTTAACTATGAGTTCTTGTCATATTTTTATTTCCATCTTCTAAAATATAGAGAATAAACTGTGATAATGTGAAAAGTTGAAGGTGTATGAATAAATTTTGGTTTGACTGCATCTATTTAATAAATTAAGTTAACCAGCTAACATTAACAACTCTTTTGGTTCCTGTACCCGAAATTGTACAAATTTACAAATGCAATAAAAATATCATTATCGGTGCTTGGTATCGGCAAGTACCAAGAATAAAAGTATCGTATAGGGTGAGTACTGGAAAAACTTTCT
This sequence comes from Carassius auratus, assembly GCF_003368295.1. Classification (NCBI taxonomy): domain Eukaryota; kingdom Metazoa; phylum Chordata; class Actinopteri; order Cypriniformes; family Cyprinidae; genus Carassius; species Carassius auratus. The sequence continues at coordinate 29,077,663 of NC_039247.1, forward strand.
TTTTTTCCTTGCTTTTTTTGCATACAGTGTCAACAGTCATAACTAGATAAACACAAACACATTTGTTCTTCAACCATAGAAAATGGGTAGGATTCAACAATTTGGAAATTGAGCCACATTAAGATCCTGAATTCTCCGAGACAGAACAATATAGGGCCTAAAAATGAAGTTTATTAAAAACAAGTTGAGTTGCAGGTATGCAAACTTCAGTAACATGACTGTTCTAAGATATATTCTGTGCAAATGGGAAACAAGATAAATTTCATTATTTTTTATTCAGACAGTTCTTTAAACCCAATTAGTATCAGCTGTATGCATTTGGTTTTTGGCCATTACAGATGGGTAAAATTCAACAAATTGGGCATTGAGTCACATTGGGCTCCCCACATCTCTGGGACTCAACCAAATACTACCTTTAATATATATATATATATATATATATATATATATATATATATATATATATATATATATATATATATATATATATATATATATATATATATATATATATATATTTTAAGTTTATTAAAAGCCACAATTTAAAATTATATTGATATATCTTTCATTTTCTTGAGTTATAGGCACACAACCTTGGAAAAAAAAAAATATATTTATGGAACCCAGACAGGTATATTCTACACAATGTTTTCATAGAGGGAAACAAGATCCATTTCTAGTTTAGAGAAATCTATCTTGATAGAACCAAAGCCAGAGCCAAAGATACTAAGATACCAAAATAAAAAAAATATTTCTAAAAGGGAATTAATATATCCTTAATAATTCGTGAGGTACAGACATGCAAACTTTCGTCATTGCATATAATGCAACAGAGACTGCTAAAGTCAACAGATTTTACCAATAGACCTGCTGATCTCTGTGTGAAAATAACATAGCCCACAATGCCAACATAATGCTATCTTTCTAAAATCATTGTACCTTCTGTAATTTGGCTCAAAATCTCAAGTGAAAACTTTTGACGGCCACTCAATAAAATAGTGGATTACTCAGTAAATATACATTCAGATTTAATTTTTTTTATATATTTTGTCAAGTCAGTCTTTACGGGGTTAATAGACTCAAACATTCAATACACTGTGTGAATATGTGTATACGGATTAATTACACTTTCTGCTGGTACAAATTAAGTCTGATTTCATGTCATGTTGGATGAATGATTTTCGCTGAGCAACATGCATCGGATAATAGGTGAACAGACTGTGGCAGGTACAGTACATGAACGTGCAAAGCGTCTAAAGGTCATTCACACTGACACCAATTTATAGTGACATACTGTAGTGACCAGAAGCCTCTCATTTTAAAAGAGAGTTGTTTGTTTGAGGTGACATGAGTGAATGCCGGAAATGCAAAGTTCAGTAATACAAAATGTACAGAGATGTGATGGATTGACTACAGCAAGCGGACATGATTGGCCTCATCACACGGCTTTTGACACAAATTGAGCTGAAACAGCCACTACAGTAGGTAAGCTCAATCGCTGCCTGTGAGAAAGGAACACTAACCTTAGTAATAGCAGGATATCCAGCAGCCACGTCGGCTGGGCAGTACAGCCTCTCTTCATGGGACACTTCCACTGAGGTGGCCCACTGGTCCAGAAAACCATTCGGCGTGTACAGGCCACAATCCTTCACGCTCGTCTCCCGCTCAAAGTCTTCACAGATGCCATCGCCATCATAATAGTAACACATGCTGGGCTCATCTGAACACACGTGTGCATGTTTGCATTTGAGAAAGACAGAGAGAGACAGTTATGTTAGAAAGAAAAAAAAAATCTACAAACACTGAATATACATTTTCAATTAAAGGACAACATTCATTAAAAAAAAATTCCGGTTGTCTTTCACTAAAGATTTGAAATGTACATGGTGATGATTTTGCCTGAACTATTCCTTTAATAGTCAGATGTACTGCATGTTTTAGTCAGAATGCCTTTTTCCCCCTCTAATTTATACATGTAAACAGCCAAATATCACATCTAGGCATTAGGTCTTATCAATGTTTTTGTGTTCAATGTGTTTTTATCAATATCAAAAAAATGAAAGTTTTACATTTACTGCACTATAAGAAGTAATTGCTCTGAATTACAAGTATGTGCAACCAGGGCTCATTGAGAAAAGGGTCTCATGACACTTGAGTGAAAACAGTTACAAAGTGTGTTAATTTTTATCCAAAACATGAATCTTGTTTTATTACAAGATTTTCATGTTTTACTACATGAACAATGTTTTATTACATTGGTTGCTGTACATATAGTGCCAGGCCAAATGAAATGTCAAGTGAGTGGTGCTAAAAGGTTAATGATCTATTGCATTTGAAAATAATGTTTCACCAACAATAAACCTAAAACAATAATGTTAAAAAAGCTAATGTCAGATAAAAAATGGATTGCTTTGAGATCTTTTATCATTTTAGGGATTCGTACCCACTCACTCCACATTTCAGTGCTGGACCAGGTGTGCTACTGAGCAAGTTTACTATGTCTAAAAAGCCAAAGATATGGAGCTAGTTATGTGACGCAAACATCAAAATGTATTGTTTTACAAATCATCCACTTTGACAAAAGAGGTATGAGCTAATTACATTGTATTGTGCAATGAAGCACATGACAATAAATATTTATTATGGGGAGAATATTTCCGGCATTTGCCAACTGAAGCCCGAACAATAAGAGTTTTTGTTTCACATTTTGAATGGAGGTGATGTTGTGCAACACCAATGTTTCTGAGAGAAACTGGACCCGCTTCAAAACTGTGAAGACAAATTGTGATCTTTCTCTGAAAGTGTTAAATTTGATGGCTTAACGTTAGCAATACTCAACATATGTGTCACCACATTGTTTTTAGAGAATCACAACAGATGTTTTATGTAGCAGACACCCAGCATGTCTGATCTGAATCAATCGTGCAATTTACATCAGCGAGGGTCAGACTGTCCTTCTCAAATTGCATTTCTAACCATCATGCTGCAGGTCCTAATAAAGTTACCAGCCAATAGCAGAGAACCTTCTCAGATTTGGCACTTGTGGGTGTTAATTTTGGCCTCTGGATACATCTATGCTACTTTAAGAATCCGGCCAGATGAAGGCATCTTAGTAGACAGGATGTTGCACAAACATTGGTTTCAGATGTGCCTTCCTACCTCAGAAAGCAGGAATTTTTAGGTTTCGGACACATCAGGGTTTTTTTCCAGGGCCATGAGAGAGACAGGAGCTCTGTTGAGTTCTGGAATAGGTGGGATGAGTTTTCCAGGCCATGGACCTGCTGTTCCCCACCCTTTACTGTTTCTCCTCTATATGCCTCTCACTATTTCTCATTGCCAAATCTCCCACTTTCACATTTTCTCTCCCACATTGTCTCTCCATTCACTCCTACTCTGTCTTTCTGTTTTTCTCTCTGGCATTTATTGATTTTTTGATTTTTTGGCAAATTAAATTGAATATTGAATATAGTGCAGCTAAAATAAATTTTTACGACTATTCACACATTTATAGAAATTAACTATTTTAAAAATAATTAATAAAAAAATGTAATGGTAACACTTTACAATAAGGTTCCATTTGTTAACATTGTTTATCTCTATTAGTTAACATGAACTAACAATCAAAATTAGTTCTAAAGTTTTTATGATAACACTTTATTTTGGGGACCAGTTCTCACTATTAACTAATTGCTTATTAGCATGCATATTACTAGTACACTGGCTGTTTATTAATATTTATACAGAACATATTACCGGTAATGTCTTTTTCTGCATGGACATATTTTAGATCCCTTAATTGGACCCCATACCTAAACATAACAACTAACATATTAACTATTATTAAGCAGAATGTGTATATGGTAACATTATTTAATGGACCTGAGCTAACATGGACTAACAATGATATAAAATAATATTTAAAAAAAAGACTAATATATACTGTAACAAAGGTATTGCTCATTGTTAGTTGATGCATTAACCAATGTTAACTAATGGGACCTTTGTTGTCAATTGTTTTTACAAATTTAATCAACTTCCAAGTCATGTCAGTTGAAAACATAATGAAGAATAATTACATACTGTACAGAGTAAGACTGAAAGTGTCAAAATAGTGATAATGAGCATATGTTTAGTGATAAAGAGACACAGACTGTCTCTCTTTCTGTCTGTCTGTCTGTATTTTGGAGGAAGGGGTTCCAGCAAGGAGGACAAAGGCTTGCCGTGCCAAGTTGGCTCGAACCTTGGCATAAATTCCAGCTCTCCCCTTTGCTCAGCTCTACTGATGTTGAAATGAGAACCAACAGAAGAGAATAAACACACACACACACACACACACACACACTCCTATATTTACATATATATATGCACGTCTGTCACCTGTACCTATGACATTGTTACTCTCCTTAGATACAATAAGACGAGCAATTGCATCTTCCTTGGGCAACTAAATTCTAATGTTAACACAGATAACACTATATTGGGAAAAGGAAAACCAAACAATATCTTTTGGTTCAATAGACTGCAGCCACAAAACAATCAGCTGCACAGTCAAAAAGACAAACGCTTCATTCATGATGTTGCCTGATGGCTCCACACAAAAACACAGATATTTCAAGCTGCCACACAGATGTGATTCATCTTCAGCAAATTGTAGAAATAAACTCTCAGACAAAAATGTGTAAATGTCTGATATTCTGAGAAAAAAAAAATGCTCACTTGCAGTCTCAAAGTGGAATGCATACTATGGCTTTGAAAGATCATATCATATTGTCACAAATCCGGTATACGAACTTCTGTTTGTTGTCACCACCAGAATTATCCACCACATGGACTCTCACACTAAACAGACTGTTAAACTATACCCTGGAGTTCAGTTCCCACAATCCATTTCACTCTGATTACGCACATGGTTGCAGCCAATCACACATCCTACACAGGCCTAACTCACAAGCTCTTCTGGGCCGAGTATTGTTAGCGCTTATCGCTGGTTAGCTGATAGCTACTTTAAGGAGCCTTTATTCTAGTCATAGTCATAGCCTAGTCTTGTTCTTCCCCTGGTTGCCCGTGTTCCTGATCTTCTGCCTGTTTAGGATTACTCTTTCGTCTTGCCATTTGGATTCTGTTTGTCCCTGCCTGGACTATTGCTGTGTACCTGGATTATCTGTCTTTGTCTTGCCCTGTTGGATAACGTTCACCGTCGATTGACCCACACCTGTTTGCTGGACTACTATTTGTCTTACCCTCAATATACCAGTTTTCAGAACCTCGCCTGTTTTACGACTTTTTTAAGCTTTGTAAATGGATACGCATGCCTCTTGTCTCGTTCCCTCCGTAACACACACACACACACAGATATATAGATTTTTTTATATATACTGCAATTATTATTATATTATATTATTATATATTATTATAGTTTTCTGCTATTATTTGATAAAAAATCAGTAAAATTGTTAAAAGTGGTTTGATCCCAAAGAACGCATGTGCTTATAAAATGTATATGCTCTATAAATCATAATTTAGCATGATTTCTGTGAGGGGTAGGGTTAGTGGTGGGGTTAGATATGGTCATTCGAGCGAATAAGCCACCTAGTAAAAAATGTACAAATTACTGTGAGATCGGTGTAAAAAGTCCACACATTCCATTAAAATAAACTCGCATTTTGATTGGTAATGACGTTATATCTTATTTCATGATGACGGATGCAACACGATACTGTCATTACTTTAACACTCGCTAGAGGGCGCTTAACTTTAAAACGTAAATATTGGTCATAATAAGATGCTTGCACAAACCTATATGGTCGTTTTTTGTTGGAGGACAAGCTCATGTAATTTATTGCTGAGAACAAAAGCTGAATTTTAAGTATCTTTACTCTAGTCTTCATTGTCACATGATCTTCAGAAATCATTCTAAAATGCTGATTTGCTGCTCAAGAAACATTTCTGATTATTATCAATGTTGAAAACAGTTGTGCTTTATACTATTTTTGTGGAAAACAATAGACTTTTTTTCAGGATTCTTTGAGTAAAGACAGTTCAAAAGAACAGCATTCTTTTTAGATAAAAATTTTTTGTTACATGAATTAATGTTATATTTAATGAATCCTTACTGAATATTAATATTAACCATAACCCCTTGCCTAAAACCTTTGTATATAAAATTAGTAACAACATTCACTCACAGGTTACAAGTGTGCTGTTTCATGAGCAGTATAAGTGTCTTTTTCAGACTTATGGGGCTCTGTTCATCTGTGCCTAACAGAAAACTAAAAAAAAAATATCCTACCACTGTCTTTCAATGATGTAATCTTTCCTCAGGCTCTGACCATAAAAACGGAGACTGGAACTCATTCTATTATAAAAAAAATACAGAGAGAGAGCAGGTGCCAAAGCATCCTTCATGAATTTGTTAGTGTGTTTGTTTTGAATTAAACGTGTTGCAGATTTTACAATGATGTCAAAATTCTAGTGATAAATAGCTTTGGCTCTGGAAGGAGCCAATAAAAGAACTCAGCTAAAGTGCTGCTCTCAAAGATGCTTTTTTTCAGAGTGAGACGATAACACATCTCGCAAAACCGTCAACCAAAACTGACGTATGATAGTAACTACATTTAAAAGCATGCCACAATTTCTGACGCCCAGTCAGATCTGTATGACAGATGGCTGTAATGAGCCGCTGATGCACTTACGCTTTCTCTCCACACTTACCAATACAGTTAAAAAATGGCTCCTCCTTGCAGTGGCTGGAGCAGCCGTCTCCATTCATAGTGTTCATATCATCACATTCCTCTCCCTGGGACCTGAAATAAATCAATGCATACATAATAAACATTATGATGATTTCCCTTGGTGGATATCAATCTGTGTTGCTAAAAGCAAGAACATCTGAAGCCTGCAGTCTGGATATGGCAGTATATTTTCCAACTTTAAAAAGTTTTGTGGTGGCAGTGTGGACGAGGCTTAAGGTTAATCTGATGATCCTCTAAATCAGTACTTCTCAAACTTTTTTTACCTCCACTATTCAACACAAAATGCAAAGGCCCCTTATAAAATATAATATTAACCAATCAATAACTGCAATATAAATTAACATTCTTTGAGTCTGTTATAGGTAAATGAATTAACTTTTTTGTGACTCCGGATTGTTCTTCAATAACAACAATAGTTAAGAGGATAGTTTCTTATATCTTATAAAGTATTAATTAATAAAAATTATAAATATATATATATATATATATATATATATATATATATATATATATATATATATATATATATATATATATATATATATATACACACACACACACACACACACACACAACCACACACACATATATATATATATATATATATATATATTCAGAAGACGTTGAAAAATCAAACAAAAATCCCCAAAACATACAACTAAATTATTTAACATTTAATAAACAATATAATAGTATCTTCAATGATACCAAAATAGCACTGCTTTATATCTTACATCGTAAAAACAAAATTCTGTTTTAATTTAGATTACAAACATACATAAATATATGAATATTATAAATATTCTATTTGTAACAATATATTATTTTCAATAATTTAAAGTTCGTAATGCAGCGCAATATTCAAAGGGCTATATATTATTTTAACTTTAATATTAATGTAAATTATTGAGAGTCATCCTGCAGCCCCCTTGGAAGTTTGTGAGGCTCTCCAGTGGGACCCGGTCCCCGGTTGTTAAGGTCTACTGCTCTAAAGGCTTTGGAAACACATCCAAACACATACCTCTGGATGAGACCATCTCCACAGTATGGCGCTCCAAGACGGTGTGTCAATGGAGGTGATGATTCACTCCTGCTCTGACTGGAGATGGTTTGGACCTGGTATGTGTATATCCCACCATACTCAACATCCCTGTGAGATACAAAGTCACAATTCAATTTTTTTTATCCACTTGAAATGGGATTCTATACATGTCACCACCTCCAAAAAGTCTGGGAGTCTTTCATATATTTATAGCGGCTCACTGAAGCGATTTTTCTCAGGGTGGGATGTTTGTTTTTGCACCAAGCCCCCATTTCCCCATTAGCTTCCAGTATAACTCAAACACCTCTTAACAGTGGTCAATGTGAGATTCCTGATCTTTCCGTGCTGAAAATCCAGGTTTGAGGTGCTTACCCTGATGAAAAAAACTAAATAAAAACAAAACAAAACAAACAGCATATGCTGGTTAGGTATGTTTTGAAGCAAGGCAGCTGGTTTGAGTTGGTTTAAACTGGTCCTAAGCGGATCATGAGCTGGTTTAAGCTAGTTATATACTGGTCCTAAGCAACTAACTCTTGTACCAAGACCAGTTCAGAGCCAGCTAAGGACCAGCAGCTCATCACCAACTGTGGACCAGAATAAACCAGCTGTCATGCAGCAAAACATGATCGTTTTTCAACAGGGAATGCACAAGAGTTTACACCACAAGGAACATTGTCAATCTGACACAGCTCTTTCAACACCCTGAAAACTCTTATGAAATCGTAGCACCAGTTTAGTGCTGATTCTAAAATGATAACACACTCCTCAGCTGTCACTTTGAACCATCGGCTGCTGGCGGTTGAGGTCAGGTCTGAGATAAGAGACATCTGATCTTGTGTCAACCTGAGGAGGCAGGCTCTGTATCCTAACTGAACTCTGTGAGATGTCATGAGGGATGAAGTTGTGCTGAGACAATGTAACCAAAACCAGTTCAGTTAGCGCTGGGCTTTGAGGAAAGGCTCGTGGTGTTCTGGTGGCGAACGATTGCAGCGGCTGATAATGGGCAAAATGGGCCAGATATGTTTCCTCCCTCAGAGGACAGCTGTAAACAAACACTAGGTGCATCTTCTTGTTTGCTTTTCTGAGTGGATTAGACTTCTGTCCACCTCGAATGTCTATTGAACATTTAGTAACGAGAGTAAGTACACTCTATGATACTCTGCTGCCCACCCTCAGGTTTCTGGAGCCTTTGTGAAACAGAGGACACTTAAGAATACTTTTAAAAAGAGTGTGAACTGAATGTAATGTTTAATTGCATCTTAATTAAAATTGAAATAAAATGCATTCTAGATTACATTTATATTAAATGCAATTAGCTGAATGTTACGTTTTTGACACTCTTTAAGTCAGACATATTCATGCATAATTCCATAACTGTCTTTGAAATACAGTTTTGAAGATGTGTACTGCGGAATGCAATGTCAAGCATTTATAGTCAATTAAAATATACTTTAATGTAATTTTAGTTAAAATCTGTATGTAATCTATTTAAATATATTTTTAATGTTGATGAATAATGATGAAGATGCAATTTAGCACATTTATATTTATATCAATTTTAAATGTAATACTGAATAACACACCAAGTTAAATTCATAATGAAATACTTGACATATGCTTTAGTATGTTAGCCAATACCATAAGTTTAGTACTTTAAAGCATGACAAAAGATTATTTTAACATAAAAATGTATAATGTATTTTAATGCAAAACTTTTAATTTATATTATAAAGTGCATTTAAGCTAAGAAAGTGATGAAAGTGTCTTTAAGTACACTTAAGTGGTCTTTTATTGTATAATGTTATTGTATTGCATAATAATTATATTATTACATTATCAATTTTTGTGTAACAATTGTAAGTGCATATTCAATACAATTAAGCAAACTTCTTTTTCCCGGGGGGTGGGGGGGGGGGGGATTCATCATTCATCATCTGTGAATGATCAATATTCACACATCTGTGATGTTACAATTTAAAACAGCTAAACTTTCATTTACATAAACCCCAAATCTCACAGCTTTCCAAAACTACCCAAACAGACACACATGTACACCAGTCATTAATTAAAGTGAGAAAATACACAAAGCCTTCTTTATTTGCATTTACGTTGGACTCATTCCCTGAGAGAAACGCAAGCACTTCTCTGTTGATTAACAAATCAACACTGCCAAATTACCAAAGTGCCATGGACAATACGTTTATAAAGAATGCCACAGGTTTCACGTGAGGCCAAGTGTTTTTGAGCTGCCGTCAGCAGAGTTATAAGGTGCCTGTTCTAATGGGCAGGGAAGCAGTAACATTTAATAAGAGGCAAAACAAATCATTCAAATTAGCACTTGACATGAATGACACCAGCAAGAGGTTTACGCAGCAATTTATATGTGTTTTGGATTAGGGGAAAGACATCTGTGAAAATCCCATAAAATGAAACAAGAAAAACACAAATAAGCAGTTTGCACAACACAAACACACACACACATGCGGATGTACCACACATAAACCTTCAACATCAGTATGTGTAAGGAGATTTATAACAGGAAAACTGCTTTGACCATGGCAGTTTTTGAGACTGCCAAATCCAGGTCAATGTGTGGGAAAACACACACATGTGAAAGGACCACATCATCAAATGCACAGAGTAGATATTTCAGCATTATACTGGACAAATGAACTAAACATCAGTGTCAACGTCAAGACTAACAAAACAAACCAAAAAAATCTACCTTTCATTTCTCTAGATTAAATAAATAAATTTGTCATAGACCAACGCTACTTTTGCGTCATTGAAGGTTAACGCCCCTTTTTGGGGGAAAACAAACGGATTCCCCTGATACAGAACTCGCTCTAATTTCTTGATATCAAAAATGGCAGACACATACACACTCTCTTTGCGGGCCGAGGACAGTGAGAGGTATTTAAAGAAGCTACTGGATACGGTGTTTACAGAGGATTCGCTTTGAAATGGTCGAAAACTGGATTAATAACCCCACGCAGGGGCCAAATATGGACATCTAACTTTACCATTATCTCGTGGAATCACCAAGTAGCATATTTTTGTCATTAACATACTCACAGTATGATAAACTAGACGATGAGGCCATGTCAAGAGGAGTCGGTGGTTTACTTGGATCAAATTTCACTTAATTTAAGCTATTGACAGTTTTGTTGTAGTTAGTAATACAAAGCTGCTAGTAGCTTCGTGATTAACGTTAGCTCTCATTAGGAATGCTACCTTGGCTGTTAACTGATTTTAAGTTTGAAATATTCGCAGGCTAGGACTAAACAATATAAATATTATACAATATCTGTTTGTAATAGTGTCTGACAGGCCTGTACACATCAGAAACAATGAAAAACAAAAGGTCCCTGGAGCGAGTTCTGTATCAGGAATCCATTAGTTTTCCCCCAAAAAGGGGCGTTACCCTTCGATGACACAAAAGTAGCATTGGTCTATAGTCACTAATTTATGCATTTGATAACAAAATAAGATATTTTGAAGAATGTTGGTTTTCAAATAGTTGATGTCGCCATTGACTTGCATAGTACGGAAAATAATACTATGGAAGTTAAGGGCTACCAACAGATGTTTGGTTACTAATCTTCTTTTGTGTTCAACCAAAGAAAGTCTTGGTGAGAAAGTCTTAGGTGAGAAAATGATGACAAAACTGAGTAAACTACCCCATTAACTGACTTGTCGGGGGCGGGGTGGGGGACTCACGTCTAATTTGTGCCAATTTTAGTGGATAGGTCTGTTGCTTCAGAGCAAAAATGTTCCTGGTTTGAGTTCTGGTGGAGGCAGGATTCCTTTCTGTGTGAAGTTTGCATGTTCCCTCTGTGTCTGTGTTGGTTTTCTCCGGGTGCTCTGGTTTCCCCCACGATCCAAAAACATGCATTATAGGTGAATTGGAAGAAGTAAATTGGCCATAGTGAATGTGTGTGAATGAGTAAGTGTGTCCCAGCACTGAAGTTGCATGAATAAGTGCACTCTCAGGATTGGGCTGCAGCAGGAAGGGCATCTGGCATAAAAATTTCCGAATCGGTTGTGCGGATCACTCTGCTGTGGCAACCCCTGATAAAAGGGAGCAAGCTGAAGGAAGAGAGATATAATGATACCAGAACTTTCTGCAATGATCTATAAAAAAGTTATTTAGTCCACTTTCCTAATTGATGTTACTTTGAAATCCTTAAAATGTATGCTTGATCATTTATCCACTAACTTTTATATGCAATCCTACAGTAAATTATGCCTTGTCATCATGCACGTGAACCGTAAATTTTTTTAGGATTTTAGTGTTTAGTTCATGTCTGCAAATGCCAATAACTGTAGTATTTTGATATTCTTTACAACTCTCTGGATAGTTTCAGCAAATTAATAGTATTTGGTCTCGACAGACTTGATACACATGGTGTTGCAGAGCAAGTATGGAGGCTTGCTTTTGCCAACAGGTACACTGTCACACTGCTGTGAGCATGTAAGATATACTGTTGCTGCATGAATAGCCATCTATAAATCCTGCAGCAGATCTAGACAGGTGGAGCTGGGGGAGGTGGAGGGTTTCAGAGGAACAGTACCAACTTACAGCAAAGAGTGAACCAGACTGTTGAAAGGTTGAGAAAGCAAGCTTTTTGGCTGCAGAATCAGCTTGTGCCATGTAGTAAATATGTGATGTGAACAATACATTGCCAGTGCAATGAAGAGCTTCTACTTGCTAAGCTAAGGAAAAACACAGCCAGCACTGATGTAAAATCAGATGAACTGGAAGATGCATTTGAGTATAGCTGTTTTTAGATTTTAAATGAAAATTGATCAGATCTTTGAATGATTGATCACTGCTGTCACTTCTGAATACTTATGCATATCCCTATGGAGAAGCAGTTCCACTTCCAATTGCTTAAAATTCTTACTCACAGATGTGTTGAGGTGGTGAAGGAATCAGTCTCAGAGCATGCCATCATCCTCTGCTCAGCATCCACCCTTTAACACGAATTCATCTGTGTCTTATTAACGCACATGTCTCACTGTATTCTCAACTGTTCTGAATGGGGGCAGCTGATGATGTCATATGATACCATGTAAGTCAGCCACTCTTGAGCGATCAACATACCCGCCAATACGCTTATGACATAAATATATGTTGATGACATGCCATGAAATTAGGTAACGTCAACAAAATTGTGCTTGCAGCTTATTGGTTAAACACTGGCAGAGTTCAACATGTCAATAAAAAATCATTCTGGAATTCTTGAAAAAAAAAAAAAGAAAAGAGACTTGATACTTGTTGGAAGACTGACCACAGGTACACATCAGGACTTATGAAGTGCTTAAAGACAAGAAAAAGTAGCTACTCAAGCGACCTCCTCCAGAGAAAAACGATAGCACAAGTGTTTTCTGCAAAATAATAGAAAAGGTTTAGTCACATTCTGGACAAATGGCAACTGGTGGTTACAAATGAGATGCCAACATCTCATGCAGGCCGCAAGTAGTTCTCACTAAACAATCTACCTTTCATAGAATTCACCAGTGCATGCACAAAGTCATATTTCCGAAACCACAGCAGATTTTGTTTTTCTTGTATTCCTAGTAATCCAGTCGGAGATGATGGAACTGCAGTAATAAAGTGAACACACCAACGAAGATAAATCATTAGCTGGGTCATCCCCAGTTGTTCTGGTTGAGTTATGTCAATCACACACAAAGGAGATCAATTCATAGCGGTGACATTAGAGAGAAACTCCAACATTTCCACAGTGCAAATCTTCCTTTGGAACATGACTTCTGGTAAACAGGGATTACTGTGGTCAGCTATGACGTCAAAAGCTCTACAGCGGTGTATAGCACATGAACATTCCTTATGCAACTTACATCAGTTTGCACATAATCTAGGCCAAATTCATGTTCTTTATGGAACGTTTTAGTCCAAATCCAATTGGGAATTAGGAGGATCTTCAAGTAAAAATGAAAGGAGCCTACACACAATGAAATAACATTGTTCCAAAGGTCACCTTGTTTTAAAAGACCTAACACTGTCTTAACTAAAGCCCTTTAAAAAAGTGGTCAAGGGACATCCCGTAATCTGGATAAAGCAATTGTCCAGTGAGATTAAAGACAGTGGTGCAACAAATCAAACCCCTGTATATGTTCCATCATTAGTAGTGGAGCTGGTAGGATGGTGGAGCTTTTGGAATGCCATAGTCAGTGGACTTGACATGACAGAGGTGAGGGTCTTAGACCAAGGGGGACCAGGTTCCAGGAGGCTTGGGCCCCTAAAGTGGATGAGCTGGCCAGTTGTCTTGGCCTCTCTCTCTCAGTGGCAGGGGCGTCCTGTCAGCTCAAATCAGGGGTGCCCTTTGAAGCCATGACAGGAAAGAGGGCCAGGTCAGGGAGAGGAATAGCATATGGCTGGGGGTTTTCTTAAGGCAAAGAGTCACACACATGCATGGTCAAATCCCCTCAATGATTCACTCCTATGTTCCAGAGCTTCAACCCTTCTCTCATATTTCTTAAAGTCCCATAATGTATGAATCCAAAACCTAAACCTCCCCATACAAATTAATGAGCGAGTGCCAAGTGAGACAGAGACATGGGTGACCCAAATTAGGTAAAGGTGTCAGAGCATATTTACCAAAGATCAATATCTTTCTTGGATCAGGGCTGTGGTAATGAATGCATGGAACCTCATAATATGTGATTGTAATTGATTCGGATCTAAGAATCAACATCACTCAGAAAACAGATTCTCAAACCCAGCTGTGAGTTGACCACAGTTTACTTGAGCCAAAACCTTACCTACCTCACATCAGATCAAAAACATGTCTGTGTTATTCAGCTACAGTATAGTGAAGAAAGAGCTTGCACACTATGGGGAGGAAAAAGTCCTATAAGCTTAAGAAAATTGTGAGTGGAAAAAGTGTCAGTCTGTGCCAATGTGATGTATCTGCACACCTGAATCAAGTTCAGTATAGTAATACACCCTATTACCATACATTTTATTTATATCTTGTTGTATCTTCAGTGACTCTACTCCTAAGCATCAGGTGGCATCACAAATGGTCAATCATCACTACACATTAGTGTACCTTTATTTAATCAACTGCAACACTATTTCAGTGGCAATGTTTATGGACAACCTGTGCTCTCCGAATAAATAAATACATAAATAAATAAGGTACAAAAGCTGTCACTGGGATGGTACACTTTTGTACCTACACTGAACAAAATTATAAACACAAAACTTTAGTTTCCCCCCCCCCTCATTTTTCATGAGCTGAACTCAAATATTTAAGACTTTTTCTATGTACACAAAAGGCCTATTTCTCTCAAATATTGTTCACAAATCTGTCTAAATCTGTATCAGTGAGCACTTCTCCTTTGCCGAAATAATCCATCCACCTCGGAGAAGTGACATATCAAGATGCTTATTTAGACACAGACGTCTAATCAGAACTGTGTGCCTTAGGCTGGCCACAATAAAAGGCCACTCTAAAATGTGCAGTTTTATCAAACAGCTCAATATCACAGATGTAGCAAGTTTTGAGTGATTGTCCACCAGAGCTGTTGCCTGTGAATTGAATGTTCATTTCTTTACCATAAGCTGTCTTCAAAGGTGTTTCAGAGAATTTGGCAGTACATCCAACCGGCCTCACAACCACACCAGCCCAGGACCTCCACATCCAGCATCTTCACCTCCTAGATCACCTGAGACCAGCCACCATCTGAGACAGCTGCCTCAGCAATCGGTTTGCATAATCAAAGTATTTCTGCACAAACTGTCAGAAACCATCTCAGGGAAGCTCATCTGCATGCTCGTCGTTGTCTTCAGGGTCTCGACCTGACTGCAGTTCATCATCGTGACCGACTTGAGTGGGAAAATGCTCACATTCGATGGTGTCTGGCACTTTGGAGAAGTGTTCTCTTTGCGGATGAATCCTGGTT